>NW_021319486.1:3306439-3362946 GCF_001605985.2 Dendrobium catenatum
TTTAAGAATTATTATGTGTATTATAAATAAATTATTTGTTCTTATATAAATCATACTTAGGACATTCATATTTAATTATACAAAACTGATTCTTGTCATATATATATTTTTTTAAATAATAAAAATTCATACCAAAATAAAACTATAAATTTTTTCCTAAAAATTCAAAACCAACTCTTACATTTTTTTTTTTTGGCAACTTTTTCAATCTTTATGCTGAAATATTTGTCTGATTGAGAAGAGATTATTACGTGCGGTCATCGGACGGTTTGGAGGCGAATAAGGATGCACCAAGTCACCCGATATACAACGGTACAAAGTACCAATGCTCAATAAAAAAAAGACTTACGCGTCGTAATTCGCCTCCACACTACGTTCGATGATCGCACGTAATAATTTCACCCGATTGGGAGAGTTCCGTCTCTCCTTTGTAATCCACATTCGAGCCTATTAACTTCTAACTTTTTGGCTCACCTTACAAGAGAAAAAAAAAACTTTTTCAATCATAAAACATTAAAAATGTTATCTCAACGAAGTCTTAGAGTTTCCTAATGATATTAAAAAAAATTATGTGATTGGAATGTTCTTTTTACAACCAGATATCTTTAGCGACCAATTTATTTTTGTCTCTATTTTTTTTGTCGCTATTGATTCAATTAGCTTGAAACCTAGCATAAAGACACACACTAAATATTATATAAGGTATGCTAAATGTCAAGTAAAGGAGCAATCCAGTTATTCCTCTGTACTTCTTTTGATCAACTGATTTTCCATTTGATTTATTATCTAATTAAACATTGGAGCTCATGGGAGTCTTTATTGGCTTGGCTTTTTCTATTTCATATTTCTTCAGGATATCCTTAGTGTATTTTGATTGATTAACAAAAGTTTCATTATCCATTTGTCTTATACTAAACCCCAAAAAGTACGACAATTCTTCCATCATACTCATATCAAATTTCTTACTCATTATTTTAGAAAAAATCATCACATAAATTTATATCAGAAGATCAAAAAAGTATATCATCAACATATATCTGGATAATGAGAAATTCATCTCCTTCTCTCTTCAGAAAAAGGGTGGTGTCTACACTCCCTTAGCAAACTCCCATTCCATTAAGAACGCGCTAAGCCTCTCATACCATTCCATGGGTGCCTGTTTTAAATCATACAAAACTTTTTTTAATTTGAAAATATAATTTGGAAATTGAGAATTCTCAAAGCCTAGGGGTTGCTCTACAAACACATCTTCTTTTACTACCCCATTTAAAAAGGCACTCCTCACACCCATTTGGAAAAGCTTAAATCCCTTATAACAGGAAAAGGCTAGTAGCACTCTAATTGCTCTCAATCTAGCTACAAGGGCAAAAGTCTCCTCAAAACAATTCCTTCAATTTGAATATACCCCTTAGTCATCAATTTTGCCTTATTACTAACCACCACGCCAGAACCATTCATTTTATTCTTAAAGACATGTTTGGTTTCTACTACACTTTGGCCCTTAGGTCTTTCAACTAGCTCCCAAAAATCATTCCTAACAAATTAGTTTAATTCCTCTTGCATGGTTAAGATCCAAAATTCATCAAAAAGGGCTTGATAGATGTTGGTGGGTTCAATCATTGAGATGAAGGAAGAGTGGTTAACATCTTTTCTAAGTCCATGCATAGTTCTAACACCTTCATAAGGGTCTCCTAAGATCAGTTCTTTAGGATGACTAGAAGAATATCTCCATCCTCTAGGAAAAATATTTCCAAGTTCTTCCCTTTCCTCTAAATTTGCAGATTCTAATCTTTTGGTGTATTCTATAACCTCCTCTTATTCAACCCAAGACCCTCCAGAATTATCAAATTAATCAAACACAACATGAGTGGTCTCCTTAATTATTAGTTTTCATTTATTGAAGACTCTATAAGATTTCCCAACACTTGAGTAACCTAGGAATACTCGTTCATCAGATTTTGGGTCAAACTTTCCAAGTTGAGACTTCCCATTATTAAGAACAAACACTTTACATCCAAAGAAATGAAGGTGAGAGATGTTGGGTGTCCTACCCTTAATGATATCATAGGATGTCTTATTCATTTTGGATCTAATATTCACCCTATTCAGCACATAATAGGTTGTATTCACCTCTTCTTTCCAAAAGCATTTTGGAAGTGAATACTCAGCAATCATGACTTTGGCAGCTTCCACTAATGTCATGTTCTTCCTTTCAGCAACCCATTCTGCTGAGATATCATAGAGGCTGAGAAGTTTTGACTAATCCCTTTCTCCTCATAGAAAGTTTCAATTTTTTCACTTTAAAACTCTACACTATGAGCATGATAGATAGTTAAGATATCACAAACTAGCTTTTTCTAAATGTAAGTGGAGAATGGTTTAAATTCATTGAATGACTCACTTTTATGTGATAGAAATTTAATCCAAGTGAACCTCAAGTAGTCATCGATTATTACAAATCCAAAGACCTTTCCCCCTAAGCTTGTAGTACTAAGGGTCCAAATAAATCCATGTGAAGGACTTCTAAAGGTTTAGAGGTGCTAATATCCTTAATGGATTGGAAAGAGGATTTGACTTATTTTCCTAACTGACAAGCATCACACAGGTGATCTTTAGTGAATTCAAGCTTAGGGATTCCTCTACTAAGTCTTTTTGGGTTACTTTTCTATGTGTTTTTATTCTAGCATGACATAACCTTCTATGCCATAACCAATACTCATCAGCAATAATTTTTAAGCAAAATAAATCATCATATTTAATATTATTTAAATCAAGCATGTAAACATTGTTGATCCTTTTTTCTTACAAAATAGTGTTGTTATTTAAACTTATAATATAACTATTTGACAAACATTTTATGCTGAAGCCTTTATCACAAAGCTGACTGATACTAAGTAAGTTATGTTTCAAGTCATTAACAAGTAAAATATTTTCAATCAAAAGGTTCTTGGAGTTTTTGATTATACCTACGCCCATCACTTTCCTGGTGGTGTTTTCTCCAAGAGTGACATTGCCTCCAGCTCTAGCCTCCATCAAAATGAAATTGTTAGCATCTCCAATCATATGGCGTGAGTATCCGCTGTCTAGGTACCACATGCTCTCATGAGGTCTTGTGTGAGAGAACACCTAACAAATTATCAAATGTTAGATTTAGGAACCAAAACATAAATGGGTCTCTTCTTGTGAAAAGAAGAATACAATGAAAGTGTGTTGTGTTGTGTATCATGCAATTTGGGTCTCCACACCAAATGCGTTCAACGGTGAATGATGCATGTGTGGGAAATATGTCCTAGCATGCCACATGAAAAATATCTAACACTAAGAAAAGGGTTTACTAGTCTACTTGTGTTATAGTGCCTCTTCCTAGGTTTGAATAATTCATGTTGTTGTGATGGATTACAAAATTCTTCAAGTGAAGGCAGTTTTTTATTTTCATTCAAAGCATTTATTTTGATTTGTAAAAATTGATTTGCACTTTGAAGATTTGCATTTTCAACTTTCAAAGCATGCTCCCTACTAACTAAATCAGTTGCAAGAGTATCTAAGTCCTTATATACATTTTCTAGCTCAACATATAAACTTTTTAGGGAATCATGCTCATCAGTCAATTCAATATACTTTTTGTTCAAAGCATCAAATTCATCTAATAATGTCATGTGATTTCTATCAAGTGTAGAATGATCTTTAATCAAAACTTCATGCCCTTTTTGTAAATTCAAAAATTATAGTTTTAGGCTAGCAAGTGATTTTTTAATCTTTCTATAAGATGATTGAATTTTTTCAGAAACATCAAGCAATTGATCATATGTTAACTCACATACATCTTCTTGGTCAGAATGAACAAGATGATCATCCACCATCAAACACAAGTTTGTTGTCTCCTCTTCAGCTTCAATTTTAGAGGAGTTAGATACAGAATCCACCCAGAAAGTCTTTTGGGTTCTTAGCTTGCCCTTCTTGAACTAGGGTTTCTCCTCACCCTTCTCCTTTCTTAGGTGAGCCTTAAGTGTAGGGCCATCATCTTTTACATGTGTTGGCTTCCTGCATTCAAAGAAAATCACATCAAAAGAACCTTTAGAATTCTCGCTACTCTTACCTTTCTTCCACTCCTGATGATGCTTTTATTTCTTTCTAAAAAGGCTTTTGAATTACCTCATAATTAAGGCAATATCATCATTCTCATAACATGAAGAATCGGTGTCAATATCCTTAGCCTCTAAGGCTACATTTTTGTAATTGTTCTTCTCCCCTACATCAAGTTGTCTTTGGTTCACTCTTTGCTCGTAAGCAATGAGTGATCCAAGTACGTTGTCTATAGAATAAATATTTAAATCCTTGGACTTAGTTATAATAGTAATCTTAGCATCAAAGGAAGAAGGTAAACATCTCAAGATTTTGTTAACTTTCCCATAGTTTGTTAGCTCTCTTCTTAAGGCATGCAGGGAGGTAACAATTTGTGTAAATATATGGCTGAGCTTCAAGCTTTAAAGTATGATATTCAATTATGTATTTATGTAGGGATTACTAATGTTTGGCTTTAAGTTGATCCCAAGCTTATGATTCATTGTATTAATGGGATTATTAATAGCAATCCCTTTTACTTCTACTTTATCAGGGAAATTTGTTAATGACTTTCTCTCATTACCTATTCTATTTTGCACATCTACATGGAAGGTAATTTTGTTACTGATTTTTTTACTAATGAGGGTTGCAATTTATTGGACTTTGTGGATTATATGGGGACTTCCATCACGAGTAAACTTGTGGGTTTGGCTAGACTTGATCGTATGGGTCTTCTTTATGTTAAAATCTCCTAATCTCTATGAGTGTTCGCTTTGGTGCTGAAATCCTTATGTTTCATGTCTGCTTTTTTTGGTGTGTTTTGGCATTGGGCCCTTTTGTTCGAGCAGTTATTGAAGTATGGCTTGGATTGCATTATTGTTGATCTGAATTTCTAGGCTCTTTCTGCTCAAATGGGGCATTTAATTGCTAGTTTGGATCAAGGATCTGGTTGGTGCTGGATCAATTTTGGGTGTCAGAATTATGTTGATATTTGTTCTTTTATCTCTAAGATGTTAATTAGTCATTATAAGCATTTGCAGGGTTACAACTTTCCTAACTCTTGGGTTATTCATTTTTATGTTATCATCCCTTCTAACAGTATGATGGTTGGCTATATGGTTCCTAGTTGTATTCACTATTCCAATGGGTATTTTCTATTCTGACTAAGATTTGAGCAGTAGGTATGCTACATGCGTGGTAGTATTACATGTGTTTTTAATCTTCGTGACGTTTTACTGCGTTATAGTATTTGGAATTCTGATGGTGCTATTTATTTATCTTCCTCTACTATGTTGATTGAGTTTAATTTTTTCTTCTCCTTTTGGGCTTCTGTTTTTGGTCTTTGTAGAATATTATTAGGTATTCTTGTGCTTTTGCTTCGTAAGGACATCCGGCTCATTAGTTCTTTTTTTTATTTTCTGAGCTAGAGGTCCTTTTAAGTATCTTGTAATTTTTTTTGTTGATTAACACGTAGACTTGAAGGTGGGTTTCCCCTAAAAAATATATATTACATGAAGATTAAGATAAAAATAAACAATCACACCAATCAATTATTTTCAACCAACATGCAGTGAAAACCACAAAAAACCTAGCACCCAACAACACTAAAGTAAACACCGACTTAGCCTAGAACTAGAGTCGGTTGTCCAAGAAAACCATCTATAGTGCGTTTAGTAGTTTGTGTGGCTTAGATATGTCATATGTTAGATAATTGTTTGAAGTTGTCTGGTGTTTTAATTTGCTGAAGGTTAAAGGAGAATTTTGATTTAGGTTTTAATATTAATTTTTTAAAGTTGATTTTAAAATATATTTTAATTTTAGTGTTAATTCTTTACACCAGGGCCGTGAAGTTTATTTCATCTTCCCTGGGGCTAAGTTAATAACCTCGAAGGCTCGGGTTACCTAGTAGTCACTATAATAAGTCAATTGACTTAGTTATTTATGAATTTAGGGTTAACAATTTTTTGCTAAATTATTTAGTTACTAATTTAAATTATTAACATTAATATTTTTTGGAATTTAAACCAATTATTGAATTTTTAGAATTATTTAAAGCTTTAAATTAAAGGGTCAAAATTTTACTTTTTATATTAAAGTAAATTCTGGAATTTATATATTTCTTCTAAAAACTAGACCCTAGGATGAGTAATTAGATACTAAGTTTACTAGAATTAGATTTTTGTAGATTAAATTATGAATTTTCAAATAATTAAGATTAATATTTTTGAGAATTTAAACCAATTATTGAATTTTTAGAATGTTTTGAATTATTTAAAGCATTACATTAAAGTGCCAAAAATTTGAATTTTAAATTAAAGTGAATTCTGGTATTTGGATATTTTTCCTATATACTAGACCTTAAGATGAGTAATTAGAAACAAGTTTGTTGAAATTGAAATTTTGTAGATTAAGTTATGAATTTTTAAAATTTTGAACTAGAATTGACTAAAATGTGAACTTTTTTAACTTTGACTTATTTCTGGTGCTTTGACATTTTTTCTAAATTCTAGACCCTAAATGGAGTTTATTGGTATTGAGTTTGTTTTATTTTGAATTTTTAGGGATTAATTATGTTTTTTAAGAGTTTTTCTAATTGATTATATTTTTAAATTATTTAATTAAAAATATTTCAATCATTTTCATCCAAACTAATTCCAAACTTCTTGAAACCACTCCAAAAGGTCAAGAATGACCCATTAGTGTGTTCTCAAGTGTTTGAGAACTATTTGGACTTTTTAATCATTTGAATTAATTAAATAGTGATCTTTACTAAAAATTAAATTAAGCTTAAATTAATGGTCCAGTAAAGGGGCATTTAATTTTCTTAGGTTAAAAGTTGAATTATGTTTAATATGATATTATTTATAGTTTTAGAATTAATTTGAATTAATAATGAATTAATAAAAATTTTAGGTCAATTTTAAAGCTTAGTTTTGTGTTACCAAAATGGTGGGCCAAATAGATTCCATTTTTAGTGAAACTTGGGCCATGAGTTCACCTGATCTCAAGGCCCAAGCCCACTAAATTTTGGTCTAAGGTGGTTAACCAAACCACCTAAGGTAACTCTAAGGTCACCTTTAGGGATTTTATGTGGGTTATTTAAGATAAGGAGGGGGATCAAATCAGTGGCCATCTACTTGCTATCCTAAACATAAATAGCAAACCAAAATCAAACCCAAGATTTCATTAGATAGGTCACTAAGTTTATTTAAACTGAAGGGTCAATTAAAGACCCCTAAGCCTAAATTAACTTAATTATGCCCTTAAACACATTAAACATAGGAGAGGAATCTTGGGCATGTCATAGAGATGCCAAAACTTAACCTCCCAAAGTCTCAAGCCATGGTTAATTGATTTGAAGCAAAAATTATAAAAATATTCCTAGGACAATTACTAGAATTGACTGAATTTTATGCATTATCATGGCTTAAAACCATATGGCTTTGATAGGTCTCCTTAAGACATTTCTAATGAGCCTAAGATCACCTAAATTGGTCAAGTGGATTAGGAGATATGAATTTTTGAATTTTCCTTAATTTTCTTTCAAATTTAATTTAGGAATTACCCAATTAGACGCACGCTTTCCATGCGGTGCCTCCCGATTGGCAGCTGACTCGATAACATGGGATAAGGTGTAGTAGTTTGATGTGTGATTAAACAGTCACAATTTAATGCCACGCTAAACCATAATATTTAATTAGAACTGTTGATTGAGATCAACACTTTGATAGTTTCTTCAAGCTTAGGGCTCCGTAGCCATGAATCTTCTCCAACATGATCTGAGAGATTCCACCAGCAAACTTCCATCAAATTTCATTGAGAGGATCATGATAACAAAAACCTTTAATCTAACGGTGGAAATATGTTGGATTGAAAATTTCTTTCCCACTTAACTAGACAACTATCTAAGGAGTCTGAGAATAAAATTTTACCTCAAAAAAAGCCCAAAAAAAATTAAGTTTCTCTATCAGGAAGCTTGAGATGGTGAAGGTAAGTACTTCTTCATTAGATGTCATTGCCAGAGAATTTCCGAAAGAAAGACTTTGAGAAGAGTGCTGAGAGATTTCACCAAAGCTCACTTGAATTAAATGGCAGAGAGGGTAAGAACATAGGGAGAAGGGAGAGGAATGCTTAGGGAGCTCTAGGGATGAATTTTGAAAAGTTAGAAGTGAACGAGGCTAGGTAAAATAAGATGCCCTATTCAAAGTATCGACAAGGCCTTGGACGACATAGATGGATCAAATAGTCCACCAGATGGCTGCCAACTAGAGCGGGCAGCCACTCTGAGCCTTACGAGCTCAAAGCTAGTGAGCTCAAGCCCCACAAACCTTTTGGATGAGGCTTTAGATTGATGGAACTACCAGAGCTTGATCTTATTTGCTCCAGCCACCGCCAATAATAATTTGGGTCTGGGTTAGGTGGAAAGGATATTAGAGGTCTGGTGAGCTCAACTGATGGAACAATTGGCCATGGTGAAGTCCAATTGAACACCATGGCTCAGGTTGACCCAAACTAGATTGTTTGGGTCAACTTGGGTACAACCCAAGTCAGGCTAAGTCATTAGTTTGAAAGGGAAGATAGGTTGGGTCAGGCTTACCCACTGCATATAGAAATTGAGTTTAATATGAACTTTAGTGAGAATGAGCTTAAGTCAAAGTAATTTTACCACTTTAGGCTAGCTTAAGTCTTGACCCAAGTCAAACCAGGGGTTGGGGTGGCTTGGGTAAGTGTGTTGGGCCTAGGTCCACCCAATGTAAGTTCTAGTTTGGATTGGTGAAGCCTAGGTTGAGAAATGGATCAACCCTTAGATCTTTTAATCACTTTTGGATAGCCCAATTTCAAACCTAAGTTAACCCAAGGGCTAGGTCAACTATGGCAGGTGCATTAGTTCATAAAGAACTAAATGGGACCATTGGCTTGATCCAATTTGACTCAAGGGGGACTCTCTTTGAACACTTGGGTCAAGCCATATGGCTAACAAGTGGGCCCAAGGCTTGAGTCTTCCAAAGGGACACCCCTAGCAACCAATGGGCCATTCCATGAGCTTAAATGGGCTTGAGAATACCTTGGTCAAAGGGTTTGAAATGGATTGAATCATATGTGTAGTTTGATCTAACTTGGTTGACTAAGTCAACTGTGTTGACCTAGGGTAAAGGTTTAGGTCCATTGAGTTTGGGTTGAGGGCATGAACTCGAAGAAAGTGGTTTCAAATGATGAGAAAGCCATTTAAGTCGAAATGCATATTTGAAAGGTTAAAGGCCACTTTAGTCGACCATGGTTGACTTGGTTAACCAGTTCAAACTAAAGGCTATGTTAGGGTCCAATGAATTCCCAATGATGTTTATAATATATTAGGGGAGGTTTTATGGCTTGATGTTATTGAGTTATGTTGGGGTTTAGGGAAAACTCTAAATTTTCACTTAAAAGGCATTTTGGTCATTTTGACCCCTAGTTAATCATGGGACAAAATGGGTCCATCGAAATGTGGTTTAATACTCAACATGTAATAATAGAGGCTATGGGCATGATCAAAGGTCTTCGGGAAGGTTTTAAGGTTAGATTCCACCAAGTGGTAAGTCTAGCGGCATAGATTATAAATATTTAAAGGTTTTGCAGCATTTGTACCTCAATTGAATTTTTAGGGTTAGAAGTGTCAAGTTGGGTTCAAATTTGGAGGCTTTATCCTAGGGACAAACTTAATAAATATGCAATTGGTAGATCATTAATAATAGGTCATTTGACTGGGTTTTGAGGTGATTGAATAATCACCCATAAGGGGTTTAAGGACGTGGGCCTTTAACCTTGAATTTTGGTCTTGAACTCTAGATTTGGACTCAACTTTGGGTTTAATTAATTGAATTTGGGTTATCCATACCAATTACAATCAAATGAATGAATGTAGTTGACTGAATATGATTGAAGCATAATTGAAGACCAGATTAAAGGTTGATTAGGGCTGGACTGAAGCTTGGAATAAAAATTGAATTGGAAATTTATTGAAGGCATGGATTAAAGTGTGATTAGAGGTTTAATGGGCCATGATCAACTCATGCGAAAAAGAGTTCAGCAAGACTATCAAATAAAGTCTACTCATTTTATCATGATCCAATAGTTTGAACTAGTGGGCAAATTAAAACGTGTATATGTGTTTAAAATTATCAAATTATAAGGGATACCAAAAGTGATTTGTTTTCATAGAGATGATAGGTTTACCTCTAGGCTATGGAGAGGTATTCAATAAGGTTTGGGACCAAAATTGTATTTTAGTATGGTTTT
The DNA here is from genome assembly GCF_001605985.2 of Dendrobium catenatum. Classification (NCBI taxonomy): domain Eukaryota; kingdom Viridiplantae; phylum Streptophyta; class Magnoliopsida; order Asparagales; family Orchidaceae; genus Dendrobium; species Dendrobium catenatum. The sequence goes on from NW_021319486.1 coordinate 3,316,778, forward strand.
TTATCTACAAACTAATGGATAATTTGAGAGGACTATTGAGGTACTGGAAGACCTTTTGAGGTTATAAGTTCTAGATTTTGATGATAGCTAGGAATTTTTATTCCTCTGATAGAATTTTATATAATATCAATTTTTTAGTCAAACAAATCTAAGACGCATTGAGAAGCTCTGTATGGTAGGAAATGTAAAATTCCATTATCTTGGATATAGGTGGGTGAAATGAACTTGATATGACCAGCTTTGGTTGATTATGTTACTGAAAAGATCTATCTAGTTATGGATAAATTAAAAGTTGTACATGGTCGACATAAATAGTATTATCATGACAAGCATTAAGAAGTAGAGTTTTAGGTGGGATCCTTCATACATGTGAAAATTAGGCTAATAAAACGAATCAGTAGGTTTGGGAAAGAAGGAAAGTTTAATCCAAGGTATGCGTGACCATTTGAAAAAAATTAAAAGGATTAAAAAATCAGCTTATAGGTTATAATTGCTAAAGTATATATTTGATATTCATAATATATTATATGTGTCACTTCTTAGGAAATGGATAACTGATTCATGAACTCAAGTATCTATAGAGGAAGTTGAGGTGCGTTCGAATTTGAGTTATACCAAGGAACCAAAAAGGATTTTGGTTAATGATGTTTGACATTTAATAAATAAATAAATCTCAATAATAAAATGTAGTGGAAGCACATATTTGAAAGAAAAGCTATTTGGGGGAAGAAATCTAAGGTTAGATAGCCATACAAATCTAAGGTTAGATAAACGAACCCTTATATGTTCTACTTATCTAAGTTCTGAAATGTCAAGGATGACATTTTTAAGGAGGGGAGAATTCTAACTCCTTCAAATCAGTGCAACATTCCATTTATTCTAACCCAATCTGATTTAAGGAAATCTATTGCAATTCTAAAATTTGAACCATTCTGTATGTATCTATAAATTTTTTGTATGCATGTAAAAGTCTGCATATTTTGTAAAGTGGGTCAAAGGTGTTTGTGTAAATGTTTTACAATTCTAATAATCTTTTCTTGTGGCACCACAATGCTGTGTAGGTGGTGTCATGGCTTTGTGTTCTATATAATTTTGTCCATTTAATTAAATATTATGATGCTAGGGTGACATTGTGTCACTATGGGCTCCTATCGGGAGCATTGTTGCGTGCACGATTGGGTGCTGCAATGCTTGGCTAATTTTTTATATTTAAAATAAAAATTTCAACTAAATTAATTCATTTCATCTATTTGTCGCAGACGGGCAAAGATAGATGAGAAATTCTTGAGAAAGAAAGCCAATTTTGGTAGACTTCGATCCTTTTTTAGTTGTCGGTGCAATTTGAAAGTTATCCAGTTTATGGTAGGTTATATTTTATCTACCTCAATTTTAAAAATATATAAATATTTTCAGATTTTTAATCTAATTTATATTTTAAAGTAAAAAAATGAAGATAAATTTGCACCTACAAAACTTTCATCATGTAACTTTTTATATGTTATAGAAATAATAATTTCTTATAATTAAGTATTTTTCTAAAAATTTTACAATATGGGTTTTAAAAATTTGATACTTTTAATCATTTGAAAAATAACTAAAACACCAAATAATATCATTGTATTATAATTAAAGCTTCAAAATAATGCTATGAAAAATCTCTAACGACTTGGATATATTTTGAAATGCTAAATTTTTTCTCATAGTATGTTCTACTTCCTACAGTTAAAGCATTCTATTAAATTATGAAATGTGTTTATTTATATATATTTACTATAATGCATTGAATTATGGGGGGGGGGGGGGGGGGGGGGGGGGGAGTTACGCTCTAGTGCTATTGGCACATAAAGTTTTGTTTTGGTGTTATATGCACATTCTATTCTGGTGCTAGGCATTGGTAGTCATCAGGGCATATTATTTGATATGCCAGCATAGGAGTTATAAGGGTTATAATGCTCTAAACTCTATTCTGATTGGAGGTATAAGAGTGAGAAAGAAATCTTTTATTTCCTACCCTAATATATGAGTTACTTATTTATTTACTTTCCTACACTATTATTTAAGCTTTAATAATTACAAGCACTATTATGGTCCATAAAATGACTATTATGATCTACATTAAAAACTTATCTAAATGCTTAATAAATGATTTAGATAAAAAAGTGTGACATGCTGAGCTTTGTTGGCTTACAATTTATTTGAATTCAGTTTCAGAGTCTTGGAAAGGGAAAGGGCTAGTTAAGAAGCTGAATCAGGATCTGATATGTATGAGTCTATATAGATATTATTTTTTTATTTTTATACAGAAATGTATAATTATTGAAATTGCTCTATTATATTGTTCAGTCTATAGCCATGCATTGTAATCTAATTATTGTGATACATTTTGATGAGAAATGAAAAGAATTTTGTAGATGAGATATTTTTTTATACTAGAAGTTATTAGATGCTATATAGTCTATTTTTTATTTTAAGTTTAATTGAAAGAAGAAAATATGAAAAGATCCCCTAAAACTTTGATATCGGGTTGACCTGTTGCAAGCCATCATGATAGGACTTATCTTGTTTATGTGTTTTATTGAGTTAAATTGTCAGAAAATGTGGTCTAGATTTTTACACTCATAGCAAACCATATTGGATGAAAACTAATTCAATTCAATACTTTTACCTCAATGTTTATATTTGTGGTGCTTTAGTTTGCTCTTCAAAAATAATTTAAATTGTCTTGTCATTAGCAGGATATCCTCATTTGCATCAGTTTTATAATTACCCCTTTTTTCATTTCATCAGCTTTTAGAATAATATTATTCTCTATCTTCTTATCACCTTTTTCTATATTTTTTGCCTAATTTTTTGGTCATAAGCAATTAAAGATGCAAGTAAATTATCAATTGACTAAGAGATAAGATCTTTAGATTCAAAAATAATAGTAACCTTGGCATCACAAGATTTAGCTAAGCAAATCAATATTTTATTGACTTTTTTATCATTAGAACTATATTTATCTAAAGTATACATTGGAAGTAATGATTTTAGTAAATCTATTGTAAATATTAGTGATAGACTCACTAAGTTGCATGTAAAATAGTTCATTGTCATGTAAAAGTATATTCATACGAGATTTCTTAACTTCAATATGAAGTATAGGTAGATACACACATATAATCTTCTAATTTTATTGCACAAAAAAATTAAGACATTTGGCATTTAACAGTGTAAGATCACAATCTTCTAAACTCTATTCAATAAAAGAAATTTCAACTTTAATACATTTCCAATTCTAAATGGTATGGAAGAACCAGCTTGAATCATTTTTTACATACAAAAATCAAATTATTATAAGAAGGTAAACATTCTAACTTTTCAGAAATCAAATGGGATATTATCATAAAGTGTTGACTAGATAATGTAATACCCTTCCAATGTATTCCTATTTCCAAATTGTGTCATGTGGATATACTTAGGTGATTAAACCAACAAAAGTGAGAACCCTCTCTCATATTAATTGAAAGTGCTATAATACACCAAGAGAATGGTGAATTAGTTATTTAAATTAAAACTAATTCTTAAAATAGAGTACTATGTGGAAGAAAATAAATATTTTAAAATAATATATTTAAAATATATTGAATAAGAATAATGTTTGTTCTTATATTAATTTTTTTTATTTAAAACTTTATGCAAAAAATTAACAGAATCAATTCCACAAATGTTGTTGTCACAAAAATATGCAAAGCAAATCAAAAGCAGGAAATCAAAAGCACACAAAAAGTAAATAATGCAAAATAATAATTTTTATAGTGATTCGATTAACAAACCCTACTCCCTAAGGTTAGGCAGAGAAGCATTTCTCCCTTATCAGGTAGAGAATGACCTTTATAGACTCTTCTATTCCTGAAAAGTCTCCCACCTTCTACCTCCTAGTATGGTGGAGATGTCACTCCCTCCTTTGCTCCTCACAATGATGTATATATTGTTCCCTCCTTTTTCTCCTTGTAACGGCAAAGATGACACTCCCTCCTTCTACTCCTCACAACGATGGAGATGTTACTCCCTCCTTCTAGTCCTAGCAATGTTGGAGATGCTTCTTCCCCCCTTCTGCTCTCATAATAGTGGAGATGCTACTTTCTTATCCTTCCCTAGCTAGTACCGAGTTCACTCCCAAGACTATTATAGAGATCCTTTCAAACACTAGACACAAGACTCTGGAGGATAAGTGTAGGTTTGATAAAACTCCCAATTGATTCCCCTCTAACAATACTTGAATACCTCAAGTTTTCTCTCAAACTCTCCCTAACTCCCAAAAGTTTTCTCAAAGATTTTTTAAGGAATAGATCCTCTCTCTCCCCAAAGGCTCTCTCATAGAAAACATTGAGATTCTCTCTAAGAATCTTGCAAAAAAGAATTAAGTTGGGCTTTGAAATCCTAATTTTTTATTTAATGCTTTGATTGTACTGTATGTTACTAGTTGTGTACTGTCTAATTAGTTAGACTCCCATTTTAGATCAGATTGTATGATATTTGGTCATACAATATGATCATCTTTATCAAATTAGGGATCATCTAGGATGAACCAGATTTCATCCAGTGAAGTTTTTATTTTATCATACTATACAACTTAGATCGTACATTATGATCTCTAATCAAGATTTGATCTTGATTTGATTCCTTCATCAACAAATAAAATTAAACAACATTCATTAATGCTTGTACAGTACAAAAGACTTTATACAATATGGTTAGGTCAAACTTTAAATTTTAAATATACCAAATTTTAGTAATTATGATTCGATACATGATTTTATCAAAATACATGAACATCTTGAATGATTATAAGTCATATAATATGATTAGTTATGCCAAAAATTAATTTAATTAAGCAAATGATTTAATTTATGAAATAGCTAATCATACAATATGATTTGGATCTTACAGTATGATCTAATAATGAAAATTAAGTGTCTCACTCACCCCCACTTGTGTGTGTGTTTACCAACAAACACCCAACACAAATTAACTCAAGAAAAAATGACTCTTTTAATATAACTTGTGACTAGACGCACTATTGTACTTCTTGAGTTTTTTTTTATAGCTTGGATCAGTGTATGTTGTACCAAAAATATTAGTAGCACACAAAAAAAAACTATATATCTATATAATGCAAGGAATCATAAATGATCAAACAAATAATATAAATAATTATCAAAGCACTAGGCAAGGTTCACAAGTTTCAAAATTTTAAAATAAGAGATGAAGTGAGTCATTTTAGTAAATCTATCTATTACCACAAAAATGGAATCATATTTCTTAGTAGTTCTAGGTATTGTTAAAATAAAATTGTTATTAATATCCTCGTCAAGAAATATGATGTATATTCTAATGTTATAAGTTTTCTACTTAGTTAAGGTACAAATCCTACAACTCATATCAATTCTATAAACAATATGCTTCAAGCATGGCTAGTAAAATGTAGCTTATATAGCCTTAATGGCCTTATTTATAATGAAGTGATTAGTTAAACCACTAACATATAATTCCAAAATTATAAAGCCTCTAAGTAAAAACTTTTGGATACATAAATACTTTCCTCTAAAATGTAAGCATCTTTAAAAGTGTAATCATCTATAGCGTTTATTTGTTCTTTAAAGAGTGTGTTATTAACAGTGTTAAAATCAAGACATTCGGGATATGACTTAGATAATTTATCAGATCCAATATCACAAACATTTAAGGTAAATAAAAGTGCTACTAATTGACTAAGGGTTTCAATTGCTTTATTATCTATAGAAAATTTATATATGAAGACAGATATAAAGCTCTAAAGGAACTCTACCCATTTAGAATGCTAAAGTTTCAATTTTCTTTGTGAGTTTAAAAATCAAAGAGCCTTGTAATATGAGTATAAGAAAAATTCTAATGGGTATAAGAAAGTAGCTCCAATACCTTAGGGCTTCAATTAAAGCATAAAATATGCATTTAATGCTTCTTCCAATAGTAATTTAATTTTTTGCAAATGAAGGCCACAGATTTACCCTATTGGCTTTTGACTCATCCTATATTTACTTATGAAGTATCACATAACTCTTTAAAAAATAATACATAAATCAAGAGCCTTAAGACTGGTGCTTATCATACTCTTCTTAATTTTCTTAAAAGCCTTAGTAGTTATAGAGATCCACTCAAAATGTCATTTCTCAATATAATTAGTAATGGCTGCAGCGATAGCACTAAATCCTATGATATTTATTTTTATAAAATGTTATCAAACCATGAAAGCTTCTAACATCATGCATCAACGATAGGGTTGGCTACTATTTAATAGCTCTCACCTTTTCCATGATGACTACTACTCCACCCTTGGAAATTATAAACCCTAAGAAGTTCATATGGTTAGTGATAAAAGCATACTTCTTAAGCTTGGCAAATAAAAAAACTCTCCAAGTGCAAGACAAACTCTTCTTCTAAGGTGTTCATGATGATCCTCTGGCGTTTCACTAAAGATTATGATGCCATCAAAATATACCACTATAAATTACTCAACGAACCGACAGAAAACCATAATTCTCATAAAAATACTTAGGGAGTTTAATAGCTTAAAGGGCATAATAGGACACTCATAAAGGCCATCTTTAGTTTTGAATGGTGTTTTCCACCCATCACTTGGACTTATCCTAACAAGATAGTATCCACTTTTTAGATCTATTTTGGAAAGATAGTATTGCACCACTCATTTGGTCCAATAATTTACCTTATCTTGGATAAAAAAACCTATAATTAATTTCTATTTTATTAATTACATGACAATCGATGCATATCTATAAAGTGTCATCCTTCTTAGTTTTAAGAACTTTATGAATAGCACATGAACTAAGACTTTCCCATATAAAGCTTTGTTCTAATAACTCTTAAATTTGTCTAGCTAATTCAAGAAGGACTCATCCTATAATAAATAGGACTCATCCTATAATGACAAACAGTTTTGTAGAGTGAGTCCTCAAGCTAAATCTATTGCATGTTGAATGTCTCACACATAAATAATAATTTATTTGGATGATCCTCCACAAATACATCCTTAAACTCAATGAGGATAGACTCAACCATGGAAGGGATTACCAATTTAGTATTCCTAATATTAGACTCACAATTTGTTATAACTCATGTGACAAATCCTATGGAAATTCTCTCTTTATTTCTCCATGTGATGTTAATTGTAAGACTTTTGACACTAATAATAAGTTTACTGTTTTATTAGGTGAGGATGGGTATAATGTGATTTCTTTCCCACATATATAAACTCATATAATATAACATCTCAAACTCTTAATTATCGAGATATTATCCACTTTGGCCTAAGGGTCTAACAGTTTTTCCTTATTGGTGTAACTTCCTAAGAGGTCACCATTTCATGATTTATCTTGGATAAACACACTTAATTATAGAGTTTCTTAATACAATTTCAACCATTACACTAAAAGATGTCTCGATGTTTAAGAGTTTAGGTTCTTTTTATTTAAGGGGTTTCACAATCTCCCCACCTAAAGAACGAACATCCTCTTCAATATCTTATCTCATGATCATCCACCAAGCAGATAAAATTTTAGTGGCGGCCCCTACAAGTTCAAGTGGTAACTCCCACCACATAGCACTTTGTCCCATACATGATTCAAGAAGTGACTCCCTTGGCGTAGAATTTTATCTTGTATGACACTTAGTTTCTATTTTCTAGCTGGTATATTGTTATGATACCATTTGTAATAACTTAAACTCTTAATTATTAAAATATTATTTACTTTGGCCTAAGGTCCTCATGGTTTTGTAATATTTGTGTAACTTTTCAGGAGGTCAACCATCCTAGAATTTCTCCGTGCTTAACTACAAAGTTTCTTAATGAAATTTCAATCATTGCACCAAAAGGTAAAAACCTCCCCATATGAACAAACAGACTGACCTTCAACAAGATGTATTAACCCATCAACCTTAGAATAAATTATGAGCATTAGCATTGGTGTTGACAAAATGCTTCTATCTTCCTGACAATGGTAGGTGTAAGCTTATTGATGACAAATATTTATATTATTTGATATGGTGGGGTCAACATTGGTATCAATGATGGATGTCAACGGTATTGTCGATGGCGGGAGTCAATCGGTGCACCCCCACCACCACCACACACACACACTGAAAAAAATGTCTTTTCCTTATATAATTTATATTTGTTTTCTATTGAAACAAAAGCATAAATAAATAATTATTATTTTTATTTTAAATGAAGAAACATTATGTTAAGATATTATAAAAAAAATTTAAAATGATAAATTAGGAATTTTATGTTTTATTTGAAGATAAATACAATATAAATTGAAAGAGCTTTTTATACTATAAATATAAGAAAATTTTGAATATAAATCAAATTGATGATCGCTAAATGCATAATATTTTAATCCCTTATATTGAGATAGAAATATTGAATTGTATTGATAATGAATTAATCATTTAGCTCTTTTAAAAGATGAATAATACGTGTTATAAATCCTCCTTTTTTCATTTTATATTTTATATTTTAAAATGATAAATCATACTAATTATTTTTTTAAATGACTAATGGTTGTCCAAAGCTTGGATGAAAAAGTTGAGGGAATATTTGAAAAAAAAAAAAATTTATGCCCTCACTAGAATTTTTTTTTTGGGCTATGCACTGATATCGATAGTGGATGTCTACCATGGTGCCATTTCCTAGGGTCATTAATGTTGTCAACAGCGGGCATCTACCTTATTAATGATGGCAGATATCAATGCTTTATTAGCAGTATTGAGTGTAAATATTAGGGTTTACGATGAGCGTCTACCGTATTAGCGATAGAAGGATGATGGGTGTTGTCATTAGTTTCTATAGCAAGCATTAAGTTTGAATAAGTACAGCTCCAATTATCACATATTGAATCCTTCTTGTGGTCTCATCATTGGTACCTCAAAAAGCATGAAAGTAGGGCCTATTTATAAAATTTTGGAAAGAGATACTATGTTCATTTAAATTATAAATCAAAACACTTAATCATATGATATGTATTTTTTGCCCATCAGTCATTTAATAGTTCATATTATTTAATTAATTCAATGTTGTTATAATTGATCAACGATTCATCTTGTTTTTTTTTTAAGCTGTAATTTGCATTAGATAAAAAAGCTAATTGCAAGTAATAAAAGGATCACATTCCTTCTTTAACAAACTAAGCAAAGAAGAAGGAATGTTTCTAAAATAAAAGCTATCATTAAAAAAACTACCTTCTAAAGTCAAAGTAGCACATAAACCAGCTACTTTTTACAATCTCTATTAACATGGTGAAAAATCACCTTATTAAAATCATTTAGAGAGAATAACTCCTTTATCAAACAATTCTACATTTGACACTTTGATTTATTCATTGAATCTTCAATGAAGTTGATAATATTGAGATTATTACCTTCAATTATTACTCCTTTGCTATCCATCATCCAACTTTAAATGAACTCCCTTATTGCAAAGACCATCTCCAACTCAAGTTGAGCCACATCCCAATGAATTCTTTTCTTCCCAAAAGCAAGGAGAAGTCTTCCTTTATGATATCTAAACACTCCTCCAATCCTAGCTAAATTATATTCCAAAAGCGAAGCATCCACATTAATTTTAATCCAACCTAGCGGTGGAGGGTGACAAATATTTTGACTCCAAAAGGAGATTAACACTTCAGCTATCTAGCATTGGACTTGAATGAATCATGGAGGTATAAAACACATTTAGATGCAACCACCGAACTTGGAAAAACATGCTTACCATGTTTGAACTCATTTCGATTTTTCCAAGATAAAAAAAAAATGTTGTACAATACACCTTCGCCGTGTTAGAATATCGAATTGAAAGGCTTCTAAGTTCATCCAAACAGGTTTCCAATGACCAAAAATTTGGAATGCTAAAACTCCCTTATCTTAGCTTTTAAATAATCTCAATCAGAAAATTGCAATTAACCATAATATGAGCATAGCTTTCCACTTCTTAACATCCTTTAGCACATAAATCATCATAAAAAAGTTTTCTACGTTTAAGAAAAAGATTTATAGGTATGGCGTGCTTACTTAACCTCCACCAAAACAATTCCACTCTAGGATTGAGTTTCAATTTCCTTAGCCACCTTGAATACCCAAAATCATCCTCCTTAAAGCTCTCTTTCATTACTTCTTCATGTGACAAAGCAGAGATAGATATCCCCGAGTGATGGAACATAGCTTCCACTTTGATAATTTTCAATGTCATGATTGATATTAACTTGCAAAATCAACACTATCAGATCATTATGAAAATAACATTGAAGCTCTTCCGCATTTCCAGTTACCTTCAATAGAAATAAATTGATGAAGCATCACATCCTCTAATCCCACACAATCAGAAAGTATTGGCCAAGCATTAAGACATCTCTCTAGAAGCCAGATATCTTTCACAAAATTGATACTTTTTCCATTTCCCACTTTCCATCTAACAATGGGTTTAAGATGTTTGCTACCATCTACCAGAGTTTGCCATGCAATTGAAGCTCCTTTCTTGTAATCTCCCTTCAAAATGTTATGGCCATATTTAGCAACGATATTTCTATGAAGCAAAGAATTTGGACTTTGGATTAGTCTCCACACTAATCTTGATCTAAGAGGGCCAACTTTATGAACAGCCAACTATAATCCCAATCCGCCAGCATTTTGTGGTTTGCATAATTCACCCCAAGCAACATAATGCAAACCATTCCTTCCATTGGGGTTGTGCCAAATAAAATCCCTACTTAGTTTTTCCATTTCATACAATAATATCTTGGGAACCAAAGAATGTGCTGATAAGAAATTTGGCAATGATAAAAAAGAAGACTTTACAAGAATAATCCTTCCTACCGAATATAAACTTTTATTTCCCCAAGTATTAAGCATTTTCATAACATGATCTATAATACCTTGGAAATCTACCATTCCTAATCTTCTTAAGGCAATTTTAATTCCCAAATAATGCATCTCCTTCACCACTTTGAATCCCAATTTTCTTGTAATTTTATTCTTTCTTGGTTGTTTAACCACATTTCCAAACAAGATCAGAGTCTTGTTGTTGTTCACCCGTTGTCCCTTCCATCCACAGAAATCATCTACAATGTCTTTCGAAGCTTAAGATGCTCTTGTTGAAGCTTGAGAAAATACTAACACATCATCAGCAAATAGAAGATGTGTAATCTTTTGGGTGCTTGGTGAAATATGAATACCCAATTCTATGCCCCTTTGATTTATTGCATTAGATAACAATTGAGCACACATAATGTATAAATAAGGTGATAACGGACATCCCTGCTGAAAACCACTCTTTGTATTAATCAATTTTCAATTTTTACTATTCAAAATGATAGAGAATCTAACATTCATCACACATTCCATGATGAGTTTGGAAAACTTAGGAGGAAATCCAAACCAATTTAAAACTTGATTTAAAGTTGGCCATCCCATGCTATCATATGCATGTTCCATATCCAGCTTCACCGCCATCATACCTTTCTTCTTTTTTGAGATCCTAAACTTATTGAAGATCTCATGAGCTAATAAACAATGCTCTGACATGGATCTACCCAGAATAAACAACACTTATTATTTAGAAATTATCTTGGAGATGCATCAATTCAATCTATTCACCATCATATTTGCAACAAACTTGTAAATAGTTTGACATAGACTTTTTGGTCTATAGTTGGAAGGTACAATCGGGTTCTTCACCTTAGGGATTAACACAATCAAAGTATCTTTCCTCTCCTCATGAATAGAACTAGATTTAAAGAAACTATCAATAGATTTCCAAGTAGTTTCTTTTACTATGTTCCAATAAAACTTAAAAAATGAAGAGGTAATCCCATCCACACCAAGTGATTTATTGTTTCCTTATTGAAAGACATCAGCTACCAATTCTTCATGATTGAATTCAGCATTCAGCACATCGATATCTTCCTGAGTTAGTTGTTGATTTTTAGTAGTCAAAGGCCAATAAACTAAATTGCAATCTCTTGCTCTCCATTTATTCATAAAAAACTTCAGAAAAATAGATTCAATTTGTTCAAAGTCCTTCAACACATTGTTTTCTTCATCCTTAATATATTTAATAAAATTCCCATTCCTCCTTACTGAAGCAAAATTATGAAAAAAGTTAGAATTGGTATCCCCTTCTTCATGCCACATAGCCTTAGCCCTTTGATTCCACCAAGTAGACAACCTTCTCAAAGTAACATTCAGATCTTGCACCTTACTTTGAAGTACACTCAGCTTTTCCAATGTAAGGCCTTCATCTGTCGCTTCCTCCAATTATAACTCCAAAATATCCTTCTTTAGCTCTTCCTTCAACAAGTACAGGCTTTTGCACTTGTTCTTATATTAGTAAAATAGTGCCTTCAAAGTTCTACGAAGCTTCCTATGCAAGACTTCCATATCATCACAAAAATTTGATTTTTACGAAGACTTAAGCACAACACTCTAAACCACATAATAAGGCATGCAAGTGTCTTCAAATATGATAATCTTGGACTGGTTGTACTATTTTTCCCCTAATTTGAAAATAATAGGACTGTGATCGGAAGCCACCCTTGCTAGATGTCTAATCCTTGCCAAAGGCACCACTTGTAAAGCAGCATAATTCAGCAAGCATCTGTCAAGTATTTCCCAAATTCATGTAGCACATTCCTCGTTGTTACAGTACCAAGTATATCATGGTCTAATAATCCCTACATCATGAAAGTCATTATTAGTCATAAAAACTTCATTTCTTTTGGCCCTTGGGAGAAGAGAAACTTCTTTCCCCCTCTTATCCTCCTTGGATAAAATGCAATTGAAATCTCCTCCAATGATAGAAGGGATACGACCAACCACACACTTTTCAAGCATGTCCTAAAAATTCCTCCTCTCATGAAAAGACTTATTCCCATACACAATAGCAACATTTCGAGTACCCATAGAAGGAGTACTAAGAAACCCAAAAACCACTTGAGAAGAACACTCAATCACCTCGAATGACACAACATTCCTATTCCATACTACAAAAATACCACTTGAAGTTCCCTCAGTCGGATGATGAAAGAAGTCCCAATCAACCCCAATAATACTATTAACATCACTCCTATCAATATTGATTAACTTTGTTTCAGCCAACCCAAAAAAAACACATCATGATCCCTCACAAAATCTCTAAGATAAAGATATGCTTCCCTCTTTCTAGGCCCTCTATAATTCCAAAACACAAATGAAGACATTAATAACCCAAAGGGGAAAAGTCCCCACCTATCTTGTTACCTTTCCCATCCCCCTTCTTTTTTTTAGCAACTTCAACAGGGCCCAACGACTTAAGTTCTTTTGCTAGTTATTATTTAAACAAACTCATATTCACATCATTATCACATCCCATTGAATCATCAACAACTTTAGTTTCAGATTCTAGAAAAGTGCCTACATCTTCAGAATCCTTCTTGTTCTCTGTATTTTGAGGAAATGTAGCTACCACTTATTCATTCTCCTTACCAAGGATACTATATTTGTTAGCCAAACAAATTTTAGAGGTCTTATCTACATCTGAAAGCACATTTTTAGCTACATTAATTCATTCATCTTCTTCAACCTCATTTTGCTTTTCAGCAGAAATTTCTCTAATTTCCACATTGTAATTCCTGAATTGCTTGTGTACCTCCTTACTAATATCTTGAGACTCAACTACATTGTGATTCAAATTCTTCCTTTTTTTCCAACTCTTGCTATTCCTATATTTCTCAAATTTTTGAATCTATTGTTTTTTATTTTCACATGGATCCATGGACCATATTCATCACGTTGTAAAGAAGACCGATTCACTTCATGTCTATCTCATACATGAGTCACCACATTTTTAGTCTGCACCATATAATTTTTCTTTTGAGTTAAACAGCCATCTTCAGGGCAATCCGATTTCTCATGCCCAACTTTACCATAATGGAAGCAAAATGATACAATTTTCTCATATTCAACTTTTTAAAAGAATATGCCTGATATACCATCTACCCAAACTCCATTTGGAAGTTAATTCTCCGGATTAATCCGGACACAAACACGGGCAAATTTGCTTCTTCCCCATTTAAATGAGTTACCATCAAGATACATTGGTACTCCAACAATTAATACAATTCTAGCAATATTTTCTTCATCCCAACAATACAAAGGTAAAAAGGGAAGGCAAACCCAAACAAGTGCAATAAGACCTTTTAAAGAGTTTGGAGAAAACGAATGAGACCATTTATCCATTCCAACAATGTTTCCTCCAACATACCATGATCACCCACTTAATACTTCTTCAATAGCTTCATAATTTTTAAACGAACATAAGATCCAGCTCATCCCGAGTGTAATCAAATGGAAATTTCCAAATTTGCTCCATTGCTTCTAAGCTCCATACCACAAACCATAAAAGGGATATTATTACCTAGTACCTTAACAACTTGTTAATTTTTCAGAACTTGTGAATTAGAATGTTCCAAATCAGTGTTTAACTTCATTGCAACTCCATCGTCCGACATATAAGTTGGTCCACTCTTATATGATAATTTGATGTGTTGTGGTTTCTTCCATGCATTAATAAAATATTCTTTAGCTCCTACATTCCCATTATTAACATTTCCTTCTATCATAACATTCTCACCACTTTCAAAATTAATCGAAAGATTATGATTAGTTTGAATATGACCAGCTTCTCCTTGATTACCCATAAATTTATTGACTTTCAATACCAAACTAGAGGAGGAGAAAGCTTCACGATCAAATTTACCTGAAGTTTGCAATGAATCAAGTTTGGAAATCTGACCTTTCGCAATAGTTTCCTGGAAATTTAGCACCTTCTTTTCTTTTCCTTCTACCACTGTATCTTGGTGAATAGGTGGATGAAAACCTTTTCATTTTTTGAAGAAAATGCAATTAGCAGATTTTATTAAAGAGAATTACTTACAATCAAATTCTTCCTATAACAAATTAGAAAAAGAAGGAAGAATCTTATTAGAACTAATGTCGTCCAAAAAAAAATGAAAAAGAGCTAAGTTAGAACATAAATCTACTAACTTATTACAATTCCTACTAGAAAAAAGAAACAAAACTTGCTTGAAATGACTAAAAAATCTTAAATCGTTGGGATCTAGGTAGTCATCCTTCACTCCAACCTTATTCATTACATCTTGAAAGAATTTGATAACATTAAGGTTATCACCTTCAATAATGATACCTTCTGCATCAAACATCCAATCTTGAACAAAACTTTTTAAAGAAAGAATTGATAACATCTCAACTTCGAGCAATCTCAATGTTGAAAAATGAATCCAAAAGCACATAAGGACCCTCCTTTACAGTCTCTGAAGACTCCTCCAATACCAGCTTTATTTGTCTTTAGTAATGAATCATCCACATTAACTTTGATCCATTTAGGAGGAGGACTCCAAGATGGTCGAGATAGCTTACACAACTAATTAGCATCCCAATTCTGCCAAATGAAATTAGTACTAAATGAGGCAATTGCATGACTAACAGAATTTACTTCTATATAAGAAGAACCATCTTCTAATCGAAAATGAATTATTTTATTTCTACTTTTCCAACAGAAAAATACCATAAAACAATATAGATTACCTTGGAACGAATTATAGTTCGCAAGAAGCTTCAATATATGTTAACAATCCTCCAGAGAGTGGAATGTTGGAATACTAAATCCCCATTTTGAAAGAAACTTGAAACTATATGCAACTTAATGCAATTTACCGCAACATGTTCAGAGTTCTCCATAGTCTCACATCCTCTCGGACAAGTATCAAAATCAGATAGCCTTCTATACCTTAGAAAATGATTACAAGGAATCACATTCCTCTTCAAACACCACCAGAACAGAGCAATTCCTTGCTTTAATTTGAGTTTTTTTATCCATCTTTAATCTTCATCCTTTAATACATCAGCATTAGATGCCTCCATTGCTAAAGCCGAAATGGATTTACCAGAGTATTTGAACTGCAGCTCCAATTGATCTTTCAACAAACCAGATTGAATGGGGACAGATAAGATGACATCCACTAGATGCTGCCCAAAGAATTCATTCAACTTACTTTCATTCCACTTCCCATCACATATAAATCAAGAAATGAATTCAATTTCTTCATTCATATTAGCAACAAAGGTAGGCCATTTATTTATACATTTATCCAAAATCCAAGTGTCCTTGATGGTATTGATTTCCATACTAGATGACACCTTCCATCTTACAATTGGGTTAAAAAATTTAGCTCCATTTAATATAATCTTCCTAGTGGAAGAAGAATAACTTCTGCATTCTGAATTCCACACATCTGTACCATACTTTGTAGTCAGTGTTATGTTTAAAAGTGAGTTAGGCTTAAAAATAAAATTCCAAGCAAACTTTTCCCTTAAAGGGCCAACTTTCTTCACAATGGATTGCAATCCACACCCTCCATCACTTTTAGTTTTACAAAGAACATCCCATGCTACATAATGAAGTCCCTCAGTAGCATCATTTTTATACCATAAAAAATTTCTGCACATCTTCTCAAAATCATTCAATACTCTCATAGGGACTAATGAATGAGTTGCCAAAAATATAGGAAGTGAAAGAAAAGCTGAATTAAGAAGAATCAATTTTCCAGCAATTGAAATAAACTTATTTACCCAAGAACTCAATCTACTAGCAGCTTTCAGTAATAGATCTTGAAAATCAGAAAATACCATTCTTCTCAAAGCAATTTTAACCCCCAAATACTCCATTTCATAAACAACTTTGAAGCCCAACATATTTGAGAGAGATATCCTCATTTTCCTTTTTACTAACTTCCCAAATAGAATAAAAGTTTTAAGCACATTGATCTTCTGACCAGTCCTTAGAAAAAAATTATACCATCGGTATACAATAAGTGAGATATTAAAGGAGCATTGGGAGCTACCTTTATACCCACATTTTTTCCTCTATGAGCAAAAGCATCAGTCAATAACTGAGAGCACATAATAAAAACAAGCAGACAAAGGACACCCTTGTCTAAACCCACTTCTTGCCTCAATCCATTCAGAGTGACCACCATTAACCATAATAGACAACTTCAGCTCTTTCACGCACTCCATTATCAAATTAGAAAATTTTTTTGGAAACCCAAAACCATCAAGCACTTGACTAAGAGTGAACCAACTTATACTATCATATACTTGCTCCATATCAATTTTAATAGCCATCAACCCCTTCTTGGATTTAGAATATCTGAATTTGTTAAATAACTCTTGTGCTAGTAAAATATGATCCGACATAGACCGACCTTTTACATAAGCATATTGACCTTCTAAAATTATTTTAGGGAATAAAAGAGACATCCTATTTAATAACATATTAGCCACAATCTTGTAAATGGATTTATAGAGGCTAATAGAATGATAATTTGGAATCGAAGGGTTTTTCACCTTTGGAATCAAAGCCACATTCATATCCTTCCATTCAGTACATAAATTTCTAGAAGTGAAGAAGGAATTAATCGCCATCCAAACATAATTTTTGATAAAAGGCCAATAAGCTTTAAGAAATGAGTATGTTATTCCATCATTACATGGAAACTTGTGTGACTCCAAATACTTAATCACTTTCTCCAGCTCTTCAAATGAAAAATCCTTCTAAAGCAACTCCTTATCATCATCATCTAACTTAGCCGAAGAGGAAGGCATCCATTCAAAAGACATCTTCATTCTCTCCATTTAACTTTGAAGTAGCTAAAGAAAATTCTTTCAATTTGTAATTGGTTTTAATCAGCTCCCCGTCTTCATTTTTAATTTGATTAATCCAATTGACATTTTTTCTTGCCGAAGCATAAGCATGAAATAATTTAGAGTTTGATTCACCTTCTTTCATCCATTGAACCTTTGCTCTTTGTTTCCACCAAATACAAAGCTGACGAAGTGCAGAATTGAGATCATTAACCTTGGATTTTAAAAGAAGCAGCTTCTGATAGAGACCTCCACAGCTAGATTCTTCAATTTATAATTCAAGAATTAATTTTTTAAGAACTTCCTTCATTTCATACAAGCTTTTGTGCATTTCTTTACTCCAAAAGAATAAAGCCTTCATAGCTCTTTTGAATTTAACATTCAAAGTTTCCACATTGCTACCTCACACAAGTTTCATCCAAGAGTTCAATACAATAGCATAGGATGCCGGAAATGTCGTCCAGACATCCTCAAACATGATTTTCCGATTTCTACAAAAACATGTAGAAAAAATTTTCAGCATTATGGGACAGTGGTCGGAAGCTAATCTAGCCATGTGTCTAACAACTTCCAACTTAATAGCATTCAAAGTAGCATAATTAAGAATACAACGGTCCAATCTTTCAAATATTTGAGCTTTTCCAACTTTGTTGTTACACCAAGTGTATTTAGGACCTAGTATTCCCACTTCATTAAAGTCATAATTGCTCATAAAAAAATACATATCTTGAGTCCCTTGAGACATAACAAACTGCTTACTTCCTTTCTTATCATCTTGAGACAATAAATAATTGAAGTCTCCACCCACAATAGCTGGAATTTTTTTACCTGAAAGCATCTCAAGTCTACTCCACGAACTTCTCCTCTTTAAACAATTTCTGCTTCCATACACAGTGGCTACCAACCACACACCTTTATTGGACATATTAAGTTTTCCTACCACAACTTGAGAATTTGCTTCTTTAATAGAAAATGAAGCAATATCCGATCTCCAATTAGTCAAGATATCGCTGGATAGCCCGTCAGCTATAAAAAGGAAAAAAATTCCATTTTTCACTTATAAATTTCTTGAATTCAAATGGAACAATTGAAGAATTTTAGTTTGAAATAAGCCAACAAATAAAGCATGATGATCATTCACAATCTCCTTCAAATACCGAGAGGCTTCAACTTTCCTAGCCCCTATACAATTCTAAAACATGATGGACATCATTTATGAATGATAGTGGGATTGCTCCCACTAGCATTTCTTTTCAATACCTCATTTATTCTATTCCGAGGATGAAAATTATTTTTCCCAAGTGATTGAAGTTCTTTTTGAAGTTTAAACTTGAAAGCACCCAAAGCAATAGTATTCTTCTTATCAGATGAGTTAGAGCTTTCTGATAACTCTTCACTCAATTCTCCTTCCTCTTTGTCATTTTTACTATTTTCAACAACAGTCTCATTAGTATTCAAATTCTTTTCAACTATATATGCTTCCAATTAACTGAACTAGTTATCTTGAATAGGTAAAAAGCTCCTTACATTCACCCAACTGGTTGATATTATTCAGCTCTTGCTTATCAGAGGAATCACAAACCAAATCAACAGTTCTTGCATTATTCTCTATATTCTGCACTTCTTGTTCTAAATTAACTGGTTCAACTTCATTTATCTTAGGCAAAATAGCACTGGCATCTTCAATAGTATTATCCACATTTGGATTACTTTCACTTGTATTAGTTTGTTGAATTTTCTTGACATAAACTGTGGCAGGTTTAGTTGAATTAACTTGAACACCTTTAAAAGGAGCATGAAATTTCCTTCCTCTTCCATATATAACGTGTATCAAAGTGCCATAAGACAACCCCTTTTCATCAGCTAACCTCTCATATTTCTCTTCATTGACTATATTAGAATTTGAAAAATTTCAATTATCAGGAGCAATCAAATTCTTCTCCAATCCGCAATCTTTAATTAGATGTCTAATCTTCCCACATTTGAAACAAAAAGTATAAATTTTCTCATATTCTATTTTTTTGAAAAAAATGACCTTCAAGTCCTTCCACCCACACACCCAAAGGAAGTTGTTTATCTAGAGCTACACATACACAAACTCTAGCAAATTCTCTTCTCCCCCACTGGAACATATTGCCATCCAAAAACAGAGGAGTTCCCACCAAAGAAGCAATACGAGATATGTTAATCTCATCCCAACAATAAAGAGGTAGGTGAGGCATCCTTACCCATATAAGAGATGTCAAACCCTTCAAAGATGTAGAAGAAAACTACGGAGTCCACTTGTCCAACCCCACAATATGGCTACGAACAAACCAATGGCCACCTGATAATACTCCCTCCGTAGCTTTGGATGAAGAGAATGAGCATAGTACCGAACCTAGCCCAAGAATAGTTAGGTGGAACTTCCCAAACTGCATCCATTGTCGGCGCAACTCTTCTGCAATTACATGTACTGGAATATTACTCCCGAAAACTTTTACCACTGTAGAGCTATGAAGTTTGTCAGAGTTAGATTTGATAGTAGGTTCAAACAACCTAACAACAAGACCATCTTCAGATAAGATTGATTCATCATTTATAAATTTTATTTTGACACTAGGAAGTCTAGTCCATGGATTTTCTGCCTTTATAGCCTTAAGATTGTCCTCCTTACCAATTCGAGCTGAATTTTCTTCAATGACATTGGTTTGAGCATTTCCACAACCATCTGAAATGCATTTTCCAACATTCTCAAACACAAAGCTATCTTTATTAATAGTATTTCCAAATCCCTTGACAAACATATTCATTTTTTATGATGACGAAGCCTCAAAATCATTCATTTTATTTAACATAGAAACATTACCAGTAGACTTAGGAGTATTGAAAATTGTATCATCTTGAACTTGCTTTCCTTTACCAACAACAGGAGATAATTTCATCACAACACCTTCCATAGGTTCCTTAATTACCAGAGGACCTTCGTTTCTGATCTTATTAAAAAAAATTTGCGAAGTGGCCGTCGAAGGAGCCAACGCCATGAGCGAACTGATCACCCCAAAATGTGGGACGGAGAAAATTTGAAAAATGAAAGGTTTCTCTCACTAGAAAATCAGGAGCTTCTCTCACTAGAAAATCCAACTTGGGAGTGTTTCCAATATGAGCAAGCCTTATATGCCAAAAGAATTAAAAAATCAATTATTTTGAGGTTTTCAATTATCACGAACCTCCATCTCTGACTTTGACTTGTTGCCTCTTACACCATTTAGATTCGAAGAAGACCTAGATAAATTATTGGTGGAATGTGGATTGGATGAATTTCCACCGGCAAGAGATTGCCGGCGGTCAGTCACTGCCATACCCTCCATCAGCGGAAAAGCCGCGAAAGGAAAATTCAAAATGAAACGAAGAAAATTCTCTCATAAAAAAACCCAATAGCATGGATCTTAACAAAATGATGCAATATTGAGCTCATCTTGTTGAGACGCATATTTTGAGTATAAGTTTGCCAAAAACAAAATCATGACATTTTTAAAATTGATTACAAAATTTTTAATTTAAATTCTGTTGTTAAGATCCATGCTAAATCGGATGAATTTTTTTGTGATGTATCAAGACTAATTATGTATATTTGATTAGAAGGCTAAGTTAAATAAAGTATTAGTATGATCTGATTTATTTATATTTTTTATTTACTAAAATCTAAATAAAATTAACTTATTCATTCATTTATGCAAATCAAAATTAATGGAAAATGAAAATTTTGACTTTGCATATCCCATAATGCAAAAAATTGAAGAAATAGAGCAACTGTTTTATTACTAAGGGAAATATGTCCTAAAAATTATTTCATATTAAATAATCCAATTTTTAATATGCAAAGTGCTTATTAAAGTTTGTCATGAATAAATTTAAATCAAACTAATTCTGATTTGAATTCAAACTTTGTTTAAATTATGTTGTTACAAGGTTTGTATAAGGTTTTAACAAGGTTCATTCAATCTAAATTTGATTGAATCTTATTTGAACCTTTCTTCACATGCGCATCTATTGCCAATCCTTTCCCACCAAGTCTGTTTCACATCGTTGGCCTTGAGCTTAGGTCCATAGCCTACTGCCAATTTCAAGTATAGGCACAAGTTCTTTTCCACTATTCTACCTTGTAATGCAAGCTTTAGCGAGCTTCGCCGATCTCCTCCAAAAGCCCTAAATGCCCAACGAACTCCCGTTGTGATCCTATGATGACATGTCTATGACCTTCATTATCTTATCTATGATTCCCTAGAAATCTCCCATTGACTGATGTCTACTATTAGGTCCGGAGACCGGACGTAGAGATACGTCCAGACACCAATAAAATATTGACATGTGGAATGTACACGTGTCCGTGAAATTTTAAATCAAGTGTGTCAATAGGGCAGATAAAGTGCAGGTAAAGCGCAGTCAAAGCGCAATCAAAGCGCAGTAAAAAAGCATAGTTAAAGCGCAGTCAAAGAGAAGTAAAAAGCACAGTTCACATGTCAAAATTTTATTTGATATCCGGACCTATTTCTAGATCCGATGTCTGGACCTAATAATTTTCCCTACTATAGGGACCTCCTTCAATCTTGTTTGCAAGCCCTCATCAAACTCCCATTGCGTTACATCGTGGTCTCACGATGTGTGCTCCATCAACCTTCATAGACACAATTTTGATCCACATTTAAATAATTTTTTAACTAATATTCAAATTTTAATACATTTTCTCTCGGATTATGGTCACGGGAGGAACTAACTTGACTTTTGATGATGGGCAAATTCATTATATTAATAATTAAATATCAAAAAATAAAAAATATATTACATAAAATTCAAAGTAATGCTATATAAGCCAGTTGAATGAATTCTCACAACTCAAACACCTCAAAAAGGAGAAATTATTCTGTACGTAATCCGAACGCATTCGGATGCTGCGTATTTACTGCTTATTAGTTGTGTATTTTTTTATACAAAATTTTTTCGTGTCAAAAAATAACAAATAAATAATACTCACTAAATACACAATAAATATGCAAAAAATACGTAGAAAATATTAAGCAAACAGTGAACTCAGACATTTATAAAAATGGTTGGAGAAGATCTAAAAAAATTGGGATGAAAACTATCTATATGATATTGTATGACAACTTCATTTTGCTCCCAAATGATTTTCTAAGAGCAAGATTTTATAGCCAAATATTATTTAGATATCTTCTATTATAGTTTTCTCAAAAAAAAAAAAAAAAAAAAAAAAAAAAAAAAAAAAAAAAAGAACCATAATAATTCATTGTTTTTGTGATCTCTAGCTCAAGTTCAAGATCTAGGGTTTAGTTAGAGAGAAATAGATTTCTTCCTTTTCAATTAGTTTTATTTTGATTTTTATTTCAAAATAAAAAAAAATTGTAAAACATACAACTAACAAGCCTTGGTGTTTGCGGCACCTACAAAGACACACAGGTCACGACAACACCTTGATTGGACTAAGTGGCATCTACAAAGAGCACAACATTTTTGTGCGTGCAACAAGCAAGACGACGATGCCATGCGACCACCATAATCGAGGGAAGAGGAGGAGAGGGGAGTCTGTTGTTCAATGTTGCCTAAATGGGAGCGGATAACGAAGGCAAAAAACACATTATTTTTTGGCGGGCGGGCGACGAGGTTGGCGGGTGTTTTTGTTATATTGCATGTGAAAGATTATTGCTATTTCCTTTTATATAATATTCATTTAGTAATTTGATTCACTTTAGTTGTTCTTGTAAACTATTTTTGAGGCAGGCCTTGAGTAACATTTAATTTAAATTTAGCAGCAGAATTTTAAGATTTAAATTCTATCATTTTGATGAATTTTAATTCAACTTTTTTATCAATTAAATATAAAATTTTTAAATTTTAACATTTATATAATTTAATGAATTTAAACTATAATAAATACTCGAATAATTTTAAGAATCATATAACAAATAGTTTTCAAATATAATCCTCACAAAATTTATTAATTATATATTTTATTTTTTAATTTGGCACTATTTAAATTAGACAAGGATAATACTTGCTGCTTTATATTGATTATTAGTCTTTTCACAATATTGATTTTTTTTACTATATTTAATGTCAACTAAATAATTAAATTTAAATACTCATAATGGCAATTAACTCAACTGAATACGATTTTATCCTTCAATGTGGTTAAATAAGCACTCCACTTATATAAAAGAGGGATAATTTAGTTTGAAATGAACTTAAGGCTATATATAGCCACCATTGATCAACTAATATGTCTCAAGTTCGAAATTTTGTATGTGATGTGTATATGAATTTGATTTAATTAACTCAAAAATATTAAAAATAAAATAAAAAAATTAAAACAAAACTCATAACAATACCCTAAATGAAATAACATAATTTTTTTTTCAATTTTTAAACATTTTTTAAATAAAATAAAATAAAACTATATATATAAAATATCCCTATCATTCGGAAAGGTTCTAATAATAATAATAAGATTAAGTTCTCAAAAACTTCGCTGCAAACTTCCGCGCAGCATGTTAGTGATCTAAGATCGGCAAGCCTACACTCACCATGCGAGCTCCCTTCCGCTTGCTTCGCCTACAAACCCTAAAGACGGCGGTGGGGTTGGAGATCTTTTTCCGTTGAGGCGGAGATCCCAGTATGTGGGGGAGCTCCGACGGTCCGAGTTCTCATGAGCTCTTGTACCATGCCTGCGCGGGCGCCTCTGCAGGTCGGTGAGCTTAGTTTAGGGTTTCGTGTTTGTATGATAAAACGTTGATTCGTGCTTTTAATTTCGTTTTGTTTACTGGATGAATTGTTTGAGGTTTCCCAGGGATCATTGCGGCCACGTTTGTTTGCCCCCTGGATGTGATTAAGACGCGACTCCAGGTTCACGGGCTGCCTAACTTGGCACCTTCTGCAGCCGGAGGTTTACTTTTATTCTTTTTCTTTGTCATTTGTGAAAAAGGAAACTTTCAGTAACGATAGAGGGTAATTTCGTGTAGAATGTAGTTTGAATGATTTTCTGCATGCTATTTTTGTCGAATTTCTCGATTAAAATTCCGCACTTTTTGATGAGATAGAGAAGACAACAAACGATCTTTCAGGTTTTGGTAACTAAAAGACGAGTGATGACACTTAGTTGTAGCAACTAGAGGGAAGTTATGAGCCTCAAATTGATCCATATGTCCATTACATTGAATAGCGATGCTTCCTGCCCTCTTTACAAATAGTAGTGTACATATACTTGCAATAACTTTAAGGTAATTTAAAATTTATGAGATTTTTTAAATGCATATAAATTTGCAACCTTATAATGATTAATATTTTAATTTAATCTCATTCGAGAAATGTGACTTTATAAGCTTCATCATACCTGAAATTGGACAAATATACACTTTGTTTGTTTTCATGGAAAAAGTATGCCCAAAAGTTCATTTAAGATGAAAATATCATCACTTTATAGAAATATAATTTGAAATGCTTAAGTAAGAAGTTATGCAAACTTCTCAAACTAAAATATGCTTGTCCCTGTTACTAGTTCTTTCTCTAGCATTACTAGTTCCTTCTCTAGCATTGACGATCATTGTTTGTGTTTGATTGGTTGCCAGAAAGACCCAAGGAAAAGTTTTCATCTTTGTCTCTAGTTAGTTGTATAAGGTTAATGATGTAATAAGTTTTGGTTTTTTATATTTAAAATTATTGTTCATGCTCAAAACCTTATACCTAAAACGGCATTAGTCATCACATATTGATCGAACATTGATTGAACCTTATTCGTACTATCAAATAAGGTTCAAATGCTATTTGAAGATGGTTCGATCAAGTTTCAAACATGTTTTGAAGATAGTTTGAACAAAAGTTTAACAAGGTTTGGATAATTGTTTGAAGGTCTAAGCAACATTTGAAGATGCTTTGAGCAATGTTTGAACAAAGTTTAAACACAATTTTATATTGATCATCAGAATAAGTTTCGATCACTGTTTTACATGATTCAAACATGATTGGAATAATGCTTGAATAATGTTCAATCAAGGTTTTAATAAGGTTCAAACATTGTTTGGTCATTGTTTCAATCTGGTCCAAACATGGTTTGATTTGTATTATTTTCCTTTACATCTATTTTTGATTTGACTTATTTAAGTTGTTTTTCTATATATATGGATGCTTGCTTTAGAGAGGTATTACACTGCCTAAGTCACATATAGATTTGGGGGTTTAATGAAGAACATAGTTATGTAATTTGAGGCTATTGAACGAATTGTCAATCTTGAGATATCCCCCCTCAACCAATTCCTTGAGTATCTCAACCAGTAATTTTCTTAGGCACTAATTCATTAGTTGCTATTGTGGAAGGTTGTTGATGGTTATAATGGGGGCTACTCTATTGTATTCAATATTGGAGGCAAGGAAATGACATTTGACATAGTTGAATATGCACTGATCACTAGGTTGGGGTTTGGAGAATACTTCATTTAGGTGGAATTCAATTGGATGAGCAAGGATAAACTATTTGTTTGGTGACAAAAATTTTGACTTAAAGAGCATTTATGGAGTAAATCAAGAGGGTTAATGTTTGGACGCTTGTGTTATATTTAGAATGTTTTCCTCCATCATGAAAATCTTAATATATATTTTATTGAGATACCTGGATTGGTTGAAGATGAGAAGTTTTCTTAAATATTCATGGGGTAGAATGCCATATGAGAGGACATTGAGAGGGCTGAGGTGGGATAAGGTGAATGCTTCATTCCCTATACATTGCAATTAGATATACCATAACATAGTACTGGGCTTATAAAGCTATTCTCTGGAGTTCCTTGGAGAGAGAGCATCAAGGATGTTGAGCTAAAAGATAACAAAGATTTTTTCCATTACTGATCGATAAAGATGCAAATGTGGATATTTATTATTATTTTTGTGGTGGATCATTATTGTAAATTAAATCCTTAACTTTCATTCTATGCTGGTGCATAGAGTTGATGTGAGCTTGTTGTACCTACTTATACTCTATCTGTTTTTGTTAAAGTTGTAAAGAAGAAAGCGGGATCCATTATTTTTTAGGTGAAAGAGGGACAACGGAAGCACAATCAGCTTCAAATTAATTCATGCTCTTTTACGAAGTGTCGAAGGAGCTTTTTGTTACTGTACAAAGATTTAAATTGTGTTCAAGTAAGGTTGGAGAATTATCAAATATGTTGGAGCATAAATTAGATGCTTTAGCGGATCTTATTCATAGTTGTGTACATTAGGATTGTTGGAGATGGAAGTAAAAAACCACAACAAAACAAACAAGAAAAATAGAAAAGTATCAAAAAGTAAAAGGACACTAGGATTTAACATGGAAAAATCCAAAATCAGGAAAAAACCATGGAACCATACCACACTAAGAAATCTACTATGACAATTGGGAGAAATAAGTACAAATCTCTCTTCTGTCTCACTTTGTCTTTGTTTCTCTTCTCTCTTGCACCAATCTCACATTCTAAATACAAGAGAAAGTCAAGTTAATAACACCAAGGGACGCCACACTTAAGAAAAACGAGAAATAAAACTGTCCAATCTGCCTCGCAGTGTTGGGACGCTCAAACCTGTGATCTCGATTCGTCTAGTCATGTTGCGGCGCTCAAATTCACAGTGTTGCGACACTACACAACGCTGCAGCGCTGAATCTAGAGCGCTGTGGTGCTTTGCTCTCTACCGTTTCTCCCAACAAACTTTGTAACACCGAGGCCCTTAGAAATACAACGTTGGGGCAATCAGGGGCATTGCACAACAAAATTCTTTCAGGTGCAAAGCAAGCGTGGGGAGGACCCTCGCAACCCCTCAATGAGCATAATAAATTGAAATGAAGTCTGAGGTAACATTATAACCCGATTGATCATCACAATCAGATTTCACATAGAACTAACATGTAGCATAAGAGGAAGGATGAGAGTTGGCCAATACTTGCTACTAAGTCAGCCATCACTCAATTGAGGTTGGGGATGAGGTGCAATATGGGGAGATATAGAAGAAGGTGATGGAGAAGGTGGATAATATTTTGGAATGATTATTTGCCATTATGGTTTTGTTTGGGACAATTTTAGACCATTGCTTTGTCCTTTCTTTCACGAGATTTTTGTACTAAAAATATCTTTACAAAGCAATAAAAAAGCCGTTACAAATGAAGCCTATATGTAGAGAAAAAAGTGGTCGAGAAGTAGGAGATGTTGGTTTATCTTTTATCATAGCACATAGGGGTTAGTCAAATACTTTAGATTATAGAAGAAGGAAAGCTAAAGAGTAAGAAATATTTGAGATCCATTAGAAAAGAGATACAATTTCATGAATCTATGCGCCATTGATCTTCTTTGCTTGATTTATGATATTTTCCTTAAAGTCTTAGATGTTAGTACTAGTTGACAACTCAAAGGAGGGGATATGAGTGGGTAAGTAGGCGCTCAGCGTGATGACGAGCTCTTTATATAATTATATAAAAAAGAAGAAAAAAAAAAGATTTCCTAGCCACTGGCATAAAAGAAATTTAAAGATCTGCTAGAAGAGAGAGTTTGGAATGATGAAAAGTTTGGTTGCTCCCACACAATAGGAAAGGTCATTAAAAACAATTGAATCTTAAAATCAAGTTATACAAACCAAGAATGTTTAGATTATAATGATATATTATTATTGTTGGCAATGTTTAAAATTGCGTAATCGGGTATTGAGGCGTTTTTCGTTCGTGAGGCGAGGCGTAAGCCTCAAGACGTTTTGAGGCATAAGACTCAAAATCAAAAGACTGCGTAAACATAAAATGATAAAATTTTTATATACTAATGAGTAAAAAATATAACACATAAAAAGACCCAAGATATGAAGTGAAATCAAAATATCATAATAATAAGACAATATGAAATATAGTTCAACTCATAAAGAAGAAGACTAACACTAACAACTATTACTAAATATGATGAATCCAACAATATGCCGGGCAGCCAGGGGTCCAAGGGGGCGCGCCCCCTGAACAAAATTTTATTGTAAGAGTAATTTTGAAGTTATGCTTATTTTTAAAGTCCATAAGTCGTTTGTATGGAAAGATACCGAGCGGTATCGAGCATGTACCGAGCGGCACCGAGCATGTACCGAGCGGCACCGAGCATGTACCGAGCGGCACCGAGCATGTACCGAGCGGCACCGAGCATGTACCGAGCGGCTCCGAGCATGTACCGAGTGATACCGATCATGTACATAGTGGTATGAAGCATTGTTGTACCGAGTGGTTAGTTTTTTTTTTTAATTTTAAGAGGCGGACACCTCTAAAACATGAGGCGATGCGCACCTCAGTGAACTTGAGGCGTACGCTTCAATGCCAGCTCTCATTGCGTAGGCTTTGAGGATTAAAAATTTAAAATTGTGCTGAGGCGCGCTTCTTATTGCGCAATTTTAAATCATGCTTGTTTTTTATTTTTTTAAATTTTTTTGAAAGTTAAACCATGCTTGTTGGTGAGTATTATTTCAAATTATGTAATTCTAGCATTATTGGTGCATCTAAGTTTGGAGCTTTTTGAGATGGCTTTTAAGATGATATTTTTCAATAAAGAGTTATATGAAAAAATTTATGGGACTGCTAATTGATTTTGTGACCAAAGGACATGGACATAAAGCTCAAACATTCTATTTATTAGTTGCTGAATGAGAGTGCCAAGTAATCCAATCAAAACTTTGTTAAGTTTGTCATTATTGATTGATGACACGTTATATGAATGACATGGAGATGATAGTCCCCACAAAGAATTGACATTCTCTACATTTGAAATGGCTTTTAAGGGTGAGACTGGTTTTGCATCTACATAAAAATTACTTAAGATAAGAAAAATGCTTGTGTTTGTCACAACATAGATATACAACAACAATAACAACAAGCGTTTATACCACTATGTGGGGTTGGCTACATGAATCCCTTTTTCTTCATTGTGTCCTGTTAAAGAAAATGGTGTAACATGATGACTTCCCAGGAGGTCACTCATCCTAGTACTACTCTTGCCCAAATACGCTTAATTGCGGAGTTTTAATGGGATCCGGTGCACTGGTGTTGATATGGTCGCACCCGTTGTCACAACATAGATATATCCAAAAAAAAATCTTGAGTGATTTAGAATGCAAAATTCTAAACCCATATAACCTCATTTTAATGATTGCTCCTGCTTGAGAAGATATTACGTGTTCAAGGTTTATTATAAAAATGATTATAGATATTACAGTTTAATGTATGCTATGATATACATATATTATGTTTGATATTATATTAATGGTTGCAGGATTGGTTAGCCACTTCAAATAATTCATGTTCAATTTTTTTTTTCTCTATAATCACCCAAATATTCATACTATAAAATTTAAACATACCTAAAAGATTGAAAAATTAGAAAAGAGATAGAGGGGTCGGTGGGGCGTCTAAGAAAGTAAATGTGATTCAACAAATTTAATTTTTAGTGATTTATATAATAAAATAAATATGAAGGAGGGTGAAAGATGTATGTATAAGTTAGCCAAGCAAAAGGATTGTAGAAATAAGGATTTATTTCAAGTGAAGTGTATTAAGGATGAAGTTAAAAAAAGTGATTTTCTTAGAAGAACATATTCAACATAGGTTGTTGAGATATTTTGTTAAACTTTTCAATAATGATTGTGAGATTACAATTGACTTTTAGTGACTTTAGCACCCTAAATGAAAATACAGATTTTTACTTTTTATCGTCATATTAGTAAAATTGAAGTTGGAAAGACTTTAAAGAAAATGAAGTGTTGAAAAACAGTAGGACATGATGATATACCAATAGAAATATCGAAATGCTTAGGAGGCTAAGGAATTTTTTGGCTTACTAAATTCTTTAATATTATTTTGAAGACTAAACATATGTTAGATGAGTGGAAAAAGAGTGTGTTGTTTCTTATTTTAAGAATAAATGTGATGTACAAGAATGTGCAAATTATAAAGGAATTAAGTTAATGTGTCATACATTAAAATTATGGGAGAAAGTAATTAATCAATAGTTACGATGTGATACCGATATTTCTCAAAATCAATTCAAGTTCATGCAAGGTAGGCCTACTATAGAAGCTATACATTTGCTGAAAGGTTTGATGGAGAAGTACAGAGAGTATGGAGGATCTATATATGATATTTATTAATTTAGATAAAGCATATGATAAAGTTCCAAGAGAAGTGTTCTGGAGAGTTCTAGAAAAGAAAGAAGTTAATAATGCTAAAATTATACTCATTAAGGATATACATATATAGGCGTTACCAGTATTCAAACAGAAGGTGGTTTTACCAAGCATTTATCTATTTCAACTAGATTACCTCAAGGATCAATTTTAAGCCCATATCTTTTTGCTTAGTCATGGATGTTCTTACTAGACATCTGATAAAGGATGTATCTTGGTGTGTGCTTTTTGCAGATGATATTCTTTTTATTGATAAGACTAGAGAGGGAGTTGATGAAAAAACTTAAAAATATGGAGATCAACTTTAGAGTCTAAAGGTTTTTATTTGAGTAGATCTAAAACTGAATACATGCAGTGCAATTTTAATCAATGTTTAAAATTGCGTATTCGGTTTTTGAGGCGTTTTTCATTCGTGAGGTGAGGCGTAAGCCTCAAGGCATTTTGAGACATAAGCCTCAAAATCAAAAGATTTCATAAACATAAAATGATAAATTTTTTATATACTAATGAGTGAATAATATAAAACATAAAAAGGCATAAGATATGAAATGAAATCAAAATATCTCAATAATAAGACAACATGATATATAGTTCAACTCAAAATTCTATCTTTCCCAAATCCCAGTATTCTTTTCATTAACATATAATTCAAATTTCCAAAAATAAATAGCAATGACATATCACATAAGAACTCATAAGTCATCAGCACTGTCATCACTAGGGGGTTCTTCATTTGAATCATCATTATGGTGAACTGCTCTCTCCCCTTCCTCCTCTCCTATAGAGTCCAATGTTGGGCATTTACTTCAACGAACCCTGCCCGCACACTGCCCCGCGCGACCACGCCCGCTGCTTGCGTCCGCATTCGGTAGCCCGCCCGTCCTCGCCGGCAGCCCACCTTCCCGGGTCGAGTCGGGTCAACTCGGCAACCCGCCGGGTCAGGTCCGGGTTCGAATTTCCGACCCTTTTACTTACCCGGGTTGGGTTAGTGTCGACCCGTTTGAACCCGAGTCAATTCCGAGTTTGACCCGAACCTGACCCGTAACTCGAAAGTGACACCCCTAGATATTATTAGTAGAATTTATTTTGGATGGTTGAAGTGGAGGAATGCATCAAGCCTATTTTGTGATAGAAAAGCATCTATCAAACTCAAGGGACTATTTGGTTGCCCGTAATTAGCGTGTACTGTAGAATAAACATGCGCATTTGTCAAATTTCGGTGTTTGGTTCCGCGTGAAGTAAATAAGAATTAAGAATATATAGCATTTGACATGTATTCAAAGTCATTCCGCGGTTCATTTCGTGTGTATTCGAAACCTGCTCAAATCGAGCGAGTTCTAAATACACCGTTTCTCTCTCGCGTGAAAAGGAGCGGAACCTCAACCGTCCTATACCTTCCCCCTTCACCTTGCGAAATCCATCATATCATTTCTTCCGCAAAATCGAGTGCATGTAGATGTTCTTCACAGGCTATAGGGTCTCGCCCGACACTTCTTCTTTGCTGTGTTGAAGGTTGCAACTTAACGTATTTCGCTGCTGGTCTCTCCCGCGACGCATACTGTTCTCACCCGCGACCTAGGTATCTTTCATCCCATTTTTTAGTTCACGTTTTACCAATAAAAATTTCTGTTTGTCCATCTCTATATTTTTTAGCTTGCCGTTCTTTTTCTTCTCGATCTGAAGATCTGAAGATGTCAAGCTCTGATGAAGACGTTCTCGTCTTCCTTTATGCAGTGATTCAATTTTCTATCCCCAGGCATGTAAATTATATCATGTTGTCTGCCTGGTAGTAGAAGTGATCACCTGTTATTTCTTGAAACTATTTTTTATGTGATTCTAAGGAGATTTATAATAATTTCTTATCATTTGTATTAGAAGACTTCTAGTTTTTCTGAATGCAGATCTAGCCTTACGTGAAAATTACACCCAATGAAAATGTTATATTCTTCAAAATCATTTATTTAGCTTAAGAATACAAAGAGCTTTGGGATACTCTTACTTAGAAAAATAAATTGTAACTTTTAGAGGCAAAACAATTGCAAACATGCTAACTGTTAGAAGCAAAACAATTACAGTTTGCGAAGAACATTTAAGAACATTTACAGGCGGATGAGATACAACTTATTGAAGTACCCTACAATGATACAATCTTTCCTCTCAAAACCTATGAAATAAAAGGCTAAAAAGACGAGTAAAGT
The DNA here is from genome assembly GCF_001605985.2 of Dendrobium catenatum. Taxonomy (NCBI): domain Eukaryota; kingdom Viridiplantae; phylum Streptophyta; class Magnoliopsida; order Asparagales; family Orchidaceae; genus Dendrobium; species Dendrobium catenatum. The sequence goes on from NW_021319486.1 coordinate 3,349,987, forward strand.
GCTAGCAAAATGATTTAGGTTATGGAAAATGTTAGAACTTTTGGTTTAATATTTAGATAGTTTTGGAGTTGTTTTGTATTATATATATATATATAGCTTTTGTTCCTTCAAATGTGTTTTGGATTTATGAAACATTAATGGTAATGTTGAGTATGTTTGTAGCACTATTAAATTTACTCTAGGTATGATGGTTCATTTTTAAGTTCCTGAATTTTATTTTCAAATACTCTAATATATGAAAGTTTCACATTATTCAAATAATAAACATTTTATGTTAAAAATATTGAATAATATTATTGTCTTTCTATTTCAATAATACAATGCATTTTTTTGCTGCACATCATACCAAACAGCACTGAAGTAATCAAAATACATTGCTTTTACTTTACATTGTATATACCTCTCCAAACAAGAAAAATAGTTCCCCTGTATTTACTTTGTAAACAATCAAACAACTCCAAGGTATTCTAAATACAATGCATTTACTTTACACTACATTTACTCTATACTATATTCATTTTTCAACCAACCAAACAACCCCCAAGTAAAAAAATTATAAGATGGTGGTGAGACCTGCAATGCTTTATGGTGCAGAATGTTGACCATTAAAAGAGAAGCATCTTATAGAATTTTTCCTTAAGTTTGAGAGAGACTTTTTTATTACACAATAAGCCTGATGTATTCCTCCACTTCAACCATCCAATTTGTATTCTACGAATTATATCCCTATCTATTTCACCATTACTCTGAACAATACACCCAATATATCTAAAATATGTACTTTTATTAATGACTTGATCGCCCAAAGTCACAATCCCTCCACTAGATCTATTATTACTAAATTTACAGTTTATATATTCAGTTTTAGATATACTCAAATGAAAACATTTAGATTCTAAAGTTGAGCTCCATAATTCAAGTTTACCTTCAACTCCCTTTCTAGTCTTATCAACAAGAAGAATATCATCAGCAAAAAAGTATACACCAGGGCACAACCTGCTGCACATGTCTAGTTTGAGCATCCGTGACTAAAGAAAAAAGATTTGGGCTTAAGGTTGATTTTTGATATATATATATATAGTATAAATCAAGCTTCACATGCTATTGAAATTCAAAAAAATCTTGAAATCATAAATGTTAGTGCCCGGACTGATGCGGTGCAGTAACAACATAAGGAGGACAACTTACCATCATGCGCATTGTGCTCACGCTCTGCTCCACTCATTCCGTTTTTGCCACACTACTACTCGTTCTCGTTATTAGTTCTTTTATATACTATTTTACTTTAAACAAATAGGTTTAATTACAGTAATACCACAAAACTGTAGTATGATATATATAGCAGATGGAAGCAAAAGCAGAATAATAGAGAAAAACTTATTTTATTGTTTCATTGCTTGCTGAGTTATTGCTTAGGTAGCTTGTGTTTCACAGGGCATTGTTGCTTGGTATCACACCAATTTGATATTAGAGATCAACACCTTGGACCGACACCAATGACGGAGAGTAGTCGACGAGCAGCTTCTGACGAAGATCCAAGCTTAGAAGCACTATGGGTTGTGTAGACCACCATTTCCAAGCAGTTAGTGGAACTTTCTTCCGATTTTAAGCGGATCATTGTAGATTTTAAGCGGATCATTGTAGAGGTCCAACGAAGCCTCCAAGCTTGTGGCCATGACCTTCGTAGAGCACCACTGGGTATTCAAGCAGGCCGGATGAATGATGGCATCGAACGCGTCGGAAGGAGGAACCCAGTCCTGATTCCGATGAGGAAAGATATCAATTTAGGCCGATTCAACTTTTCGATTCATAAGAAGTTGAAAGTGAGTATCCACACGATGCTAGGAGGGGGAGAGAGAAATCCTAGGCCTCAACAGGAGTTTCTCGTCAAACTGGATATCCCATTCTTCGAAGGTCGATTGCACACTGAAGACTTTTTGGATTGGAAGAGGGTGGTTGAAAGATTCTTCAAATACGTAGACATTACACCTGAGAAGTAAGTTAAATACGTTGCGTGCAAGTAGAAGGGAGGAGCCAGCGCGTGATGGATGTAGGTCAAACATAATCGGTGACGGGAAAGCAAGGGAGATGTTAGAAGTTAGACATGAATGAAGCAATTAATGAGATCACACTTCCTTCCAACTGATTATGAGCTATTATTATATGGAAGGTATCTACATTGCGTTCAAGGCAGTATTAATGAGTACACTGAAGAGTTCTACAGGTTAAGTGCCTGCAATAACCTCAACGAATCAGACACCTAGCTTGTTGCCCGTTACATAGGAGGCTTAAGAGAAGCCATACAAGACAAATTGGAGCTCAATTTCTTTTAGACCTTGTCGCAGGTCGTCAATTTCACCCTCAAGGCAGAAATCTAGCTGGCTAGGCATTCCCGCAACTTCAAATATAGATGGCCAACTAGTGAACATACGCCAGAAGCTATAGACCCACTTGACAGACACCAAAGACACTTATCAGCCAACCATCGCTTAATACATGCCCGCCCACTGGCCTGATCTGAGAGTACCACCCAAACTGAGGATGCTTGTAAAGGACAATCCTTATAATAGACTGTCGACCCTAAAGTGCTTTCGATGCTTCCAGATTAATCACAAATCTAATGAGTGCCCCACCAGTCCACAAATTCAGATTGTTGGAGAAGAGCTTGAAGAACCGGCTGCTGATCAAACTAAAGACATGGAGCCAGAAACGAAGGATCTTGTGGCAGATGAAGGTGATCATGTCATATGTGTTATGGAATGACTTTTGTTGGCACCTCGACAACCCAATACATCCCAACGCAATGCTATCTTCCGCACTCACTGCACCATTAATGACAAGGTCTGCGAATTACTCATAGATAATGTGTGCATCGAAAACATAGTCTTGCGTTCGTTGGTTCAAGCACTACAATTGAAGACAACCAGAAATCCACACCCTTATAAAATATGTTGGGTCAAAATGGGGTGGAAGTATTAGTAATAGAGATGTTCCAGTCATGTTTTCCATTGGTAAGAGTTACACTTGCAAAGTCTTATGCGATGTCCTTGAAATGGATGTGTGCCACATCATTTTGGGCCGCTCTTGGCAGTATGATAATGGGGCTACATATGATTGCCGCATGAACACATACTCCTTCAACTAGAAGGGAAGAAGGTTGAGACTTAAGACTCTTACCCAATACCAACTCCGACAGTATTCATAAGGGCAAGGGCAAAGCTGCTTTTCACCTTGTCACTGGTGTTGTTATGCTTGCTCAAAGATATCGAAACGAGTTGTATGCCCTTGTGGTGATAGACACTCCACCTTTCTAATTTGCGACATTACTACCTACACCAATTTTGTCCCTATTTCAATAATTTGCAGACATCATCCCAGACGAACTCCCACCAGGTCTTCCACAATGAGAACTATTCAACATCAGATAGACTTGATTCCTGGCGCCAATCTTCCCAGTCTTCCCACTATAAGATGAGCCCGAAGGAACATGAAGTGCTTCAAGAGATGGTCCAAGAATTATTAAACAAATTACTCATTCAACCAAGCTAAGCCCCTCCGCCATCCTAGCTTTACTTTTCCCGAAGAAGGACAATGAATGGAGAATGTGTATAGATGGTTGAGCCATCAACAAAATCACCACCATGTTTCGATTCCCAGTTCCACGGCTAGAAGATTTGTTGGACAAACTTGCTGGCTCAAACTACTACTCCAAGTTGGATCTCTACAGTGGCTATCATAAGATATGAGTACGTCCCAACGACGAATGGAAGATCGCCTTCAAAACCAGCCAAGGCCTGCATGAATGGAGAGTAATGCCATTTGGACTATGCAATGCGTATGCTACGTTTATGTGCCTAATGAATTAGGTACTTAAGGATTACCTTAACAACTTTTGTGTTTTTGACTTCGATGACATCTTAGTTTATAGCAAATTGTTAGCGGAGCATATCTAGCACCTTACATTAATCCTATAAGCTCTCCGAACCCATCAACTGTTCCTCAGTCGTGCGAAGTGTGAATTTGCTTACGGATCCACGCAAGGTCAATGCAATTCTCAATTGGCCTCGTCCACATCCTCTATTTGACGTTCGTAGCTTCCACGACCGTGCAAATTTTTGTTGCTGTTTTATTCGCCGATCAAGCATCCTTATGGCGCCCATCACTAATTTCTTAAAGGCTAAACAATTTTCTTGGGATGAAGAAAAACAACACAATTGGGAATCCATTAAACAAACATTAACTATAGCTCCTGTCCTAACACTGACAACTTTTGAATTGCCATTCCAAGTGGATTTCTGCACTTGGCATTGGTGTAGTCCTGTCGCAATTAGATAAATCGGTTGAGTATTTCAGTGACAAACTGAGTCCGACGAGGCAGAAGTGGACTATTTTTATGAACAAGAGTTGTATGCAATGGTCCGAGCACTCAAGCATTTGGAATATTATCTGTTGCATCGGGACTTTGTTTTGTGTAGCAATCACCGTGCCCTACAGTTCATCAACATAGAGAAATATTAATCGAATGAATGCTCGTTGGGTCTTGTTTCTTCAGAAATTTATTTTTGTTTTGAAACAAAAATCTGGGAGCCAAAATCGCATGGCCGATGCACTTAGTCGGCGAACGACACTTTTAAGACAGTTGCAAACTGAAATCAGGGGGCTTGATTGCTTAAAGGATCTTTATCCCGACGACCCTGATTTTGCAAACATATGGCAAGTTTGTTCCTCTTTTCATCCAAAGGAAGATTACTCCATTCGACATGGCTACTTGTTTAAAGGCATCATACTCTGCATTCCCTGTTATTCATGGAGCCAGCAGCTAATTCAGGAAGCTCATAGCTGTGGCTTGGCCGCTCATTTGGGCCATGAAAAAATGCTTAGTCAGCTTCAGTCAATGTTTGTTTGGCCTAAATTACATTGAGATGTCTTACACCTGGTCGAGTGTTGCCCAGTTTGCAAGAATACAAGGACAATAAGAAGAAAATGGGGTTGTACACCCCAATACCAGTAGTAGAATCCATCTGGTAAGACTTTAGCATTGATTTCATTTTGGGACTCCCTCTGACAAAGAAAGGATTCAACTCGATCATGGTCGTCATTGATCGATTTTCTAAGTGGCTCATTTTATTGCTTGCAAGAAAACCCTAGATGCCGTAAATGTAGCTAGTCTGTTTTTCCACGAAGTGGTTCGCCTGCACGGATTTCTTTACAAGATTACTTCAGATCGAGACGTCAAGTTTATCAGTCATTTATGGTAGGAGCTTTGGAATCGCTTGCATACGGCCATCAACCTTAGCTCGGTATAACACCAGCAGTCAGATGGCCAAACTGAGGTGGTTAATCGAACCTTGGGCAGCATGTTATGTTGTTTAGTACAAATCCATCCGAAACAGTGGGAAGAATTCCTGGGACATGTTGAGTTCACTTATAACTCGATGCCTAATTGTTTTACCGGAAAATGTCCCTTTAACATTGTTTATATGAAGAGCCCAAACCATATCTTTGATAACCCAGCTCCTTGAACAATACAATGATGTGTTACAGGAGGTGTGAATTTCCTCCAATTCAACTTACAAAGAAGCAGCTGACCTTCACCGCATCCTAAAGTCTTCAAACCAGGCGACCTTGTAATGGTTCTCTTGAGGAAGGAATGCTTTCCGGTTGGCACATACTCAAAATTCAATCCTCGCAAGTTTGTGCCGGTTCTTATTCTCTAACGCATCAGCGATAATGCTTACATCGTGGAACCTCCACCTCATATGCACACTTCAGCTACCTTTAATGTCTCCAGCATCACTGCTTATCACCCACCAGACGACTCTGACATTCACGTGGACCATGAATCTCCTAGAGTAAGAGGGAATTGATGCGGTGCATAACAACATAAGGAGGAGGATAGCTTACCATCATGTGCATTGTGCACATGCCGCTCACGCTCAGCTCCACTCATTCCGTTTTTGCCACAATACTAGTTTTTATTATTAGTTCTTTTATATGCTATTTTACTTTAAACAAATAGGCTTAATTACACTAATACCACAGAACTACACTATGATATATATAACAGATGGAAGCAAAAGCAAAATAATAGAGAAAAACTTATTTTATTGTTTCATTTCTTACTGAGTTATTGCCTAGGTAGCTTGTGTTTCACAGGGCATTGCTGCTTGGTATCACACCACGGACCCTGATGCATCTCACATCCACCCATCCTGTCTGCACAGTGAATATAAAAAATAAAAGGACTTAGCCCCAAACACACAGGAATTGGTCTTACCCTTGCCTCTTTCGATTCTCTTTCTCGTAGATCTCACACTTACTCAGACTCTCCCCTTTCCTCCTTTTTGCAAAGCCGGTGTAGCCTCGGCTCCTCTCTCATGCTGTCCACCTTCTCTTAGATGCCAGTCAATGCTAACCTTCATCACTATTGCCCCAACTAAATGAGAGAACAAATTGCTTGAAATGATAAAATGAACTATGGCCCTTCGCTCTATTTTATAATAACAGATTTATTCTTGTGCAGGGCCCGCCACACTAAGTTATTACCATGTAAGGACAAAAGACATCATATTTTAGAGCATTTAAAAGATTTCTACTCATTTACTATGTTATCGGATCCGCATCGTGTACACACAAGCATATAGAAGATGGAAGACACCCTTTTAAAATTCAAAATAAAATTTTATAAATGTTTTTACAACAATGCTTTGGTGAATGACCAACATTAGATATTTTAAATCATGTAAAATTCAAGTGTAAGCACCTCGAGAAGCATATTGCGGCCTTGAGAAGCATGCTGTTGCATAAAAAAGCTTGACATCTCTCCGAGAAGTGTAACATCTTCTCGAGAAGCATTTCATTGCTTGAAGAAGCATGAGTCCTAAAAAGTGTGCAACTTTCTTGAGAAGCTTGCCATTATTTTATAAACATGTAAATGCATCATGAACAGATATCAAAGAACGTGTAAGCACACAATGCAAGTGCACAAAAAATAATTAAAGTGCATCAAAAAGCTTGCAAGTGTATCATGAAAATGCATAAAAAATATGAAAAATACATAAAATTTGAGTTTGCAACTGCAGTGTGGAAATGCACTAAAGAATGTGTACGTGCATATATAGAGCAATTAGAAGCACACAAGTACATTAAAAGTATGCGAGTACAGTATACAAATGCATCGAGAGCATGCAATTGTATTGTGTAAGCAAAATGAAAAATATGTTCATTATTTGAAACGCATGACAAGTTGTTAAAATTGAATTCTCCTGCACATACTTTGACCAGTACATTGAGCTCATAAAATTGAGATCTGAGAACGCTTTGCTGACTATGAATACTTTGAACTAAAATTCTCTCATTTTGAAAAGTGCACAATTTCTTTGTAGGGCGTACAATTATTTTAAAATTTATAAACTCCTTTTTTCAAAGTTGAGTTCATTTGCATGCGCTTTGACAAACATTTCTAATGTTTAACAAGGTTTTAAAAGGCAAAATCGAGAATCGAGGCGTTTTTTCTAAGCGAGGCAAGGCGTAAGCCTCGAGGCAGATCGAGGCGTAAGCCTCAAAACGATTAAAATAAATTAATTTAAAATTATAAATAATGACAACAAATAACAAAATATTATGTCAATTATGAATTTGAAGATTTGTTTCAAGATAATATTACTAGAATACATGATTTAAAATAAACTCACTTAAAAATAAAACAACCCCTTAGGATCAAGACACAAAGCAGGCTCATCATCACTTTGATTGTCTTCAGAAGAATCTTCATAATTAATGTCAAAGTCATCCTCAAACTCTTCTTCATCTATAATATTTTTTCCTTTGTCTCCTATATCAGTTAATATTTCATTAGCTCTAAAATGAAACAATAGTAACATACAAAACAATTCATTATATTTAAGAATACTTTTGAATTTTTTTGAAGCTCCAATTTCACATTATTTCTTTCTTTTATATACTTGGATTGTTGCTTCATTGTCTTCTTTATTGACATGAGTTTCTCCTTCTGCTTCAACTTCAGAAATATCAGCATTCTTAGGAGTAACCCATTCATCATCAGATTGTAACTCCTCAACAAACAAAGAGTCAATTTCATTCTGAATATTTTCTTGATTCTGCAATTAGAGATGTCTATCTTTCGGTTTTTTGTAAGAGTAATTTTGAAATTCTGCTTGTTTTTAAAGTTCGTAATTGTTTGTATGGAAAGCTACCGAGCGGTACCGAGCATGTATCTAACGGTACCAAGCATGTACCGGTCGGTATCGAGCATGTACCGAGCATGTACCGCTCAGTACCGAGCATATACTTGCTCTGTATCGAGCGGTACTGGCTCGGTACCTAGCATTTACCTAGTGGCACCGAGCATGTACCGCTCAGTACCGAGCATATACTTGCTCGGTACCTAGCGATACCTAGCAGTGCCGAGCATGTACTGAGTGGACGAATGAAAGAAAGCCGAATAAGGAATTATTCAAACTTTCGTTACTGCACGTCAAAGTCAAGGCCCACAACACCGCTCACCTTCTCTTCCGACTTAATTGAGGCCTGAACATTTCCTGCACTCACAACTTCGGCTTCGTTTCTTGCTTTCAAAATCCTTATTACTTTCGGCTTTGTTTCCTGCGTCGTCTCCTTCCCTCACGACTTCGTCTCTTTCCCTCACGGCTTCGCCTCCAGTTCGCATTTCAATTCTCACAGGAAGCCCTAATCCTATATACAAATACGCGAACACGAATCAGCTGCATCGTATTTACATATATACCGAAGAAAAAATTTTGAAGCGGTGCCTCGTATTGCCTCGAGGCGTTATGCTCTGATGCGTACGCCTCGTGCGAAAAAATCGTAGGCTTCGCTGGATGGTTCGAGGCGTAAGCCCAGATACGCATGATTTCCGCCTCGACTTAAGGCGTGACTCAATGCGGACGGCTCGTCCGCTTTTTTAATGGTTAATGTCTAAACACAAGGGTCTGAGAATACTGTACGAATTAAAATTGAGAAGACATTTAAGCTAACTTTACTCTAAAAATCAAGTAACAATGTTTTAAAAAATAAACATCCATTTTGAAATCTTACAAAATGACACTATTACATTACGGTCATATATATAGCACGTATGTTCTCCAATGGCCCCAAATCCATCGAGTGGTGAATTAAGTGTGTACTTGGTAAGGGACATGCATGAAGGCTTATATTAGCTAAGGTTGATTTAATTGTGTCAACTTAGATAGACATCTACCTTAGGTTTGGCTGGTATTAATCGACAATCAATCTATGGCTGCTGATATGGATTCATTGGTTAGGTTTGGTTGATTATCTTCTCTGATTGAGTATAATATAGTCCATGATAATTTGGGGCAATTGAACCATGGAATCTTTATCCGATTTATCACCATTTCGCCCTTAGCCCACAATTCACTTAAATGTAAAATGATAAATTACAAATCCTATACCTAATTGTTGTTGCTCTACACTATTCATATAGCTTTTAATGATTAGCCTTAATCGAAAGTTCTCTCTCTTACCAGGAGAGATCATTAATCTTGCACTTATGGGAAAACTAGAATTAGATCATAAATTATTTTCGTAAAATGAGGGAGAAATCTCTGGATAACTTCTTATCTACAATATAATTTACCTTCTAAAAATTTATTTGAAACACAAAAAATCTCTCAACAGAGGTTGAGGCGCAAACTTTTGGAGCCTACAACCACAGGTCATCGGCAATCACCACCTTCATTGCCGCCAACTACTTACTATCACCTACCGCCCAACCACTACTTTTAGTTTTTGCTTGTCAACAAAAGCAACCGCTCGTCATTAGCTACTACCGCACGTTGCTGACCTCTATCATTGGCCTTCGCCCACTATCGCTGGTTGTTTCTTCCATCGATTAGCCGTCATCTCCGCCCGTCACTTTACATGAATTCATTATATTCCAAACAGAAAAAAAATTAATCTTGTGCATTTATCTTACACCCAACCAAACAACTTTAAATTAAGTAGCTATTGTATATGTAGTCTAATAAGTACTTTATATCTTCTTTGCAATGATGACTATGTAGTCTATGCAATACAACACATTATATATATGATTTTAAAGAGAAATATTCTAGAAGTTACATCTGATCACATATAATTCTATATGGACCGTTTATGTGTTTATTTACAATGTAGATCCATAGATCCATTAAAATGTACATTGCTTTTCTTTTTTGTAAACTTTATTCTTTTGTGTTATGGATGTTATATTATAGCTCTTGAATTTTAATTTTTATGTTATGTTTGTTGTGTTATATCTCTTAAATTGTACTCTATTTTATTATTATTGTTATGCTACATCTCTTATAATATGTTGTGTTATAGCTATTGTGATTGCACTCTACTATACCAACCTTGTAGCCTGCTACATTGAAGCTATCGGAATGCACTAAACATATTCAAATCATGCTCAAACCTTGCACAAACCATCCATGTTTGGACCATGTTTAAACGTTGCTTGAACCTTGTTCAAATCGTGTTCGAACCATGTTCAAATATTGTTCCATCTTTGAACATGGTCTAAATTTTGATGCAATATGATTCCAATCTATGTAGCTCGAAGCATAGTTTAAATAAATAATTAATGGTAAAAAACCGTAGTCTGTAACTATTTTTTGGGCACATTTCCCCAAAAACTAAACATGTATACTTATCCAATTACTGTTGTTATGCCTATTATGAGGCATGTAAAGTCAAATTATTCTCTCATTATTGATAAATTTATTTAAAATTTTCCCATTTTATTTTATTTTTAAACATTACGCCTTCATTTTATATGAGAAAAATCTTTCAACTTCAAATTTCTTAAATGTAAGTGTTAATAATAGTTTTATGCTTCTAAGACATCTCTAAAATACTTATCTTATGAGCAATAACAATAAATTATTATTTTTTGATAAAATGTTATATATGCATTTTTCAACTTGAAGTTATCAAAATTTCTTTGTTAGGATTATTTTTTTTAGAAAATTGAAATATTGGATGGAAAATAAATACATGAAATATTTAAACTCAACTGAATGTTTTTTAGCCTTTAGCATTAGCAATTTTTCTTAAAATATGTAAAAGTTTAAGGAAATACTAATAATGTTAATTATAAGTTTCAATTATATAATTTGCTAATTGGATAATTCAAATGGCGTAGTGATGTAGACAAGGAATATAGGGGACCCTATATTTCTTGAACACAAAAGACACACGAGAAGAAAAATGATAAAATGAGTAGAACTTAAAACAAACTTTGTTAAATAAACTTAAACGATCCAAAACTTGACAATCACAACAAAAGATGCTAGGAGAAATAAAGAAACTTAAAAAGACGCTATCCTCAGACAACCATCAGACCGGGTTCCTCACATGCATCGAATTTGTAGGTTAAATAAGTAAAGTGCATAGAACTAGCAAACTGATGGTTACCTACCATGATCATTGAATGCTTTTCCATCATTGGATAACTAAAAAAAAAAAGAAAATAAAATAGAAAACAAAATATACTATTGTTCAAACAAAATAAAAAGTACATAAATCCTTGATAGCATCACGTGGATACAAATTTACAAACACATGGTGAAACTATTTGCGTGATAAAGTTTGAAGATACTACTTTAGTGGTGCTAAGATTAATGTGCATGAGTATTAAATACATTTTGTTTAGCTAATTTTGCTCTTTTTTGTTTACAGTAAGGTATGATTTCGGTTGAGATTCTTTTTTTTTTTCAAACTAGAGAGGTAGCATGTGCATGTCGAAGCCATTATGAAAATCATTAACCTTATTTTGATTGAACATGTTAGGCATCTCCTGGGGTGGTAGAAGATGAGCTAAACCTGTCTGTGTCATCATCATTATCGTTAACCTTGGCTCTTTTTATTCGTGACTGGTCTCATTTGGCTTGGTTAAAATACAAAAGTATGGTACTATCTTATTATTAAATTATTTTTTGTTCGTGGAAAATTTGTTTATTAGAAATTTCTGTATATTATAGTCATGCAAGCCCTAAAACTCCATTGGCATCACTTGGTACCTTGCAGAAGTTATATCTGAATTTTACCTGTTTCTTCCGATATAATTCTAATGTCTACAGAGGATGCATTTCTGCTGTAAGAATCGTCTTGTAAAATAAAATTTCCTGAAATTTACTTTTACGATTATAAATTTAAACCCAGTTAAATCAGAATAATGCCTTGTTTTAGCACGTCTTCTGATATTTGTACGCGTTCTTTCATCAAGTGCTGGCTGTTTCATTTCACACAGAAGAGTAGATGGATTTCTACTGTGCTGTTAGTGCATAAATTATTGATATACTGTTAAAAATAAATAGCTTGTCTGAAAGTTGTTGCAAGAAACTGTCTAACCATGATTGTTTCGTCGGTGAATCTATAAACATTTACTGAAGCATTTGTTATTCCTCTTTTATTTTTGCTGTTCTCAAGCTTTGTTTGTTCTTTTTACTAATACGAATTTTAGATGCAACATTGGCTTTTATCATCTGTAGGAGGCTTTAACAGTATGAATCTTGCTTGTTAATCTCTTGCATAGAATGTTACCAACTTGCACGCATTTTTCTCCTGAACGCTGATCTTATTTTACTTTTGGTTCTTATTGTTGACTGTAAACATGGAATCCCTTACTCAAGGTTGAGATGAACTAATGTTAAGCCATGACATGGTATGATCACTACTTTAGTACACAGTAGCTACTCCATGCGAGATTGGGATCTAGCTTTTGATAGTCATTATGTGAACAGTGAATGTTTGGTGCATCACCTGTGATTTTCACTAGTGACATGATTGGTTGTAGGCTTTATGATGCACCGATATGAACATGGGGATATATGTATGAAACGATATGGAAAAAATATATCTATTATTGGAAATATAGAACGAGACAGGCTTTTAACATGATATATATATATATAT
>NW_021319486.1:3371353-3478472 GCF_001605985.2 Dendrobium catenatum
GTAGAAAATCGTAGGAAAACTGAGAGAAAAACGTTTAATGGACTTATATTCCACTAGTAGATGATCAAAGCAAAAGCAAGATACAATGTTCTTCGATTCGAGAGGAAGAACAACTCTCCGATCTTCTCCGGCAACGCCAAGAGCCCAAGCAAGAAAACCCTAGATCTCAAATTACATTCAAATTCAAGATGCCCCTCTCTCCCTCCTAATCCTCCTAATTGACAATAAAGGATTCCTACAAATTACCTAAACACCCCTTTGCATTCAAAAATTTCCCTCCCACCTCATTAAATCAGCCCCAAGTGGGGTCCACCTTGTCCGCCCCCTCCTCTGGCCTTTTCCGCCTCCGCCTGGTGTAGACCCGGGCTGAACCGGGTCCAGCCGGCCCCTCCTGGGCCGGTTCACGCGTAACACATTCTTGAAATGTTTTCACTCTAGATAAACGTTAAGTCTAGTCATCCCCTTCAATGTCAACTTGCATGTTATGCCACTAGGTTGGGTCTTTTCTATGACATGTTGCAAATTTCTCCTTCTAACTATGTCTTAGAAAAATTTTGAATAAAAATTTCAATTCAAAAAACATAAATAAATGAACATACAAATTTTGAAAGAAATAAGAAACCCATGTAAACAAAGTAAGGAAATTATATTTAGGAAAGAAAAAATTTTATGTTTTGGATAATCATTGGATAAATAAAAGATGTGGAGGAAAAGGAGTCCAGTACGGAGGAAGAGAATTTAGCAAGGATAGGGAGGCAACGGTGGTTTATAGGAAGAAGATGGTTGACATTGTGCATGAGATGGAGAGGAGAAGGAATTGTTTGAAAGAAGAGGTGCTCGATTATATCCTATGATTGTAAGACCACGTGCATCTATGCATGAGGCATAAGAATTATTTGGGTAAGTAAAGTGTTTTATTAAGTTTAATTTACTTATACTTGTATTAAAAAATTCTAGTGATAAATAGTACACACATCATAGAAACTGAGGCAAGGCGTGTGATACATCAAATGAAGCGTATGCCTTATATAGAACCAATGTGGTGTGCACCTCATTTTATTTTTCCTTCAAAATGCATTGAAGCATGCCTCAAGGCGCGCCACATTAAACTATGGTTCAACCCTATATTTAACCATTATGATCAAATCTAGGCACAAGTATAATCAATTAAAGTCAAAGTGAACTCCAACTTGATCCTCAGAGCAGCCTCAAGACCAACACCCAATATCAAAATTTGTTACTTAATCAAATAGCAATGTTTTGTCTTACTAAACTTTTTAATGTTATTTTGAAGATTAAAAAGATACCAGATGAGTGGAGAATGAGAATTAATTCATGTTTTTAAGAATAAAGGTGATGTACAAGATTGTATGAATTATAGAGAAATTAAGTTAATGTGTCATACTTTAAAACTATGGGATACAGTCATGGAGCATAGGTTGCGACATGATAGTAATGTTTCTCAAAATCAAATTGAATTCATGATGGGTAGTTCTACTATGGAAGCTATACATTTATTGAGAGGTTTGATGGAGAAGCATAGAGAAAATATGAAGGATCTACATATGACATTTATTAATTTAGAGAAAGAACATGATAAATTTTCAAGAGAAGTGCTATGGAGAGTTCTAGAAATGAAAGAAGTTAATAATGTTTATATTCAAGTCATTAAAGATATGCATGGATGTGTTGTTACTTGTGTTCAAACATATGGTGGTTTGACCAAGTATTTTCCTATTTCAATTGGATTACATCAAGGATCAGCCTTAAGCCCATATCTTTTTGTTTTAGTCATGTATGTTCTCGCTAGACATTTCAAGAGGTTGTACCCTAGTGTATTCTTTTTTTAAGGACGGTTGATGCATATATGTCAAAAGGTTAGAGTAGCTCCAGTGGGAGATAAGATTAGAGAGAGCACCTTAGATAGTTTGGTCTCATAAAACATCAGTCTTCCAAAGACATGGTTAGGAAAGTATATGTATTAGATATGAATTATATTAAGATAGATAGAGGTAGACCTAAAAAGACTTGGTTAGAAAATATTAGAAATGACCTTTCTTTATTAGATTTAAATGAGAATTTAACTCTTAACAGGCCACAATGAAGAAAAAAAGATTCATATAGCCAACCAACATGGTGGTAAAAAGGCTAGTTGATGTTGTTGTTGTTGTAATCAAATAGGAATTTTTATAACCCCAATAAAAGAAATGCGTAAAACAACATTGATACACAAAAACAAAAACAAAATGACACCCACGTACAAATCACATATTTAACTCAGAACTTCCCCATCACTCGATGGCATGTCAATTAAATTAAACAAATACCACATCAGCATGACAACTAGTGATCATCAAAGCATGCAAAGGGCAGCAATTTCCTAATATTACCACTAAAAAAGCAAGAAATTATACAAATTCCTTCATGGAGGCTAGCCTAACATGGGTGATCATAAGCACTTGCAAGCTAGAAAAGTTTTGGGTTTCTGATAGAAAAATTAGTTTCTTTCAAGAAAGTATCTTTGCTATTCTTATAAGAAAACTTAAATTTGAAAATTAAACAAAACAGGAACTAACTGCATACCACATGTCCTCTGGTCCCAAAGGTTCTTCCTTCAGAAAGGTTTCCAAGCATGCATATAATGAAACAGGTTCTTGGGGTCTCCTTGTGAAGATGCTGCACTTGTAAATCTCAGGCAAGGAACTGAGAAGAGATATGTCATAATCTTCTATTGTTTTGTTTTTCCAACAGACAAGCACATGTAGTTTCTTATGTGGCTCTGCCACCAACTCTAGCTCATTCATTTCAATCGTGGATATCATCTTTTGGCTCTTTTCATCCGTTAAGAAGAACAGAAAATTATCCGGGAGAATTTCAGTATTTTGCCCGTCTTCTTCGGCATCAATAGTACCTTTACTATCAGACAGATCAGCATCCATCTCAACAACTTCATCAAAAGAAATGCTTTCATTTGCTTCATCAGCATTACAGGCAATAGCTGAGAATCGGAGAAATGGAATCAGCAACTTCAAGCATAGGCTGCGAATTGCAAATCCAGATGGAGGATCCGTTAACCTTCCTACTAGAGGAACACCAAGTGCCTTCCAAACTGGGGCGAGAACACTGTGGATATAACGTCTGGAAATACAAAAAAAAAACACAATAACGGTAAAGCCATATACAAAAATTATATTTCTGCAACAGCAAATATCATCACCCAAATTTAGCATGCCTCAAATTTAGCATGCCTCGATGAATACCATATAAGAATAGTAAAAGTATAAGGAGTTTCATGAAGAGAACCAAAAAGAGGACAATATCCTGTGTAATGCCTAAATTTTGGGTAATTATATAACTATTGCACATAATTCTATTTACAACAATACCACCCCAAACTCACAAGACTTCAATAAAACTAAAACATGTAATTTTAACTTTTAATAAATTATCAATGATTTGACTGCGACAATTACAACATATGATTTTGATAGTATTTCTTCTATAGGTGTTAGATATATGGATAAAAAATATTTGAGTAGTATATGGATAATTCTCCCTTATAAAAAAAGCTAAATTTCTTAAAACAGATTTATCATATGAATAACATAAGAGCATTCAGTTGTATCATAAACTAGTAAAACACTTTACACGACATCATGATCAAAAAAATAGTCAGAAGGCCTCCACAAAAAAAAATGTAGGGAAGAAACAAGATCAAATGCTTTCTGAAAAAGTAAATCCATAACAATATGCAAGCTGATTTGAAACAAGCATTCCGTGTTTTTTAGTCAGGTCTCCACAACAAAAAATGTTGGGAAGAAACAAGCATCTTCTGAAAAAAGTAAATCCATAGCAATATGCAAGTTGATTTGAAACTAGCATTCAGTGCCCTTTTCGGCCAAATATAAAAGCACGTACAAGGGATGTCCCTATAGGAAAGAACAAGCTAAATACTGCCATCAATCAGACACTTTCGGACAAATTTTGAGCCCTTTTATCAGAGAACAGTAACATTGCACATCATGTCTTGTTTTATGTTCTCTTTACAAACATTAGTGAAACTATTTACAGCTTTCTAGACATTTGATAAGAGATCTATACTGGAAAGATATTTTCTTGATAGATGTAATCTCTAAAGTGATTTCTTTAATGGTCTAAACTTTAAACTCTAACATCCAAGCAGTAAATGAAAGTTCCAATAATCATTTGTTTCAGAATTTTCAAATTTTGACATGTACGCAAAAAAATTGTAGGTGCTGATATCTATGATTGTTAAAAATTTAAGCTAACCTTCTACGCAGTACATGTTAGGTCTCATCACATGCTATTGTTTGAATAAAAGTTTAGGCATAATAGCTATGCAGAGCAAGAGGCTGCCCACAATACAAGGCATGGGTGTAGTAACGTAGTTGATCAACACAAGCTTACTCTTCATTGCACAAAGATTGCTTTCATGATTTTAACCAGAGACCAGCAATTCACAATAGAAACAACAAAACCATTTCCTCAAAGCCACCCGCTAAATTTTAAAATGGATTTTAAGAAGTATTCTAACGCATACACTATGTTGCATCGATACACCTATTTATGAAGGCGTGTTGTATCCGATACACGGATACGCCTCCGATACTCCACCGATACGTGTCGGATATGCCAAAGACGTATACAATTAAAATACTATTTAATTTCAAAAGGACACACGTATCCGATACACGTGTCCGTTGAAAAACAAAAAGAAATTCGAAAAAAAAAAATGTGTCGTATTTACTTCCGCGGTTGCAGGCAAAGTTCTCTCATTTCCGAGATGGATTTGAGTCTCTTGATGATATAAGAATATTAGAAATTACTAATCTTTCACTTCATGAGCCTGAATTAAAAGCTATGATATTTATTGAAGATGATATAGAAGTTCAAAGACAAACCACCGAAGAAGCTAATCATATCATTCATCCTATTGAATAGTTGAAACTTTATGTGCTAGACAATTTATGTTTATGCTTTTGTTGTTGTACTAGACATTTAATGCTTACTTATATTTTGATATTATAAGATACAAGGCTACAAATGATGTTGTTGTCATTTTTTTTTTTTATAATTTCAAATATTATGCTTTGATTGCTTTCTTAATTTTTATGTATGATTTATAAATTATGATGCCGTGTCCGCGCCGTACCCGTATCATGTATTTTTAAGAATTGACGTCTCCCGTATCTGTATCGTGTCGTATCCGTGTCGCCGTTTCCGTATCGGTGCAACATAGCGCATACATTTCACAATAGATAATAAAAGTACAAAATAATATTCATATTCATGTCCTACTTCTTCCAGTCTAAGTGTCTCTGACACATCATGTCATGTCCATATTCTGTATCTAAATCTTTCTAACAAGCATGACGTTTTCACTAATTAGAATGAATGCGGAGCAACTTTATTGCCCAAGAAATATGAGAATTTTAGGTTGGGCTTCACTGCACCTCACGCTTAATGCAACTGCCCAAATGTAAGATGATACTAGCTCGGGAGTACAGTCAAAGAGTTACATCTTAACCTCTCTCACTGCAATAAATTAAAATGCTCGATAAAAAAATATAAAATTCAAAAGATTATCATAAAGAAAATGCATCATGCCATTGGGCTTCAATCATCTTTAGCCCTCAGTTACTCACAATTGTCCTTTCAGCCTCATAACGTCTAGTTATCTGCCTTAATGTAGCTAACTTCAATAACCCACACCTAATTTGATGTAACTAGAACTCTTCCAAATAGTTCAGAAAAAAATTCACTTGTAAGCACTACAAAGCTGGGCAACAAGAGTCTTTGAAAAAATTAATTATGAAGAACTAATAATAAGTTTTTCAGCTTTTGAACAAGTTCACCGATAAATAAACGTACTCCTGCTCACGCTGGTGAGTAAATACAACCAGTGGGAGTTCTTCCTTGACTCTAGGAAGCCGGTATGCTGAGAGCTGATCTTCATCTCTAATTAAGGTAAGTACATCAGATGGATCCTCCAGGTAACGAATGATACGACTAGCAAAAACCTACAGAAAACTCTAGTAAGCAAATACTGAAAACAGACAATACATAACTAAATGTTATAGCATCTCAAAGTTGATTCTATAAAATGATTAGGGAGGTTAACCTACATACATGAGGTCAAGGGTAGAATTATAAAACAATCATTTAACAACACGGGATAAGCCTAAATACATGAGCTACTGCCTCGATCACACATTGGTGGAAGCCTCATGCATTATGTAGGCCCTTTTTTAATATAAAATATATTAAATTAAAAAAAAAACGGACTGAATACCTCAGCTACCAGAAGGACTTCATCATTTTTCAAAGAACAAGCATTGCTTAACGCATGAATAAGGTCCTTGCATCTTCCATCTTTGGGCACATTTACTGTATATGAAGAAGGTTGAGCACTACCATCACCACTGAAGACCGTCACGGTCATTGGTCGTGTTGTAGATGAAGGAAGGGGCAAGGACAAGTACATGAATGGATCAAATGTGACAGACACCTTGTTGCAGACAGGGCAAACTAATGTAGACCTGTATTGTCCCTGAAATGAAAAGATATGTCCCAACATACAACATTTGACATTAGTGCAAACCATTGACTAAAACTGTAGGCCATAAATTTTACTTTGAGTAGAAGACTAAATGCTTAAAATGTTAAGACAGAAAATGAGAAGATACAATAATAAAGTACTCTTGCAGCAAAAAAAAAACATGAAATTGGACAAACAGGGTTGCCTGGTTCACTCAACAAAAATGGCCAGTACATGGAATTCAAAGACATTGCACAACAGGTTTGTACGAAGTACAAACAATCTAAGCATGGTGGTGCAAAAAATAGGATAACCAAATGCACTAACGCTCACCTGACAAACATCAACTATGACAGAGTCATTTCGAGCCAAATGATTTTGCCAGTATTCATTGGCTACCTCTTCATCAGGACGGCCATCTGAATCCTTAACTTCAACATATGGCTTGCACTTTACACGATTTAGATCCTCATGGAGACCATCTAACAAAAAAGCAAGTAGTTCCTATAAAACAACAGCACAACCTCAGCTTATTTCAGTACTTATCTAATGGTCCTATCTGAATTCCTAGTCTCCTTAAGGGAGAAAAAATGGACAAAAACAACAATAATTATGATAAATTATGATAAGCTTGACAATAATAATAATAATAATACAGAATAAAAAGCACTTTGGCGCATCAATTTTGCCTATTTAGATGTTGTGTCATTGCGAATAAAGAGGAGAGACACAAAGATAGCTAAACATAAAATTAAATAAGGTGTTTATAGAATAGGAAAACTTCAATTTACAAAAAGAATAATTACTCTTGCCTAAGATTTACTAAAAGAGGGCTTGGCACTTGCCTGGACACTATTGCAAGGTAACTGTAGGCTTCTATAGAAAAAAAACTCACAATTGAAATCTTGAAGAAGGAAACCAAAGGAGTTTTTCAAAAATCTAAATTGATATAACCAAACTTCCCTCAATGAAGACAAGCGGATTCATTTAGATTTGGATATTGAGACTTACTATAATCTCAAGCAAGCATAATGACTTATCCCTTCCTACACGAGAGAAATCTCAATTAAGAAAATTATAGCTTTAGTTTTCAAAATACTCACTCTTTAAGGAAAACTCTATGGCGACCACTCAATTCATGCTGATATTATTTATTATTCATGTTTCACTGTCATGTTGTGTGCAGGAAATAGTTGCGGGAAGGAGAGAAATGACAAGCAATATTAAGATCTCATAATTCCATCATCCAAGAGATTTAAGTTAGGGAGTTTTAACTACAGGAATCAAGTCTAAAAACTTGTTATGAGTGTTAGCACTGAGGCATCAAACTTGTTGAGACTTCAGAGCTTGTGAGTTAATAAGCCTTTATTGTGACTGTTAACACAACTTTAACAACAATGGGTTATCCATCCAAGTCATAGTCTCGTACAAAACTGAGGTAGAGTGAAATGACTGACAAGGGAGTTTTTTGCCACACTGATGTGCTTCATTGTACCTAATCTAGGGGTGTAAACGAGTGGAGTCGAGCTAGAGTCAGACCTAACTCGAGCTCAACTTGCGAGCCAAATTCTAAGCTCGAACTAGGCTCAAACTCGAGTCGAGCTCAAATGAAAAGCTCGAACTCGGCTCGTCCCACTATAAAAGAGCTCGCAAGCCGCTCGCGAGCCGTCCGTTCCACAGTTCGCAATCCGCAAAGATTTTACGAGTACAGGTTGGCTTGTTCAGCCCGAATCACAATCTCTTCCGCATGCACAACAGAAGTTTTGCAAGAGGTTTGCTTTCTATTATTTTTAAAATTGATTTAAAAAAAAAAAAACAGCACCACATTTATTAAAAAATTGCAGTAGATTTGCTTCCTACTTGTCTTTTCCACTTAAAAGCTGCAAGTGGTTGATTAGAAATATAAAATTAATAGTTTATATACTTTTAAACATTCAACTCTAATATTTTAAAAGATGCAAGTTAGTTTGTCTTTTCCAATATTTTTTTTAATATTCATATTTAATAAAAATGACAATTATTTAAAAAATAATTATAGTTATTCGAGCAGACTAACGAGCTCCCGAGCCGAGCCTCATCAAGCTCGAACTCGAGCTCATAGCTCGGCTCGCGAGCTCGTTAACGAGTCGAGCTCGAGCCGACTCGGCTCACTTACACCCCCAACCCAAGGGCGATCTACCTAAACCCCAGGGGGGGCGGGGGGCCTAAAAAAATTTATTCTATGATTTTTTAGGTAATTTGTCCCCCGTTATCTATTTTGTAGTCTTTATTACAAGGATTTTTAGGTAATCCCCCCCCCCCCTAAAAGTTATAAAATGATATGATCTTTAGGCAATTGCCCCCAGCATAATTAAACACATTGTGTAGAGGTGTTATTGTTAGGGAACGATGAACCAAATACAAAGAAAAATATTAAAGAGAATCCAAAAATAGAAACATAACGAACCCCACCAGGGGGCGCTGCCCCCTTGGACCCCTGACATATCTATGAAATATCTACACATTTACTTATAAATTTGCCCTCCTTGAAAATTAAAGTTGGTTTGCCCCGGCCCCAACCTAATCTCATATCATCCTTTAAGGTAGTCATCAATGTAAGTTTAATATCACTCTTTCAATGGAAACTAGTATGAATCTCTATCACCCTTTAGGGGGAAAGCTAAAATAGCATGCATATCACGCCTTAGGAAGTTGACGCAGTTGTGCTATCCCTTAAAGTGGAATTTGATGTGAATTAAGTTTACACATTTGCATGGGAGCCAAAGAAGAAAACATATCACCCCATGAGGTAAAGATAATATTGATTTAGTCTTATCCCTTGGGATCAAAACATCATTAATGCCTTCATATCTTTTTAAATGTACTGAATGGGTTAAGGAAATAGTGATGATATGAATGGAAAAATTATGAAGCTGAAAACTAATAGGCCATTTAAAGAAAATACAACTTAAACTTTCCTTTAAAAATTAATTTGTTTAGATTGTCTCCATTCTATAGTGTTTGTTTTGTAGAAGAATAAAATTTATCATACATACAAATTTATCACATACATACATATATACATTATATGCATGCATGCATGCCAAATTGCATATATATATATATATATATATATATATATATATATGTCATGTTCAATATGTGATATTGTCTTATACTTTTAATAATACATGTGTCCAACCCCCAACGTCCATATCATATCATGTATGTTTTGGTATATCATAGATTTTGAAACATTAAGAACCTCCAGGATGGAACCTTGTGTTAAAATTTCCTAATGCTGTCATATAGCCATATAAGACTACCAATAAAGTACCACATTTTTTAAAGAAATTCAATGCACAAATGAAATGGAATTATTTAAGGAAAATGCTTAAAATATCAACCTGAGGAGTCATCACGGCCGACTAACTTTGTCCAAAGTTCAACGGAATTGATTTAAACCTTCTAGAACTTTGCTAAATTTTTTTCAAACTTTAACCTATCTATATGAATATTATATATTATTTTCCTAAGTTTCTATAAATTATCATAAGCATTGCAAAGTTCATTGAAATAAAAATATGAAATGCACTATCAAAATGTCATGTCATTTTTTAGATTTTCTGAGGATTTTTAAAACTTTTATGGATTTTTAGTTTTTTTATTTTCTATAAGTTAAGATAAATATGTAGATTTAAATATTCTTTTAACATTTTTTCAACGCAAAAATGCCCAACAAAATTAATGCTATAAAATTTGAATTTCCTAGAAGAGTGATGTGGTCGAGCAATCAAATGGCACATGGTGTGATTAAGGGCATGACATATGGTAATTGACTAAAATAGTAACCCAACAGGTGCCATGTGGCATGCGGCATGCCACGTAGGCATGATGAGCTTAATTGTTAATATGGTGAACGCATTTATTTTATCACATAGCACTGGCATGGCAAGCATGTGGACAACCATACCCCCAAAGAACCCAACCCTTCTAACCCCAAAGCCAAATTGAAGCCACTAATAGGTCATTTTAAGTTGCCATGGTAATAGTAATTTTAAGTCAATAACAAGCAGTCAAGCCAATGGGCATATTCAGTACATAAGGCCTACTTTATTGATAAAGAACAAGCCTACTGATGTGAAACGTACATGCGAGGGAGTTACTTTAGGAAATTATAGAGAGCAATTTGAACAAAGTAGGCCAAATTAAAATTATCATTTGTAACAAAAGAGTGAACCTAAGAATTCTTAGTCTTAACTCGCTTAGGCAACGAAGAGCGACATTCGATCAACCAATCAATTCAAAAACATGCAAGGAATAATTGTATGCTACGACAATAAACAAAAATCCACGAATTAATAAAGAGAACTTTCACCTTTAGAGCCCATACGCTCACTAATCTAGGCTTTAGCGGAAGAAGCGTCTCCACATTAGAACCGAGGCCACTTCGAGGAAGAAAGACCTTTAGATCGTCGCTCGAGGATAGGTAGCTTCCTGGGCAGCACCCACTATGGGTATGCCAGGATTCGGTCCACTCTTGGAGCTACTGGACACTTTGGACCGTAGCCTGCAGCTTTCCTGGATGTCGGCTAGCAAGTTCCCATGCTGGAAAGAGGAGTGGGCAGCCGGTAGAAGATGAGGGGAAGGTTGAGGGCCACGTGCAAAGAGTTTAGGGAACTCACGTTTGCATCTCTTGGAAGAGAAAACTCAATAACAACGGAATAGAGGGAAGCTGTTTCAGTTTCAGATTTTTTTTGAAAATCTGAAATTAAAACTGAAGAAATCTGGAATTAATTATGTGAGAGGGGGCATTTAAGAGGTGGTGATGTGGCAATTCCATAGAGGAGCAAAGGGATGAGGTGGCCGGCCATATGGGAGAGAAAGATTTAGGAGTTATGAGAGTGGGGCCCAAGTTTAAGTACGAAATTCAATTAAATCTGAATTTTATTTTCAGATTTAATTGGGCCTTAAGTAACTTCCCAAATTGAAATTGACATGAGAGGGAAAATTGGAGTCTGAATTTCAAATGGAATTAATTGCTGGTAACTGTTGGCTGAAAAAAAGGGGCTGATGGATTAAGCAATTAATCTAGCATTAATTGTTGACATCCCACGGATTGGGAAAATCAGAGGGAAAACAGCGGTGAAGGCTGCAGGTGGAATTTCGGTGATTTGGGGAAGAAAAGCTCACGGCTTGGACTGCTGGCTTGTGGAGTTGGGAATCGGTAAGGAGGAGGGGGAATGGCTTGCACGGGGTTGTCTGGATCGAGGGCCAAAGCCTGGAGAAAGGCTTGGCCGGCGGGATGGCAGCCAAAGTGGCCGGAGGTTTGATCAGGCCAAGGCTAAACGAAAACAAATGCAGGGAAAGGAGGAGAGAAAACAAGATCTAGGGATTTGGACCACCACAGAATTGCTAACCTTGAATATATTCACCTTGAATTTCCACAAGGTGGGATAATTCGAAAACTAGAACTCACTAAGAGATCTAGTTTTCTCCGGCGAACTCACTAAGAGATCGTTGAACTCACAAAGAGAACATAAGAGGCAAATTTTTATTCATCAAAAACTGAAACTACAATGCATGAGGCCTCATATAAATAGGCCAAAATGAGCAAATAAAAAAAATGACACAAATGCCCTTCCGGGCTACATAAGCGACTAAATGCCCATAAGGGCAAAAACGGAAAAAACATCAAAATAAAATACGCTACTACATAAAATGACAAAATACAAGTCATGCTCGTGGCCGTCGATCTCCGGCGTCGAAAATGCTGACGATGTCCTCATCACCTACTAATCCAGTAGGCTTGGCTAACCTAACTGACTTTAAACAAACCATTATTTAATTTTTCATTAGGCCCGACACTAAGATTGCAAAAGAGGATTAGGGGATCGGGGAGAGGACTGAACCACATGATTCATCTCCTTCCTCTAGTCAAGTATTATTAATGGTCTCATAGAGCTATAAGGGCCTACTGAAGGTCTGGCAATGGGGATGTTTTTCAACTTCTTAGAGGTCAGCAAATAAATTAAAAGAAACTTCTCAATATTTAGTAAAGATCAAAGATATCCTTGTAGGGTCAATTAGCGTGTGCATCAATGGTCAAAGGAAGAGAAAATTTAAAAAATAATAATAAATAAAAATAAAAATAAAAAAGATAAGGCTTTGCTGGAGCTCATCGAAGGTTTATCGATTGCAGCAACAATGATCAAGAATATTCATCAGAGACACTGAGGCTTAGAGCCAACCTGAAGATGCAACTCAATGTAATCCTTCTCTTATGTTAAAGGGTATTTATAACCACAAGAGTTGTTTAGGCAACAATAGGGCTTGATCATTGCTAGATATTTCTAAATGTGCATGGTGCAGCAATGTGGCCTAGGACGAGTGCTAATGTGTGGTCTTGGTGAAGACAACATAGGGAACTATGGGAGCAGATCGAGTTTCGCCTTCTTGTGTGAGAGCAAAGATGAATAATAATGGGGGATTAAGTCATACACATCCTAATCCTGTTATTGCTATATTTTTCATTTCTATTAAAAAAACATAAATAATTGATTCTAGGCTTATAGATATCATAAACAATATTAGAAAACTTGTGATTTTTTATGTCAACAGCAACGTGAAGACATAGCATCAAATAAAAACACTATTGCTAAATCAAGCCAAGGTAACCATGTTGTCTTAAGGATGTAGACAGAGGCGACCGTCTTATCTTGATTTTTTTTTTTTTTTTTTTTTTTTTTTTTTTTTGGAATCTTCTTCTTGACCGTCTTATCTTGATTTAAGATCATTTTAATATCTTAAATGTTAAAAGGTTTGGCTTTATTAATGATAATTTGATATAAGGTGATATAAAAAGCATCAAGAGTTAAAGAGTCAAGCATGTGCAATTGGAAACAAATTCATCAAATGTTGATACAAGAACTTTAAGCTTTAGAGTTGTACATAGTCAAGAAGAAGATTCCAAAAAAAAACTAAGGCCGAAAGGATTATAAATCCAGTGCCAAAAAAGAGCAGAGATGATTTAATAATGATAATGAAATAAAATAGCATTAAAGATTATATCCCTTGACTATACATGCTATGAACTTAAGTAGATTAATTGCAATAGTTTAAAATAATATATTTAGTAAGATTTACAAAATTGAAATGCAATGTAATTTCAATTTTTTTTTATTTTGCTCAACATAATTTAGTTGTTGAATATCATTTATCCCCATCTAAAGCATTTCTCATAACAAAATAAATATATAAGAGTCAATTATTTCTCTTTTAATAACCCACTTCATTCAGCAAGTCCCCAACACTTTGAGCATAGAGCATTCATTCAAGCAGGAGTGTAAAACGAAAACTTGAAGCTTGTTACATTAATTTCCAACTACGATACTAATAATTTATTTCGCAAATAGACACAAGAAGATTAAACTCTTAATCATCACAAAAATTGTGTGAATCACCTTTTGCATTTATTCCAGAAAAGATGAAATTTACATCAATGGTTTTGTGAATTCATAATAATCTTGATGGGAAGCCGTATGTATTGCAACCTAGTTATCACATGTCATGTTCATTAACTTTTTTAAACCAAATGAGAGTTCAACTAGTTTTAACCAAACCAACTCCCATGGTATTATGTCATCACCCTGCAAATTTGGACTAGATCAAACAATAAGCGTATGCTTCTTGCTTTTTCATTGTATTAGACTAGATCTAACAAGCATAGTATTGAGTTCTAATCAATAGAGAACCCCACTTGAAATCCATGAGAGCATCCTATGAAAATATGCATATGATCCTTTGAACTTAATCATCAACCAATGCTTCTGAGTCACTAAAAAATTCATTTTATTGAAACACAATAGCTAACACTTGGATGTTTCAAAAATTAACTAATTGCAAATATAATGTCAAGCTAGTAATAATCAACTAATTCAATTTAACAACAATTTTTTTACCAAGCTGAATTAAATAGTAATTATTCTATTATTGATTCAAATGTTGGTCTAGGGCCCTTTAGGAAACTCGATGTTTTACACAATATTTGTTATGTCTCAAAAAAGCAGACAATCTGATAATATCATTATGGCAGTTAAATAATAGTTTCAATCCAGGTAACTTAGACTACCAATAGGTAAGTAAGCTTTCCCAAATTCTTTTGTGAAATTTAGTCTATTAATGCATTTCTTCTAATCATTTCAATCTTAACATCTTTAATAAGACAAATAACAGCAAGCTGTACCATCAAAAATATCCTCCCTAAAGGGGAGTACAATAAAAAAACAAAATGATCCAAAACTCTTCATATGAGGCAAAATTCAACACCAATACTAAATATTACAAGTATTGGTAAGGTGTTGCTTCTAAGCTAAATGGGTTGATAATGAAAACTAAACTTAAAGACCAAAATTTGTCATTCAATGAATAGTGGCCAACTACAAAACCAATTTAAGAATTACAAATATAATGGATATTGTGTGCTTGAATGTTATGCATGGTTTACATATCTTATAGCTAAACATTTTTTTGTCTATGGACTATTTGTTCCCATATTTGTTCATTAGAGGTCTTATATAATTCACCAAAAGAACTACCTGAGGCTATATCCAGATCTTGGAATATTTAGGCATATTACAACCATTATGTTAGGATTAATGTAACCTATAATTAAATTCCATAAGGAGAAATCACTGGCTTCTCTTCTAAATCCTACAAGACATATATTGACACAAAAATATGATCTTATCGAAAAGATTGTAGTTCACAAATATTCAAAAGACGATATATTAATTAAAAAATTTATATACTGTTACAAGACAATTTTACATCCAATTTTCCTGAATTTGAATATGCATATACATTAAAACTTGCTCATTAACTTAAACTTATAACAGAGCTAGAATTCAACTCTAAAATAGAATTTAAGAGTGATATCACTCATGAATATAACTTTAAATTAGAAGTTGAATGTGAAAATAAAATTGAATCTAAGAACATATATGAACATAGACTACAATTAGAATCTAAATATATTTAATCTTAATCACTTGCAACTTTTGTCACTCTCCCTAAACTCAACCTGCACTCACTTTATGCTTGACATTCTCATACACAATATTCAAGGCCGAGCAAGTTCACCCTGCTTCTATGCCCGTCTTGCTATATTTGCCCTAGCTACTTTTCCCCTCTCACAATCATGTGTGTCAATGCATGGATGCACAAGTGCATCTACTACTACGAATTTTTTAGTTAACGCCTATGCGCTCTCCAACCTTTGGGCCTACTAAGTTGGTACCTTGATTTTTTTACCTAGCTCGTCAATTTCAATTTATGCATTAAAAAAACATGAAAATTAATTTTTCTCTATTTCATCAATTCTAAGTATGAATAAATCATCACAACTAATAATTAAGCCATTCAAATTAGCTTTCTTAAAAATTTGTTTGTATATATAAGAATAAAATAATTGCGCAAATTGTCAACTTTTAATTTAATTTATCAGAAAGTAATTATGGGTTTTATTAATACCCCTTTATTTATTTGCATTACTTGCTTTATATGATATTAGTCATTTGTATGAAGTTAATCACAAGAAATTAAATACTTGATTTAGCAATTAAAAGTTTATGGCTGATCTGATCAGGGAATATAAAACTCAAACAAAATAAAATAATGGTTACATCTAAATTTTGGAAAGTTACCGATTTGAGCTTTAAGAAATTACTAGCAAGAAAGAACGAATCACATAAAATAATAATTAGGATAAATTCCTATAGATTGAAAATTCAAAGAGTTATGGAATTCATCTAATCTTCTATCCAGTTTGATTTCTTTAACAAGAACTAACTAATACTATCAATGATGCTTCTCATTTTCTATCTCATTGTGAAATCACATGCAGGTTACTAGATAATTATGTCTTAACTCAGCGGCTAGTTATAAATGATGAAATTGGGTCCTCAAGTGGTAATGGATATTATAGATATATATTATATTGGCATGGTATACCTATTTGTAATTATTCATGGATTACTTTGCAAAAAAACACATTAGTTATGTCCATATTTACATAGTGCATATCAAATGTTTAATTCATAATTTGAATTTCTGCAAATTAAGAAAAATAATGTAAATATAAAATTCAATATACATCAAAAACACAAATCATATGCAGTGAGATGTATATTTTAACATTGATTTAGGTGTCTATGCTTCAAATCTTTTTATTTTCTAATTTATTTTGTCGTAAGCATGCCTATGAAATAATTCATTACATGCAAGCAAGTTTCACTTTCTATAATGTATTTAAAATTTTCCTTGTAAATGGGTAAGCTGCAGCTGTCCTTTTAAAAGTTTGATGTTTGCTGGTTTATAAGTAGCTGTTTGCTGGTTTATAAGTGGCTGTTTGCTGTTTGCTATAGCTTCGGAAGCTTATAGTTAGTTAATTGGTGCCCAAAAAGCATACAACTGTTTTTCGTTTGCTGTTCATATTGAGTTGGTGCAGTTTTAAGCACTGGAACTGGCACGCCGTGGTTCTCTAATTACTTAATATATAGCTTCCACCTGTTGAAACCTTAACTTCAAGGATTCGACAGAATCATAGACTGCTGGAGCTGCGGGAAGATTTGGAAGGTTGCGAAATCAGGACTTGTGGCTGCTTTGTTTCTTCCACAGAAACGTATTACCTAAACCAGGAAGTTGTTTTGCATTATATGTGAATCAGAAAGATGACATGGAATTTTGTATAAACTATAAATTGAATTTTTTATTATAAATAGGACCCAAGATGAATTCAAAAGAATCAGCCTAAGCATTGGCTTAATAAAATTACTACTTTTCACGTATATTTGTGTTAGTTGGATTTCAATTTTTCAAGCGCAATGCAAGCCTTGAAAGCAACTTTTTCAGGAAGCTTATCCTAGTATGACCTAGATCTTCTAGTTGAAAACTTTTGTCCTCGCTTTTTTCATCTACGGTATGATAAGTTTTACATGTACTGAAATTTAGACAAATATTCTACAATCTAGCTATTCTTCTTGCATTGTGAATCATAATCACTATATGATTTTATTTTGACCTCAGATTTCTTAAATAATTTCAATTTTACACAATTTTTAAATTATATTTGCAGCAAGTTATATGTTTAATCTGATTTACATCAAAAGTGATGACAATTTTGCCTGCCTAAGAGTTGGTGAAGTGCAAGTTTTTATCTCGAGTATGTTCTTGTGCATCGCATCCAAAATTTGCATTCAAGAGTTGTTTGGATGAGTGTTCAAAGAGCATATTGCATTAGGAATACAGAAACTTTATATTTTTTGTTGTTTGGTTGAGTGAAAAAAACAGTGAAATATATTTGAGGATTTTAGAATATACACAAACGAGACCATTTTCAATGGGTTTTTGGTTTGATGGCATGCATTTCAAAAATGCAAATTGGAATATATACATTTTAACAATGAATGAACTCCATTCCTAGTATGTTGTCCCTATGCCCAACCTGATGCCATCCGCAAGCCCGATCCCGCAACAGCAACACCAATTAGGCATCCACAACTACTACTCATATTGTCCCTATAGTCCCCACAATGCCCATCATCTACATCATGCACAGCCACTATCCTGACCGTGCCTTCAACTAAAATCATGAGGAGATTTTCCAACCAACCAAACACAAAAAAAAGGATTTCGTGAGTTTATTTTATAACAAACCAAATTACCTAAAGAACTTAAAATACACAAGTATCCTAAATAATTACAGCCAAAGAGCCGTTGAAAAAAACCAAGATCCTAAAATGTCCTACATCAAGATATTGAGTCCTCTAAAAGATGAACAATTATTACGTCCTCTGACCGAATGTTTCTATAGGTTCGGCCACCATTAATTTTACGCCACGTAGCAGCCCGACGACCCGACCCAAACCGTTATATTTTAGATATTTGACGTTTCTTTTCAAGAAATACCGAGTACCGAGTACCAAGTTGTACCGAGTACCGAGTACCTAGTTACACGGTAGAACAGAACCCTAAACCCTAAATACACGTCGTTTAGGATTCTGTTCGATTTACTAAGGAAAACCTAACATGTCTACGAAATGTGTACCGAGTTTTATCAACCAGTTACTACGTTTACCGAGTTTTCATCATCAAATACCGAGAAAATCGAACAAAACCTAATACCGAATACCGATTAGTACCGAGTTTTAGAATGCGTACCGAGTTTTTAAAACAACCAGAAATGTTTACCATATTCCTAAAACTCGGTACTTTTAGATTGATAACGAGATAAACAATATCATAACAATGATAATTTTTCGGTAAATCGTTTCGAACCTCAGGCATTATATCTGCGATGGTTTTCGAAAGGAGAATACGAAGAACTACGAAGGAAATGCTGGAGAACTACGAAGGAAATGCTGGAGAACTACGAAGGAAATGCTGGAGAACTACGAAGGAAATGCTGGAGAACTCCGAAGGAATTGCTGGAAAACTAAAAACGAAGTAAACAGTAACAGGGATTCGAATCACCGTAAAAAGGTGAAGGTTGCTGTTCAAAGTGTTTGCGATGTCTTCCATTTAAAAATTAACACGTGCGATAACTCAAAATACAGCGGGTCGGGTCGGCGACTTTTCTTCATGCTACGTGGCGTGAATACATTGGTGGCCGAACGTAGAAGAGCGTAAGTTCACCGGACTAAATAAAAGTTCCTAAAAGATTGAGCGAAAATTCTCTTCTCGAGTTTTTTAGAGCTCTTTGAAGTCTCATGTACAATCAGTTGTAACGTACAATGGCTAATGGAAAACTATAAAACCTAATAGTACCTGCTTGCAACATGGTGATTTGGGAAAATAGGACAAAAAAGTTAAACAAGAAAAATATATGAAACAAAGCACATTCTACCCCAATAATGATATGATGGGAAAGACAAACTAAAAATATCATATATGTAACTTCTTACCCAATAAAGATACCATAATATGATTTCTTAAGAATAAATGCGATAAAAATCAAGAGATACTAAAGATCAAGAGAAATAACTCACTTGAGAATCATGTTGGTTAAAACCACTAAACTGAGGGGCAAAACGAACAAGCTTTGCCTTAAAATCCCTTGGCGC
Source organism: Dendrobium catenatum (assembly GCF_001605985.2). Taxonomy (NCBI): domain Eukaryota; kingdom Viridiplantae; phylum Streptophyta; class Magnoliopsida; order Asparagales; family Orchidaceae; genus Dendrobium; species Dendrobium catenatum. The sequence goes on from NW_021319486.1 coordinate 3,391,013, forward strand.
TATTGGAGTTTTATTAGGAGCCCATAACTTCCTCAACAATTCACCAAATGCTAATGCAAGCTCACCCTACAGAAATATCAGAGTAATTGAGAAACCAAATGAAGAAAATATGCTTCAAAACAAAAATATAGAACTTCTCCACCCACATCTTCATATCATAAGCTAGACAGATAGGCTATTTTATAAATTAACCAAAAAAAAAAACCAAAACATAAGGAAATTTCCATGTTTTGTGAACTTACACCCATGCCCAACGAATTTTGATAATTTATTTCTCTGCTGTAATCTCCAAGAAAGTATTCAACAAGCCTTTGTGTGTGAGCCAAGCACTGAACTGCGCTGTTCATAAAGCATGTGTTTCCAAGATTTTCTAGACCAATCAATCCAAAAGAAACAGACCCCTTTGAGGTTCCAAAACAAAGATCATATTCAGCCCGTGTTGTGCTACCATTGCTCAAAATGGAGCTACCGCAATAGATTTTAGATTGTTGCACCAGAAAATCATCCTTTTTCCCTTCAGTTCTACAAGTTAAAGATTCTGACAAAGCATGCAATTGTAACTCTAGAAGAATCTGCAAAGACAAAACTAGAAAAATAATAAAGTTGGAAATGGTTGAAATAAAAGAGGTTATACTAAATGAAACTCTTAAAAATCAAGCATGATTTAAAAATCTCATGTTCACTGAGTAGCAACTTTACTACATAATCAAGTATAAATTACAAATATCATCTAGAAAGAAGAGAGTTCTACTCCATATTCCAAAAGAAATTTCACCTTTTAGACCCAAAAGCTGACATATAAGAAGACAATGACAGTAACTAGCATAAATCTCGCTTAAGGTGTTCTAATCTGCTAAAAAAGAAAAGAGTACCGTCCCAAGATGAGTGTTAGAATAAAATCAAGGTATAATTAAATTTCGTGAGGCCATGAGTACATAAAATTTTTTTCTAACCTTCTAACTCACGTAACCATTATAATTTCAAATCTGATAATATGATGTGCCCTTCATATGGAAACATTTCAAGAATCAACAGCAAAACTGATGTCAAGTTGCTAAAGAAAAACTGAAAAAGAATGACATGCAAAACCATATCAAGGCCAATTTCCCATCATTGCCAGCCTCGTCGAGAGTTTGGTGTATTATAATAACAGTAAGTTTTCCTAGTTTCATCAGGAATCAGATAGTAATGCTGATTAAACTCTAGGTGGAATGACAACAAAGCGCCCGTAGTTACTAGTTACATAAAGCAACCAATTTCAAGATTATATACCAGGAATAATTCAGAGGCAAAGATCATTTCCACCAGGTACTATGGCAAAAATACCCTCTCCCTTCTTCAGAAATGAAAGTTAGTGAAATGTATATGGTAAATGCATGTAATTACAAGAGTTCACCCCCTTATAGTACTAGTTGGGGACCCAATGTACAAATGCACAATAAATGAAAAAGGTTGAAAATGAAAAAATAAAAGATTGTATCTCTATTAGTATAAAATTTAAACAGTGCTACTGAAATAAATGATTTGTTACGAGATTAACTTAAAAAAAAATTTAAAAAAATCCTAAAGAATGTTATATGGATAAAAGATTGACAGTATTCATATTTATATTAAATACTCGTATGCATATTAAATGAAACTATGATGACATAGTATGATTAATTATATGCATGTTACTTTATTACTACTATACTATAAAATTGTAATTGACTACTGAGTTTAATATTGAAAACTAAGCCCTTTAAATGAAATATTTCAGATAAATCCTCTATTGAATAAATGGCTAAATAAGAAGGTTATGTGTATAGAAGATGTTCAACTAAAAATGGATATTGTCTGATTTATATGTTCAACAGAAAATTGTTTTAGTTGCTCTTAAGTTAAAATTGGATGGGTTTTTTTTTTTTTTTTTTGAGTGTTTAGTGTTATAGAAAGAATTTGTAAAATTCGTCAGACCATCTGTTCTCGTCTCATTATTTTGAGCCTCCAGGCCGAGTCATGACAAGTGATACGGGATCCAATGAAGAACCAAAAAGGCTCCACTTGACCTTGAGGCTTGGCCATCGCACAGCTCCAACGAGCATAATTCACATGGATACCCGAAGAAGACTTCTAAGCGAATATTTAAGGAACACCATCTAACAAAAGCCCAATGAATGCTTCCAAACAAACAATAGAGGGACATTTCCGAGTGAATAACTGAGGAACCTGATTCTCCAAGGGGTGGCCACCTGACCGGTCCAGCCCTGGTTGTACCAGCCCTTTGGTTGGGCCTGACCAAGGGCAGCAGAGGGGAAGATTTAGCACCCCCCTCCCCCCGGGGGGAATCTATTATTCATAATATAAGGAGGAGGAATCATGGGGGAGTTGTTTAGGAAGGTTTCATAATTGTGTTTATGTTGTTTATAAGAATTTTAATTGTTTAGAAAGTTTACTAATTGTGTTTATGTTGTTTATAAAGGTTTCCTAATTATGTTTTTGATGTTTATAATGTTTTAATTGTTTAGAAAATTTCACAATTGTGTTTATGTTGTTTATGAAGGTTCTGATTGTGTTTAATGTATGTGAGGGATATTTAAGGGGGAGTTTTGTCTAGGATAAGCCAGTAAGGGAGAGATATGTGCTGAGTTTATTTTCTAGGGTTTAGTATGAGTTTTCTAGCGGCGGCTAGGTTTTACGATATAGTCGATCTACCTCTAGAATAATAGATCAACTGTATCTTTCATTATTGTTGAAGAAGTAATAAAAAATCAACCCCAATATTTGTATTCCTGCATTTTTATTCTATCTATTTTGTTGTTTTTACTTCCAAGGCCCGACAAATTGGTATCAGAATGAAGTTTTGGAGAGATGGAAGCAAAGAAGGTGGATGTTTTGGAAGGCACAGTGGAGCAAATCAAATTTGAGATGGAAAAGAAGTTCTCAAGAATCGAAAGAAAATTTTCTAACATGGAGAATCGGATGGAGAGCCGATTTGGGGGGTTGGAGGAGATGATGAGGAATCTCATGGAGATGCAATCCAAAACTTCACTAGTGATTCTGATTGCTAACCCTAACTAAAATTTGGCCAAGATTCCCCTTGGCATATCAGAACCCTTCTGAATAAATGTCTAGGGAATGATTCCAAATTAATGCTCAAGAAATGCTTTGCACTGATCGAGGAAACCTTCTGAATAAATGCCCAGGAACCCTACTAAAACCCACAGGCTAGCTCAAAAGAATATCATAAGTTGAAGCACTAAAAGCTAGCAAGTTAGGGGTTTGGAAAGGGAATGAAGATGCCCATAAGATGATCTAAAGGCATCTTCAATAGTCAAGAGATCTATACAACATAGGAAAGAGTAGGAATATCCTCAGCATTGGCCACTAAAGTTTCATAAGTGATGAAGCAAGGCAATCGAACATCCAAAAATCCAATAGCCCGTATATATACTAAAAAGAAGGATTCACCTAATTATATATTGGGAAAATGTAACTTAATATGACTTTGGGTTCCACATGAGAGGATCATATACATGGTTGGTCAACCTAAAAAAAGATTAAAAATGGATAGTAACATGTAGGGATAGATGGGTTAGTGGATTCAAACTAACCATGGGGATGCTCTTCTAGAGGATTCATTTTGAAGAGCTCCCACAACGCATGAACAAACTACATTGAATTTGATCTCTATTTGATGTTTTGTCCAACACAAAAGGGAGGATAAAGAATGAACTTTTCCCCCAAAATTTCTCTTATCAAGACAACAAGCAAACAAACTAGAATAGCCCAATTATATCAATCAGCAATGCTGATCTTATCAAAAAAGCTTAACTAAGGGCTTCTTCATTTTTTTAAGGGCTTCTTCATTTAAAACTCCTTTTTGTCAATAAATAGGGTTTGAAATGATCTAGATTGATAAGGATTAAAAAATTCATCTCTTCTTAAGGAATGATCTGAGCCAAACACATGGAAAATTATTAAAGTGACTGAGAAGGCAAAGTCAAGATGAGCATTATGGAATAGAGTAAAATAGGATCCAATCAAGTGAGAGGGAGCAAAAAAAGATCCACTTAACTCAAAGTACTTGAATAACTAGACAATTCCACAACTTAAAATAACCAAACAACTCAATTATCCCACAACTCAACCGAACACAATTAAAATGAAAACTCGAGGAACATTTTTTAATGGAATCCAAGGAACATCCTAGAAAAAACTTATGAAATAACTCCCAATGAACTCTTCCAAATAAACGTGAGAAATACTAATAACCAAATAACCGAAAAACTTCTGAACGAATGTACACAAAATTGATGCTCAAGAAATGCTTTTGCATAGATTGGCCCATGCTATCCCTGCTCCTTTCTCAAGTTAGAATGCACAATCCAACTCAAACAAATGTTAAAAGCAAAATGATTGAAATCTAGACAATACAAAAGTTAGAAAAGCACATCTTCAAAATGTTACAAAGACTTCTCCAACACTCAAGCGTATGAGCATAATACATGAAGAGATAGGCACTATCTGCAATGGAAAGAGAATTCCCACAAAATGATTCATGATTGTACAAGTTTAGTGAGGAATTAAGACAAAAGCATCCATCAATCCAAGAAAATTTTTTTTGTCCATATCTTCATCAAAAAGAAGGATTCACCTCATTTTATACTAGAAGCATATAACTTAATATGACTTAGGTTATCACAGAATCATAGGAGAAGCAAATAAGATCCAGGAGGTAACTCATAAGAGAATAGATGGGCATCCAAATTCCTGTTACCCAAAGGGCCTTTCCTCATAGAGTATTCATTCTAAAGAAACTCCCACAAAGCAAGAACTATGAAGTAAATTAAATTTAGGGAATAACATGGTTGAGCAACTCAAAAGAGAATATTTGAAATATATACATATGATGTGTTCCCTTCAAAATGTCTCTAATATTAGATGATGCTTCTTCAAAACAACATGTTGGCGCTTACCTACTTGAGCATCTTTATCACTAGGCTCATCCTCTCTACTGTCCCTCACCAAAAGAAGAGTTAACAAGTACACAAATGCACACATGTGCATGAATTCAAACCAAACATCATAAAGAACCAACTTTACCTCAAATGCTGAAGTGCAAAAATAGGTAGTAAATAGTAAAAAGTAAAGTACAAAAAATTTATCGTTATTGTTTGAGACAAATAAGTTCCTTACGAACCAACTAAGGTCCTTCAAACTTTGCTCCCAAGTGCATAACTGAAGAATCTAAATCATGATGCTATGTTGTTAAATGGTATTCATTGATTCTCACTTAATTATGCCTAGAATCACTGTTATTTACATTATTACTGAATAAATCTAATGGTGAAAAGATCTATTTATTTATTTGAATACAGGAAAGCTTCTAGTCCCATAACAAGCCATAATAAGAAATATGCATATACATGACAAGAGATCAAGATGCACTGATCCATACTGATCCACAAAAAGCTTCACTTTTCATCTTTATGCCATATGAATAGCTTTGCTTGTTATCCCATTCAAGAAAATTATCGAGGATCACAACCTTTCCCAACCCAGCATATGTTTCTTAATGCATCATGTTCCTCCACTAAAAAAGGCAAAAGTTCTAGTATATCAAAATAACATCTAGACAAGTAAATAAATAATAGGTGCATGGAGATCATGCTGTAGTAAGTTTATATCCAAATGAAAAGCAGCAATGAAACCGTACTGGTGAAATTGGTGAATGATAATGTTTACATCAAAAAAGCATTTCTTCATGGGGAGTAAATAAGTGATGATAAGCCATATAGATGGCTTACTACCTCATGGTTTATTAGTCTTTGACCATCTTGAGGCAATCTATTCCATTCATTCATCAATATAAGATTTGTTTGTCCAGAGAAGTCACAAATGCGCACCTAATCAAAAGATACCAAACTCAAGTGAATTTTTTCCTCAAACTTACATTTTTTTTGTTAAAAGCAAATAAGCAGTCTTTAAGATAGAAAAATACCATATCAGACTCAACAGAGAAGATCTTGCATGCACGTTTATAACTTTCAACTGCATTGTCCTGCAATTGACTAGAGTAGTTACAAATTGAGGTAGAAAACATATCATAAGCCAGTGAAGTGCATGTACAATATACATATGATATATTACAATATCTCAACAGCTTTAAGTTTGAAGATGTCTTACTATTAGGCTTGCACAAATTATCACAAGCAAACTTCAGATGATAACATTAAAGATTAAGAAATAATAACAGAAGTCACATGAAAAGTAAGACCTTAGGCATGAAAAGGCTAACATGGCTCAAAAGAAACTGAGCCTGATAAAGCTAGCCTGGATCAGAAGAAACCTTCATGCATAGGAAAGCATGCCTACAAAATGCAAGAGACTTTACACATAATAACATACAGAAATTTTATTTCTATCAATAGTTAATGCATTATTATAAGTTAATCTGCATAGTGTTTGCAGCAATTTAGATATTAATAACATAAATATTCTAAGTATTAATCATAAATTTTTAAATCATAAGCATCTTTTGTGTGGTACAAATAGAAAATAGATTAAACTAGGGAAGCTCAAACTCACGGCATGCCAAAATAAGTTGTTAAATAAGGTGGATTAAGTCAAAGAAAAATGTTATCATACAGATATCACTATTGCCAAATTTCGTGAAAAATCTTTATAAAAATTGAGATTTGGTGGTAGAATCTATTTAAAAAGATTTCTGATATTGTCATCAGTTTGACTCCATAGCCAATTTAAAAGAAGTAAAAATGGCAATGATGTCATACAGCAGTTCTTGACAGAGAAAAAAAAATAAAAAAAAGGTTCAAAATCACAAGCCCCAACAAGCTCAATAAGCATTCATCTAGTTGCAAACTGCAGAATACTATGCAGATGTTATATAGCCCAAAAGGGATAAAACAATACCCATTGAATTCAGCAATATTATCATGATCTAAACTTTACATGTGGTTAAAACATTCAAGATAATAAGACTTACCCTTTTGCAGATCCTTACTGTCATTACACTTGTTTCTCTTATGACAGAAATTCTAAGCTTCAGGGGATAAACATCAACATACTCGTCCCCAGGGAAGATCAGGTTTCCACTGTTGGCATCTCTATGCCTGCAGAAAAAGGAGCACTTAATCCAAAAGTTAAGTAGAGGGATTATTAAAATATTTAGCTAATCCAAAGAACTTCTAAATCTGATAAACTGAACAACATAAATTTAACTGAAGAAGAAATAAAGAAAGATTCAAGTGACAGTCTACCTATCTAAAATTTTCCACACTGAAATTAAATTCAAATTTAATTGAAGAAGAAATTTGAATCCAAAGAACTTCTAAATCTGATAAACTGAACAACATAAATTTAACTGAAGAAGAAATAAAGAAAGATTCAAGTGACAGTCTACCTATCTAAAATTTTCCACACTGAAATTAAATTCAAATTTGTAACAAGCACCAGCATGCAATCATAGGTAAATGTTTGTTAAAAGAAAGGGTAAAGCATATCAAACAAGGAATTGTAAAGCTCTGCACCCTGCTAATCTGCTGAAGTTCACGTTGTTACTAGGTTGGATAATAAGAATCCCCTGGCCCGGCTAACTCTCACACAGTTCACCGACAGCCAGATAAAATGCAGCATAGATTACGCAGTCAATCAATGTTAAGTAACCAACAGTTCCAGAAACGTATACCACGGTATAAAGAAAAACAAAGGATCAAACACATCATGACAAACTCTTGCTGTACTCACCACCTGAGCGCCTGCGACCACATATCACTGGGAATCAAAGCATAGCTCCGTTCTGACACCCCTTCCTCCGCATCGTCATTCATAAGACAATCATCTCGCCTGAGGCTAAACACCAGATCCGAGTTGAAGATGTTGTTGATGATCCGCATCGGTCCACCATAAGTGGATGGCGAGGGCGACGCGATGTACGGGATCCCTCGAGCCACATTGCCTGTACCCTGCTCGGATTCCAGCTCCTGCGCCTCCGTCCACCACCTGATCAGCAAATCACGAGGCGGAAACAACGTGAGACGAAGAAAGATCGGCAAAGTCTCGGAGAAGAATCCTTAGGGTTTCAATCTCCCGCCGCAGCAGCTACCCGACCCAGAAAATGGAAAGAGAATCGCCGGATTCGAAGGCGCACCTGTAGGGCACCATATAAACCCTGTCGTCATCGGATGATAGCGTCTGATCGATAGTTCCGGCGTCATCGGGCGGGAGACCGTCCATAAATTTTGCCAAGAGACCGGAATGCGCTCCAAACTCGAGGGGCAAAGCGATCAGAAGTGGAATTGAAAGGGTGAGAATAAATGAGACGAAGGGTTTGGCTCAATCAAAGAGTTTTGGACTTTTCGTTAAAAGCTCCGTTTAGGCTTTTGGACGTTTGGATGTTTTTCGAGAGAGGGGCTGCTGCATGTTTTCTCTATCAAGCCTTCGGGAAGAGAACAGCGATTGAGATTGGGAAGGCTCTTCCATGGCTGCTGAACTTCTGGAAGGAAAATATTTTGGTAAGGATTTTTTATTATTATTATTATTATTATTTTTACTTGATCCTGCTGAGCATTCGGACCTTGCAATAAATTCTTTTTAGATTAAAAAAAAATTCTATTCAATTTTTATTAAAATGGACTTAAATTTGTATATCTATTAATCTGTTTATAATTATTTTTTAATGACATATAAATATTTTAATATTTATTATTTTATCATATATTAAATTATTTCGTTCTTTTTGAATTTTATTGTAAATTAAAATCATATAATTTCATGCCAATTAAATTTGAATTTACATTTATACCCTAAAGTTCTTATATATTTATAAATTTCATATTTAAATTTTTATATTTATTTATATTTCATTATAATCTCTAAATCACAACAAAAATATTATTGTGTTAACTCCTCCAAAGTAATATATATATATTCCCCTTAAATTTAATAGAAATATCATGTGTCACTTTTTTTAAGCTCATTCTAATCAAAATTGGGCATAATATTCCAACCTACTTTTTCATTTTCAAATAATAGTTTACTAAATTTAGGAGGCATAATAAATATTGATAGAAGGTGATGGCAATCTATGTTAGTAAACGGTCATGATAGTTTAAAGATAAAAGTCATGCAATGTTGGTCAGACAAATGTAATCGGACGACAATAGTCATGTGATAATAGTTAAGAGAAGGTACTCGTGCAATAATAGGCTAGTGATAGTGATCATACGACAATAGTCAAGTGATCGAGCTATAGCAATGGTGGTCAAGCAATTCAATCTAGTGACGATAGTTGAGCAATTACTATCATTGGCAATGAATTGTGGCATCAATTATCAAGTAGAGTGCTAGGATTTTTCAAATCTTCATAACTCTCAAATTCTAACTACCTTTACATTTATAGAATTGGTGTTTATTTAAAGTTTTTATAGATTAACATTTTAGTTATTTTAATCAAATTTCCAAAAAACTATCAAAATACATGTGATGATCATGTTGATTATATAAGATTTTTTAGTCATGTGAATGACTTAAGCTTCGTTTGGGACAGCTTTCTTGCTGCTTCTTAAAGCACTTTTTCAGTACAAAATATTTAATTTTTAAACTAGAAAGCTGCTTTAAGAAACAATAAGAAAGACGTATAAAATAAAGCCTTAATGATCTTGAAATTAAGTGATATTCAGTGTGTTTGAATCCTTTCATCAAAATACTCATTTGACTATTAGCATACAAGAATTAAAAAATTGTTTGATTGCTTGAAGGGTTGTAAACTTGGTGCTCATTTTAGGTCCATTTGGATGATTGTCAACACACTGTTGGTGTCGTCAAGTTATTTCATCAAAACAATCATTTTAATCATAAGTTTCCTTAAAATAGAGTTATGATGATCCCAATTTTTATTTTAAAAATTTTTAATTGAAACATTGCATCAAGATTCATGCATAATCAGATAGATTTTCTAATAACGCAACATTTCCCCTTTTTTTTAGAATTAACAAATAAAATTTCAACTTCACAAAAAAATTATGAGGCATGATCACTCTCTTGATGTTCTTTTTTGGATTGTAAACTAAATAAATTCTCCTCAATAATAATTTTAACATTTCTTATGTTGCATGCATTGATTGGAGCAAAAAAATTGCTCTTAAGTCTTTGCAATTGCTCATAGTGATCTCATTTTATGTTGAAAGTGTCAAAAATAAATTCAAAGTATAAAAAAAAAATTTCTAGAGGGCCCCAAAAATGTTAGAGAAAGACAATCATCTCAAGGCTCGAGTAGATAGCTTGCTTGTCGATGGTGGGCACAAGCGAATTGTATGCAACTTGCAAGGTGTGGGAGCAGGTCACATGAATTTCCCTTCCTATAAAATTATTTCTTATATTTTTATATAATTTTAAAATTATTTTTACAATTTTTATTATAAATATTATTGATTGCTAAAAAGAATAAAACAAACAAAAACCCTTGAAAATTTTATTTAAAATTTTGAAATTACACCCAAAAATATTGTTACTCTTCACTTCCAACACTAGATACCTCTTTATGGGCAAGAGGAAATCAATTTTTTCCTTGATTAGGCTCTGATTATCATCTCTAAAGAGATATGATATTATCCTCTAAAGAGAAAAATTATGAGTGGTGATTGAGATTCACAATTGCTTCAATGTGGCTCTTATCTTCTTCTAAAAAAAGGTTGATTGTTCGCATTTGGATCGAATTGGATCTAAGTTAATATTGTTTTAAAAAAAGGTTGGTTGTCCTCATTTAATGAATTTGGATTTAAAGAGTATTGATTTTTCACCCTATTTAAGACTTTAACTTTCTCCTTTATGAGTGTTAAATCACCTTAAATTTTTATAGGCCATGTGAGAGATGCAGATTAATGTAGGTGCATGTTCTTGACATGGTAATGTGGAGATGATAAGGATGTGGATCCCTAAAAAATATCAAAATTTGCATTTTGACTTAAATATTTCATTTTTGAGCCACTTTTTTAATCTTAGGAGGAATGAGAGTATGATACTCTAAAGAGTGTATGGTACTAGCCAATATCTCTAGGAGAGGTCATTAGCACTTGCTCAACTAAAGATATAAATGGAACAAAAAGAGTGCCAATGTATGCTCTACTCTCGGTCCTCTAGGGATCCTCTAAGGTAAAAGATCACCAAGAATACTCATAATATAGTGAAAAAAAATCACCGAAGCAAATAGTTTATGCTCTGGCGTGCAAAGCGACGTAAGGTAAGGAAATACTTACATCTATGGAATACTTGATCATAATATCTATAAATAAAAATATTATAGATCGGAGAATTTGAAAAGGACTTAAGATAAGAAAGACTCAAAGAATGAGTAAACATTAAAAGGGTAAATACATAAGGCTTCAATTTTTTTACAAGAGGTATTGCAAACTAAATGCCACGGAGAGTAGGATTGTAAGGAGTGAAGTAAGCTACAACATGTAGCAATAATCTACTGTTAAGCTTAATTGGGGAAAGTTAAGCAAAAATAAGTAATCCCAAGGAAAGCATCCCATTACTCTGTATTCTTTGTGTTCTTGAGGATTCTCCATAACATTCATTAGCTCTCTTTACTTCCCACCAAGTTAGACTAACCAAAGAGGCCAAAAATCAATTTAAGGTATGGTTTTTAGCAACTTCCATATCATATCAAAAAATCTTAGAAAGGGTTTGTGCTCCTCATAATGAAAAATGTTAGGGATTAAAGTCATATGTGTACAATCATGAATACCCGTGCAGGTACTCGTTCACAGGTATCTTGCAGGTTACATTCAGGTTAAGCAAAAGGAAGACCCCCTCCTCCCTCAGAGTAGTTCGTTCTAGGAACTTGCTAGAAGCTCAAAAGGATCTTAACACTGGAGAATGTTGGACTAGCATCGATTGTCTCTTCCAAATAGTTGTCCGTAGACAAATGTGATGTCAGAGGTTCCTTTCTCATATAGATATATCTTTATTCATCTAAGCATAACCAAGCTTTCTATACAAGGTTATATCAAACAACGAGTGACACACACTATTGTAACAAAATATCTCTTCCTATCGAGTCAAACTAAAGGCCTCGTCAAGACATTAAATATCTTTCTCACCTCAAATAGGGTGACCATAAAATGGTCATACATGCCACATTAGTCCATCCCTCCAACTACTCTCTGGAGACATCCGACATCCTCACAACTCAATAAGGGGTCCCATAACCACTTGTTGCCCACAATGACAAGCTTCCAAAGGCCCCTTTCAATCAACATTTCATTTGGCACTGACGCTCGACTAATGATAAACACTAACAATATAGCCATCATATAAAAGGTGTACATTACTCAACCTTTCAAACTTTACAAAGGATGAAGATGGACAACAGAAAAGAGGATTGAGGGAAAGGAGGAAGCAAAGTACCAAAAATGAAGAAAGAAGAAGGGAGAAGCCTTCGGAGTTAAGCAAAAAAGTTTTACCAAGCTCACAAGGTGCATAACAAAGAAAACATTTTTCTCGATTCATACTAGAAGTGCTACTATATATAGATTATATATATACCCACACCACGTCTATCATTTTAAAGAAGGCTCCAAACTCACAGGGATGACAACTAGCTCCATTTTACAATTACTATACCTAAGAAAAAAGTTTTCATTTTCAATCCAAGGAGAGAAATACAACCACATACACATAGAAGAAGGAGGAGAGATTCAATTCAACTTCATTCATGGAAAATCCTTAGATTGGATGTTATATACTTCTTTGTTACCAAAAGCTCTAAGCTTTTCTACCATCTTAATTGTATCTCTAGCCTAGATAATAAATATTTAGTCTATATTCATAGAATCTATCTCTCTCACTCTTCCTCCCTCTCTCTCTCTCTCTCTCTCTCTCTCTCTCTCTCTCTCTCTCTCTCTCTTATGGTCTATATTTTGTCACATTCTTCCCTTATACCATCTCATCTGCTCATGGTGCTTAGTATCGCTAACATCATCTACTAGATAAAATGGGATCCAATAATGCACTTTGATTATCCATGGAGGCTAGAATCTTAAACCAGAGTTTACCCTCTTGGTCTTTAACCTATGTGATAAACATGGTTATTTACAAGTTGAGCCTAACCATAAATATTCTAGTTTACCATCTAACTCACCGTAGTGAAGAAAGTTCCTTTAAATTTCTATATATAGAGGGAATTGTGCATGGTTTCCCTCAAATAAAGCTAGCACAAAAGTTGAATTACTTTGGCTTATAAGTCAAATCAATTTCAAAGGTGGTATATTAGACAAAATCTTGGGACCAATTGAGACCATAGGGATGCAGTTAATCCATTAACATCCTCTAAAAGTCTTAAGGTCTATTAGTTAGGTTAATTGAGGATTTTAAGTCTTTTTAGTTTGAACGGGTACTAAATGGACTAGGTTTAACTAAACTTAGTAAAAGGATTAACCCAAATTAGGCTTAAAAGGTCAACTTATGTGCTAACCACTTAGGAACTTCATAAGGAAGGTTAATAACTAATTAAGTCAATTCGGTCAAATTAGCCTAAATGATTCAAATGGATTGCGTATTGGGGTGGAGTGGTCCAATTTGGTTAATTTGGCCATATTGAGGGTCAATTTAGCTCAATTGGAGTATGATGAACTTATTTAGAGTGATTGGTTCAATCAATTTGATCAAATTGGGTTAATTTGGTCAAAAAGTTCTAGTAGAACCTATAGGGTTCAATTGGACTAGTTTGGGTTAATTGGCATAAGTCAAATTGAGTATAATATATATATATACTCATATTAAAAGTATCTTTTACAAATTTCTATACCTTATAGTTTATGTTGGTGGGTCATAAATGTAGGTAGAATAAAAGTGCTTAAATTAGAATCATAATTAGTTATGCAATTATTGGTAGGTTTTTTTTTTCTGATAATCAATTGAAGCTTAGCACCTTTCTTTGGTGTAGGTATGCATTGCGTGCCATAGTTTATCTTATGAGATACTATAATAGGTATCTTCTCCATAGGATTGACTAGTAGGAGTTTAATGGTTTTGTTAATATGCTTAAAAATTAGGGGTGTCAATATTTGACACTACCTGAAAACCCGACCCGAATCCTACCCAAATATTTCGGGTTAGGGTCAACCCGAACCCGAAATGAGTCAGATTCGGGTTCAACAATTTGACCTGTTTCAAAAATCGGGTCTGGTTCGGGTTGACCCTTTGACCCAAAAATGACAGGAAAATGACTCGTTTTGACCCGAAAACCCATTTTTGACCTAGCAACCCATGATTGATCCATTTTGACCCAAAAAGCGGAGATTAACCCATTTTTTAGCCCAAAAACTAGAATTTTTTGTTGGCGTCGGGTCGTCTCGGGTTGACTCGAACCCGAAGTGGGTCGTGTCCGGGTTCGAAAAACCGACCCATTTTCAAAAACGGGTCAAGTTCAGATTTACTCGAATCGTACAGGGTCAATTTTGGGTTGAACTCTAACCAAACCCGTGACCCGAAATTGACACCCCTATTAAAAATATAAATATACTCTCTATTCATTCTTAGGGTTGGGTTATCTTATGCTAAATAGGTTTTCTCCTTGGTCTATAAAAGAAGAATAACATTCTGAGGGTGCATTATGATTTTACATAGGATTTGTGACATGATTTATATTATTTTATAAATAACTCAAGATTGCTTGCATTTGATTTTTAAGTTATTGCATCTAGGTTCTATTTTCCTTGAATAATTCTTAAATCTTAGTGATGTGAAACTACCAGGAGTTCACGAGAAATTAATAAGATCAATTATTAAAAGCTTTCCAATTATAAGTTATCATAACAACAAACAAAGATTTTAGGAGTTCATAATCTTAAACTTGCTTAGGCAAAGAAGTACAGGTAGATTAACAAGACAATTTAATCAAATCTCAAAGACAAGAGTAAAGTTATGAGTGCATTAACAAAATCTGTAATTTAATAATATGAGATTTCACCTTGAGGATCTCCTCACTCAATCACTCGTGGGGTTAGCAGAAGAAGATACTCCACACTAGGGAAGAGATCACCACTAGGAAGAAGGAACCTAGGAACTTTATTGTTGGAAAGGTAGCCAGTGATGGAGGAGGAGTGGATCATCCGAGGAGGATCCAAGGTGCTCTTGGTTGTTGGATCTCGATCATCTTAGTGAGGCAATAAATGATGCTATTGACGTAACTTTCCACCGAGTCGTCGTACTCCCAATCCAGCTCATAAAAAGGAGATTGGAGGATGTCGATTTCTCCTTACGCATTGTAGGCAAAGCCGTGGTCGATCTTAGGATCGGCCATGCACTATTGAGGAGGAGGGAGGTTCTCATCTTCTTTTTTTAGCTTCCAAAGACATAAGAAGTGTTTTGTCTCCAGTTGAAATAGACAAGTGGGAGGGGCAGCTTGGGCTAGGTGAGGTGGAGGTAATCTGGGTTGGTTGAGTGGTGGAGGAACAATTTAGAAAATTCTTATCTTTAATTTAAGATTTTTTAAATAAAGAGGGAGGTAAAATTAATTTGAATTCAAAATATCCCAAATTATGGCTATGGGGGCCGACAGTTTTAGGAGAGGATTAGGGGAGCATTAATTGAGGTTTTAAATTGAATTGGAGAGAGAAAAGTAAGGGGAAGGAGGCCGACCATAGGAAGAGGGGAGAAATTATCTAGATTCAATGTATGTGGTCCCAATGGAATTAATGGATTGAAATCAAATCAGAATTTTTTAATTATCATATTTGATTTAAATTATCACAGTTTCCTAATGGGGTTTAACTAATAGGAAGAAATTTGAAATTCAAAATTGATTGAATTCAAAGATGGATTCTTTCCTAATTAGCTGGGTGATATTTTAGGAAAGTAATTAAGGACAATTTTAAATTTTAAATTTCAAATTAGGTGGAGTAGGGATGGGGCCGACGGGTAGGCAAGTGGAGAGAGGGAGTGGTGGGTAGAGGCTTCAAGCCGATGGCCATGGGCTTAGGCTAGGTAACTTAGATCCACGAATTGAGCACTTTCTTAATATGGATTATGTCAATATAGGAAAAATTCAAAATCTGAATTTGAAATCAGATTTTGAGTTGGAGCTTCCTCCTAATCTTCGTGTTCTACTTTTGGAAAGTGGCAAGACAATCAATTTTGGATCCATGGGAGTGGTAGGCCGGCGGTTAGGGTTTGGGGTTTGGGTGTCGTTTGGCTAAGGAGGAAGGGGTGTGGGTTAAGTGGAAGGGATCTTGTTGAGGTTGACCGGCAGCTTGGGGACTTGAAGTGGTCGGCGGGTGTTTGGGGAAGAAGTGGTGGTCGGATGTAGGGGAAAGGAAGAGACGATAAGAAAATACTATGAGTACTAATCGCGAGTCCCGGAATCCACCGGCTGCTGACAGGTGTTGCAAGGCCTTCTCCTAGGGTTTTTTTCTCAAGAATTCACAAATAGATCAAGCAAGAAAATCTGAAAATTTTCATTCATAATCATCATCCTTTTACAATAGAAGAGGCTATAATATATAGGCCTAGAGGAATAAAAACAACAATGACTCAAATTCCCCTTGGGCTATAACTCAAGTCACTTTTGATGACTGTCATACGCAAACTCAAAAGAAAGGGTGCAATCATAAATAGCAAATAATACATAAAAGCATCAAAAAATAAAGACTGAGAATTGTAGTCATCAATATATGATTTCTACGCTGATATACTCATCGATAACGTCTGTCAATGTCTCCATCACTTAGTTTTATTTTATGAATTCTAATGTCTAATGAATCAACTATTTACAAGTGGTGATTTTTTTTAAATATGCAGAGAGAGTTGAGAGGGAAGGTGCTATAAATGTGAGAGAATAAAATTTAAAATATAGAGGTAAAATAAAAAATGAATTCTAATTTAAAAAAATAATAAGTTTATGTAAAAATAAATGTAGCCTTTTGGTAAAATTAATGGCTAGAAAAGTCTATGGATCTTTAGTTAAATATTCAAAAAAATGTATATATAATTTATGGTGGAGTAGTGAGGGGCCTAAAGGAGTCTAGTAGTAGGAAGGTGAAGATTAGCCCAATTTAGGCTAATTTTGAATATAACTTTAGAGAGTTGGTTAAATGAGGGATAAATGATTGAAAATGATGGTAGGAGATTGCCTTAGGATGTGAACTTATTGTTAAAAGTTGATTCCATTGTTTGGTTGAGGGATATGCAAAGAGTTTAGGACGGTTTTAAATGTTGGTTGCTAGTTTATTAGTCATGAAGGATGCTCATAAAGTAGAGGAAGATGTTTTATGAGTTTAAACAAAGTGTTTAAGAAGAGTGATGAGTAACCTATGAAGATAATTACCTAACTCATTAAAGATAGCCACCTACTTAAAGCCACCAAGCACCAAGTAAATGAAGAACACTTGGGCAATCACTTTAGGAGGGAAATAGTGGAAAGAAAGGATATATAGGTTGACATTGATGAGAAAAAGCTCAAACACCCTCTTTTTTAATACTTAGACCATAAAAAAATCTTGTCATAAATGATCATATAACTTTTTATATGAAAATAAAATATAAATTACTTTTAAAATATTTTAAATTATGGGTTATTTATTTGGCACTTTATTGGGCTTTTATAATTGGATATTTTCTTTGATTTTTTTTCTTGGGCTTTATCTATAGCACTTATAATTGAGCTTTTATCTTAGTTATTATCACCTTTATGATGTGATCATCAGTGTGGGTGCTCTTATTGATCAAAAGTGACCAAGTAATATAACTAATGAGCTAGATAGTAGATAAAATTATTAAAAAGGCCCATAAAGGGATATTAATGATTTGTAGGGATCCATTAAACCGTTATAATGAATCAGGGGGTTTCAAGTAACCATAAGGATATTTGTATAATTCCTAACTATAATTTTTTTTTTTAAATTATATTATTATGCATGTTAAAATTTGGTTTGAAACACTGCCATTTACATATATATGAGTTAGCAATAACAAATGGAAGGTTAAATGCATTCCAGTTTAATTTACATATTAATTAATTGATTTTATTTTAAAGTTACACACTCTATATTATTGTCCCATTTTTGATAACACATCCCACCAATGCCAAAGAACATTTGCATAATCCATGGTCATTACTAAATAGGGAAGACCTCTGAAATATGGAAAAGGGTAGCTCAAAGGTTCCCATCCTTGAGTTAGAAAGATGAGGGCTTTGGGCCATTAGTAACCACTTATGAGGGCTCTAATTTGGGCAATCCCTCGCCATTGTCTCAACCAAGGGTAGCTTGGGTGAGATAAGGTACGGCACAATATGATGCAAGGGGCTAGTTTTACAAAATTAGTTTGAGCTAAGAAGGTGAATTTAATTATTAACCCATGGCTAACTTAAGTAGATCCATCAGAGGTCCCTAAGGATCCTATTAGATTACTTAAGAAAGCTAAGTTTATAGAAAAATAACATGGATTCCTTAAATTTTATTAGGGTTACTTAATAATCCTTAAGTTGTATTTGGCTTGATCTTAATGGCCCACATGTGTCCCTTGGGTCCTGTGGTGATTAGGGCAAGCCTAGGGCTTTTCAATCTTAGGGTTGTTCCCTTAGAAAATGTAATGCATAAGCTCAAGTGAAATATGATCTAGATAGACTTACTAGATCAAGGCCAGTTTTAGGGTTAAACCCTAAAGCTTAGCCTAACCCAAGTAATCCACATGGTGACATAAACCTTTTTTTTTTGGGGTTTAGGTTCTAAAAGGGTCTTATTCTATGAGTAAGAGTATATCTGAAGTAAATTAAGAAATTCAAAATTTTGGATTGACACAATGGAGATTGTATCAACTATTAAGTTATGCCAAACTTAAGCTTATATACGTGAGCTAATTAGGCCCCTAAGTAATATAAGATAGTTATAGGTTATCTATAGATTAAGTTGAATTTAGTTAAGGCCTGTTGGACTATACTAAGTTAACTCTAAGTCCCAATAGTGTTACAATATAAGGAGTAGGCCTTGAAGCTAGCTAATGAATCTAATATTGACCAATTGTAAGCCCATTTGTCTTCTACTAATAAAGAAGAGACCCAAGTCTCTTTCTTGGACTTAATTGAAACACAGCCCTTAGGGTAACCTATAAGTCTAAGGAGAGTAAAGATGTCATGCCATAAAATATAATTGGAAAAATTGTGCATAATCCTAATTATCTCATCATCAAATTTCATGTACAATAGCTGCTAACATCAAGAATTCAAAAGATAAAATATAGACATTCACGTTTCATTTCTTCCAAAAATCATATACTATAATCCAATAATACTAATACATAAACATACAAACATAATTAACAAAATTATCAAAAGAAAATATCTATATTGAATGTATCCCATGAAAATTTTAACCTTATCACCTTGAATCCACTCTGAAAAAACATATAGATTGAGCAAAACAAGTACTTAGTAGAAAACATATTTCTTATTACAAAAATTAAGATCTATATTTAAAAAAAATTATATAAAGTAAAATTAAATGTAATAACATAAAGTATTTCAGCTTAATTCAAAGTAACATTTCATTGGTGTGAGGCTTTATCATTTACATATTTATAATAATATAATTGGCATTAATAGTTTTTAATTACCAATATTTTAATCTTGAAAAAGTAATTATATGAACTTTATTAGAACTTGCACATTAGAACTTCATCACAAGTGATAACATAGACATTTCTTAAACTTGAACATGAGTATTGAAAATTTTAATATAATTACTACTTGAGAACATGAAAACCAGTATATATCATGTGAAATATGACATGAACACATCCCAACACCTTCTTATATCTCCATTTTCACTTATACCTCCACTATATTATAATAGTTTGATCCCCCTTCACATGTAAATAGCAGCATGTTCGACATGTATAAGAAATATTAAATATAAAAATGAAGATGCATGAATTGTCACTTGTATAATATTTTAATAAAGGATGCATGTAAAATTTACAAACATACTCAATAGTTGTCGTTTAAAAAACTATTAATGGGGATCATTTGTAGAATCATTTTGAGTGTCTAGTAATCTATCCAAATAAACATTAAAATTGAAATCTGAAATAGAATATCAGAAGCCTTCCTTGAGCTAGATAATTCTCCCAACTAGCTCAACAAACGAAACTAGCTCTGCGGCCTCTAAATTCTAGCTTCTCACTTTCCTTCCTTTCTCTCTGCTTTTCCCTTCGTGTTGTACACAAATTCAAAAAAGCTATATTTTGAGAAAAATAAATGGAATTGGATATTTACACAACACAGCATGTCCATACTTCTCAGTAATGCTTCACTTCCAAAGAGATTTCTAAACACCCATGTGCAGTACTACACCGTTCTCAAATAATCTAGAACTTCTTCATAAGATAGAGGGTTTAGCATCCTAGTGCTTACTCCTTCAATGTTGTAGTCCTCCATCAACCATTTTACCATAAATAGAGATGGCAAGGTCACCACAACAATGTTGTTGTCACAAGGAACCTTTTACACAGGACACTTTCCACTTTTCTAATTCAAATACTTACTCTTTTGGACTTAATTAAATATAAAATGACTTAAAAACAGATAGACATTTAATAAACATAAAAAAAACTTATGACACTTACCTTTTTTTTGGTCATTTCAAGTGTACTTTTTTTGTAGTTGCATAAGTCAATACAAAAAATGCTTAAGAAGAGTTAAGGCGAAACTTTGTGCATCCTAACTGGGGACTAAGTTTGGCTTTCGAAAACTAATGCCTATACCTTCCCTAAGAGGATGAGATAATATAGAGAAAATAATTTTCTCCTTATAATGACAACTCTATTTCTCTACCTACGAGGATAAGTTAAAATTGAGAAAATAACTCATCCTTCCCTTTGAGGATGAGCTAACATAAAGAAAATAATTCCATTATTTCACAAATAAATCTCACTCTTACCCAAGAAGAACAATCTTACTTAGAGAAAACGATTTTCTTTATAGAACAAAAAATCTAGCATAAAGGAATATCCAAGAAAGGATTCCAATCATTGCGAACCATTAGAAGTGTCACACTACACACTTTCTTCAAAATAGGATCTAAACACCCTCATTCCTCTGTGTAACCAACACTACTCCATTTTATTCATGAGACCACCACTCCAACCACTTGTGAATTCAACTTTTTTTTGCAACTTATAGAAAGGATATATAAATGTGTAAGAGATGCTAAATTAAATGATCAATGGGCTTTTGATATTTTTTTTTAAAGTATTCATCAACTACTCTCTTCTATTCTTACTTGGTGGCTAAGGGATCATGGTTCCTTAGTGAGAGATTTTCGTATATAACTTATTAAAATTTTGTCTAAATATTTATTACTTATCACCTAATATATAGTCTTGTCATTCATGAAGCATTAATGTCATTCTCTACACGAAAAATCAAAGACAAAAATACAAAATACTTAATCAAACAAATTATGTCAACCATGATGTAGTTTTTATTTTCCTTTATCTTCTTAATTCTAACTAAATCTCTTTGAAAATTTTCATAAATTTCATAACTTAGATAAAACATTCC
Source organism: Dendrobium catenatum (assembly GCF_001605985.2). Lineage (NCBI taxonomy): Eukaryota > Viridiplantae > Streptophyta > Magnoliopsida > Asparagales > Orchidaceae > Dendrobium > Dendrobium catenatum. The sequence continues at coordinate 3,412,578 of NW_021319486.1, forward strand.
TTTTTTACTTTCAAAGTAATGCCAATGTTAGAATAACACCATATCATGAAACCCCAAATTCTTAAATACTAACTAAGTTTGTTCATGTCATGTTTATTAGGTTATCCTTATTTGGTTGACCCCTACACCCTCAGCAGCTCTTGTACACTACTATTTTTTCATTCCTAGGGTTCATAAAAACTAAGAGATTCTTAATAAAATAAGCATCGTCAAAACACTTACATCCAAGATTCCATCAATTTGGTATTAGAGCTAGGCCACTGAAGGAGAATGAGATAATTCAATTGAAGGATTAATTGCATAAGGAAGCTTTTAATTTTGCAATGTATAAATATTCACTTTCTAGCTATAATAGTTCCATTTTAATGAATTATGTATTAATGCATGGGTATAAAGTTTATTGTGTATGCTGGTAATTTTATTAAAATTCTAAGTTCAAAAATTATTTCAAGATATAAAACCTAGCCAATTACATGTAACATATCTTTACCAATATTGCTTAGCATATCAAATTTAATTTGGTTAGACAGTTCCGCCAAACAAATTATAAAATTTTGCTTCTAGAATTTTCATTTAAAAATAATTTACTTAACATATCATTTGCAAAACAAGTAAAATTTACTTGATTTTGTACATTTAAGAATTCTACTTCAAGTTATTACTTACTTGTTGACAAATTAAATGTGATTATACCACTGATTTGATATTTAATATTTATTTAGACAAATCAGAATAATTGGTTTTAATTATCGTAAAGAATAAACTAACACTGCATTATCAAATTGGAAAAAATGATTTATTTTAGTATTTTCCCATATGAATTGTATGATGACCTTCCTCTAATGAGGGTGATACGAGATGCTATAAATTTATTCCCTAATTCATATTATCAAATCTTACACACTACAGGATGAACCATTTGAACATGCTGAAATGAAGAAGCATGTCGATGAGCTACTTAAGGGTTCCTTTGAGAAAGCCTCATTCCACATGATATCTTAGCCTTGTTGACACCTACTAAAGATGAGTCATGAAGAATGTACATAGACAGAAGGGATATCAACAAAATCACCAACAAATGAAGGTTTACTTAAACTTATATTTTATGATATACTAGATCAGAACCACTTATATTACAAAGATTATCCAAAAAAATTCTACCTCAAGATTAGGATTAGACCTAGGGATAACTTTTAAACTCACAAATGAACAATACGATTGGATTGCCTGATACACCAGGCACATTCATGAGGATGATGAATGTTATATTAAAACCTTTTATTAGAAATTTCATACTAGTTTATTTTGATGATAACATCATGCTAGGTGCTTCAAAAAGTTTATTACATGGTTAGGCCACATTCTACATAAAGTTTATTACACACTATAGCACTATAGTAGCCCCTCAAATTGACGTTCTCTAGAAAAATGTTTATGTGAACTACTACTGCATATGGAGGGAGCATTTCTTAGAAATTTTGGCAGCATAATGACCCTACACCAACAAGAAAAGTGTAGCATCCCCCATGCACAATGGGAATTCTGCTACCTTGCCAACGGTCAAAGTAAAAGAAGCATGCATGTATGTATGAATAGGTATGTAGTACTCAAAGTTATATCATCCTAGAACTAGTATACATGTTCCTAAGAAATCTGAAATATGCACATCGAGGAAAATCTTAAAAAACTTGCTACCCCTAAAGTAAGCTATGACCTATATGAATGTGATGTATGGAATATTGTAAATAAAAGAGAAGACTACATAAATACAAATAAGTTTTATTCATTTATTGATTTGAATGTATACAACAGACTTAGACTATACAGGAAAGTAATGTGGCCAGTCTCCACTACAACAAACCTTAGTTTTAAACCTATGATATGTATAGAATCAAATACATCTACTTAAGGTATTTGAGCTCTAGTTCTTCTATGAAATTTCAAAAGAGATTATCCTCCAAAGGAGAAGACATCATCTTTTAGAGCCTCACTTGTATGTATAAGCAAATGTATTTGGTTCTTTTATAACTCATGACACTATACAAATCGATTTATATATGCAATCCTTGATTTACAGATGCTTATATATAATTATATACAAAAGCTCCAAGATACATTTTACTTTGACTCTTGTAGGAATATAAAAACTGTTTAAGAAAAAAATAAGAATTTATGAATATAAAATGTGTCAACAAGTTGTGTAATATCCTAATGCTTCTAATGCAGTCCTTAAAGAGTCTAAGTGCACCAATATAAACATAAAATGCATTACATATAGAGTGTTAAAAATAAAGAGATAAAAATAGGGTTCTCTCTAAGAAAATCACCCACAAGCAAATCCCATCACTGAACTAACCTCAGCTAGAGTTGATTATCCTAGCAAATCATCTAAGTGTGTGATGGAAGTTATTTAACTTTAGTATATCCTATAGGATTTTAACATTTAAGTTACATGTATTTAGAAAGTTTGTTCATTAAGACCAAAAGGAGATTTTAGTTAAATTTTAACTCGAATGAACTTGAATTTTTATGGTTGGAGTTGTTTATTTAATTATAAAGAATTTGTAACCTAATAACCCCAAAGTGCAAGGGTCACTAACCTACAGATCCTAAGTCTTGTAGGTGAAATGCAATCATCCCCCAAATAACATAAATGACTATAAAAAGCCTTTGAAGATTTGTTAATGGCTTATTAAAGGATAGAGAAGGGACCTCTTAATCCAATACACATACTCTCCAAGTGAAGTCAAGCATCATGTATAGGGTCAATGATTTATTAAGATTCAAAGATCACGAATCCAATGTGTTAAAGCCTTCTGGAAAGGAGTTGTGCACAACATATAGGGGTCTTTTTGGTTATTTAAAATGTATTAAAAGCCTTGAAATCAAATATTAAGATGCCCTCCAAGTAAACTCAAGCATGAAACATAAAGATCTTTATTCATTTAATAAAAAATAAATATCAAATTTATTGAATAAAATAAATTAGAATCAAATAAATTATCAAATTAATTTGGTTTAAATGATTTAAAATTTATTTTTTATTTTTTTATTTGATTTAATTGTTGAAGGTTATTTAAAATTTTTATTATTTTATTTTTTTTATTATGAATTATTGAAGATTTAAACCTTAATGAACAGTTGATTTTAATTAATTTGGTTTTAAGATCAATTAATTTGAAATCAAAGTCAAATTAAATCCTATGGTACATATTGTCACTAAGTTCAAGGGTTTGAAGTTTCATTCCTTTTGGATATATGTTTGAATTCCTATTTTTTTTTTTTAATTTGCAAGATTTGTCCTTAGTTATTATCCTTAAATGTCACTAATATTTATATAGATTGAATAATCATTGTCGCTAACCCTTACACATATGTATAAACAAACCAAAGTGCATAAATTTTGTGTCTTAATGCTCAATTGAATAATTATTATAAATCATCAAATTCAGAATCACTTAATAACCTATAAACTTGATTATTCAAATGTGAAGGATAGATGTAATCAAATTGAACAAGGCAAGTTGGGTAATGTAGAACATATCCCCGATTGATCTGGTCCAAGCTTGGACACAAATTTTGATTTATTTTGGAAGTAATTAACCAAAATTATTGAACAAATAATGGCTAATTACATCCAAATTACACAACATCCTATTCCCCTTTTATTTTTCGCTGAAAGGGTATACCATTATAAATTTGTAGAGCTCTAGAGTAGCAAAATTGGACCAATACATAGATTAAATTGTATTTTCAAACATCTGACTCAAATTGTGGGATTGCTATTTTGAAATTCAAGTTCAAGTTTAATTAAATTCAAATGCTTGAAAAAAAATTTACATAGTATGCATAATTCCATCAAATTCATCCCCTTTTAAATTTTAATTCAATCAAAAACTTATTTTGATAATAATTAATGAAATATGAAAATATGCATAACTAAAATTAATTTATGTTCAATATAATTTTATTTTTAAATCAAAGAGATTTTTATTTTGAGAAAATAGATAATGTATTTATTAAAATTAATTAAGTATTTAATCATTTATAACTTTTTTTTAAAGTTTGAGCTATTTTATGTGATTATTTTAAATCTTTATTAATTAAATCAAGCACCGTCGACAGCTTTCCATGCGACAATCACCGATTTGGACAGCATAAGTGGTAGCAATCTCCCTTTACGCGCAATACCATAGTGGCTCAATATGTGTCATCACATGATTAGCCACATAACCACATTGACATTCACTAAGGGCTATCTAATCATTGATGTTTGGAATGGATGACTCTAATTTAGTAAAATGATTCAATCTATCATGTAATTCAAGGTGATTAAATTCAATGTTTAGGATGATAAAGTCATGACCGTTTAATTCGAATAGACAAATCAGATGGTCGCAAACTTGTCTTCTTCCTCCAGCTAATCAAAACCCAATTTTTTTAAAAACTTTCAAACCATCTATAGTATTAAATTATTTAATACTTTGGATAAGACCAAAGATGAAATGAGGAATGGATTTTATGATTTTAAACATGCTATGTAAGAACTTATTTAAAATTCCAGATGAAATACTAGGGTACAAGAAGTGCCGAGCTGTGATTGATCTCAGAGGCTATATCTAGGTTTATATTCTTCGTTGAAAGCTTTGAAATAATTTTGGAGAAGAAGTCAAGCTTTGAAATCAACTAAAGGAGGAATTCAAATCACTTAGATGGATGGGTTGATAACTACCTCTGATTTTTATTGGTGATGAGCTTCAAATGCCTGAAAATCACTAGGGAAGTGTAGGAGAACTCTTGGGAAGGGAAAACAAAAATGCCTGGAGCTTCTAAAGATAGTACTGTTAGGAATGAAGTCTAAATGAGTGTTTTTTAAAGAAGTTTTCGCCAATTCAAGTGCTGGAGAGAGGTTGGACAGTTGTGATTGATCAGAGGCATTGCTTGGATACCCTACAACTATCCCAAACTATTAAATGAACCGGGGGAGTGATTGTATGAGTTGGATAAATAATTGTTTATCTCGATATGGGAGGGGACCGTTTGGGCAGTTTGGGCTAAGCTAGTGGCTGGGGTGGGTCGGGTTGATGCTTAGGAAGTTTCTGGAAGAGTTTTGAATGAATTATATGGGTTTCCAAGGAGGGAGATGAGTAAGCTAGGTGATTTGAACACATTAGGCTTATTTGAGCTTTGGTTGACTGTTGGACTAATTAACTTGTCCAAGCTACTTAGGTGGACTCTAGGGAATTTATTAGTGCTAGTTAAGTTATAATTGAGAGGTTTCAAGTAAGGGTATTGAAATTAAATTGAAATTTTGGCCATGGGAGGCCTTTTTTATGTTCAATATTGACTGTTTGACTAGTGAACAAGTTAATACCAACTAGGGTATACCCTAGGGAGTATTTGAAATGATATTGGAATAGATTTCATAACTTTGGAGAAAAAATCTTGAGGTTTGGGTGAAGGGTCAAAGTTTGATCATCCATGGTTAGTTGACCAAGTTAAACTAACCATTACTTGATTTAAGATGGGTTTGAGACTATTTAGTTCATGCATTAGGGGAGTTTTGAGCATTTGAAGTGATTTGAGGAGTTTGAATTGATTGTGGGCAATGATTTAACCCAATTGGGTTTGATTTGACTAAACATGGGAAAAGTTGACCAAGTAAACTATTGATTGAGCCAAGGTGACCAATCATGTCCATTTCACTAGGAGTGGTGTTCAGAATAGTTTGGTGAAGACTAGAGATGAGCTAGTTTTATTGTAGGTGATTGAGATTTATAATAAATTAAGCTAGCCCAATTGGGTCAAATTGGTCAATCACTAGCCCATGGGCCCAATGATTCATGATTTGATACATGGAGGACCTAGTGAAGTGACTTAAGAAATAACCAAGGTTAAAGAATCAGCACTATGTAAGGCAGTGTTTTGGGTCAATTGAATGTAGTATATGGTTGTTCATTATCTAGATGATTGAAGTTTAATTGAAATGTAATTGGATATCAAGGGTGATTATGAATCAACAGGATATAGTCTAATTGATTACAAATCAAATAATTATGAATTAACTGATTATAATATGAGTGATTGTAGGTTGATTGGTTATTGATCATGAATGATTGAAGTGTAATTGAATGAATATTGTGTGATTGAATAAATGCTTAAAGATGATTATTGATTGATTGCTTGAAGTTGATTAAATGATTGATTGAATAATTGAATGTGGAGTATAGGTCATGATCAATGATTGATTAAGGTATTGATTGAAGAGTAGATGATTGATAATTAGGCAATTGTCAACCATGGATTGAATATTAGGAATTGGGTTGATAACCTCATACAAAAATGAGGTCAATATTGCTAATTTTTTGTTCAACAACCAATAAAAGTTATAACTTCCATGTGTTAACATGTCATTTGAAATCATTATGAACACCCCTCCTCACTAAAAGTTTCTTTAAGTTAATTTCATGCACAAATTTCATTACTTGTACACTATAAACACATAAAATAACATACAAAAAAAAATATAGCAACTTTAGAATAATTTGAGGATTTATCCATCATGGTAGTAGACCTGATTGCTAAAGAAAATGAGCATGATGTAAGGTTGGAACAAGTGTGAAATTTCTTAGAAGAAAGCAATGTCAAAATGCAAACTATTTAGCTTATTATGATGGGGCAATTTAATTAAATTAATCTTAGATTACAAGCTACACCTTTAGCCCCTACCCAACCCATCCTTCCTAGAAATAAATTATCACAACAAAATAATCTTATTGTAATGCCCCCAACATCTAATTGGAAAAATTGATTTTATTTTTAAAGGATATTATTAGTATATAACATCCATAGCATATTAAAATCTTCTGGATACAATAAACATAACATAAATAATACTTCATTCATCAAAATAGCCATATAATAGCAATCAAATATAATTGCTTTCCATGATATCTTGTTCACATATTCAATTGGAATGTCAAAAATAATGAATTTAGGGAAAAAGAGATACCTAAAATCTAAATATGACCTTATCAACTTTCTTTATTTACTCTGCAGGATCTTTCCCTTTTCTCAAATCATGTAAGAAATGTAGATTGAGCATGTACTACCAAAGAATTCAATATTCAACATATATAACTAATTACTTAAAATATAATTAATACATGAACAAAAATGTGATGAAATTTTAATAAAAGCAATGCAGTGGATATATAAGATTTAATTCCTAAAAAGATATCTACAATGAAACTAGAAATAATATCATAAATAATGTTAGCAATATTAACATATCAAGGAGTAAAAGGAGTATATGTGCAACATTTACATGAATTATTTGAGCATGAGTGGAACATCAGAAAGAATGGTTCAATGCATGTATATATATTATGTAGAAAGATGTGTGCTTTGTGCGAAAGACTTGACGAAAGAACTGTCCTGAATTATCTTTTGATGAATTTTCATGTTTTAAAACTACCATTCGCCTAATACTTTCTATTTTATTGGGCTTCATAAAAGGTACACATCAATGACCTAGCCTTTGAGGCTTATGTTAGGATTTAAATATACTTTTTAACTATTCCTTCCTACTTTAGTGGGCTTGGTGAAGGGTACAAATCAATACCATAGCCTTATGTATTGCAGACTTGTTGATGAAAAAATTCTCTGAGTTCCATTTTAGGCTTCTATGAACTTTGGGGAAAATTCTTCAATCATGTGCTATGTGCTTTCTAAATTCATTGAAGAAAGACTCTTTTGATCCTTTCTGTACCCTCGCATATTTGCTGCAGGAATTGCACATGTTGATTTGGCTAATGGTACTACATTTAGGAAATACTTTGACAATGAGATGTGAAGACTTCTTTGATTTAAGTTATTTAAACTTATCAAGTTGGGTGAACTAGAATTTTATAGTTCTCATCATTCGACTATTGAGGTGAGGGTTCCCTTAATGCAGCCATTATTATGACTTATTGAGTAAGCAGATTAACCATTAACTTGGTCATATTTAGGTTCGTTGTGTTCAACTTTATACATCTGATCAAGTAATAGACTTAGGCTATGAAAGTTTACACTTTTTTGCCTCATTTATTGAAGTAGCAATATTTGAAAGTTTATTCCATTAACTTTTCAAACCCTAGAGAATTAAGAGATGAATCTCTCATATTGTAATGACTAATAATATGCATATTAAAAAATTACCACTATTTCTTTTGGTTAGGGTGAAAATTGAATTTTTGAATTTTTAAATATTTATTTAAGGATCTTGACATGAAACATGACGTTAATCCAAATAAATATTTAAAATACCTCATATCTTGTAGGGGACATTCATGCAAATTTTGTCCTTATAATAATAAAAAATGCACCCTATATTATAGGGAATTCTTATAGTATACTTGAAATTCCTACTTATATCACAAGATAATTTCAAAATGGCTGAATATACATGATGACTTATATGTATAAAGTAATTTTCCTATAATATTAAGTACAATATTTTCTTAAGTAAATCTTTATGTATAATATTTCTTTAAATAATGACCATTAATTGGTGGCATAGGTCTTTGATCTTTCATATTGATAAGTTGATAGTAAGGTATGAGAAAATAGGTTTTCAGGTCGGGTTCATGTTTAACCCAAAATTGACCTGTCACTATTTTACCCAATCTTAACCAGACCCGATTGTAGTTTTGGGTCAACATCCTTAACCCAAACTCAGCTCGATTCGATTTTGGGTCAGCCTGACATTACCTAAAAACTTGGAATACATAGATTGGGCTTGAAATCAAGGACACAAGATGATATGGGTGGAATGACAAGGGACAGACACTAGCATTAAATGGACAGTGCGGGCATGCCTACAAGGAGGTTTGAACTCACTACAGCTTGCGCTGTAGTCTACAACACAGGCATAAGGGTAGGTCTAGACTTAAGCATTGGATGCTACGCCCACTGTGCTAGTGTGTTACAAGCATGGGTTAGTAGCAGATGTGAGGGTCTATTTGGAAGTGAACGCGAGGGCGAGTCAACAACGGACGTGAGGGCGGGGAAGAAGCAAATGTGAGGGCAGGTTAGCATAAGTCAATTTAGGTCATTTTTGGGTTTTTTGTGTCAACCCAAACCAGTCCCAATTTTAAAAATGGAACAAAACATCAAACTTGAACCTGACCCTTATGGAAAATGGGTTGACCCCAACCTAAAAATTTTTAGGTCAATTTTGGTAAAGTATCGGGTCGGGTCAAATATTGACACCCCTATTGAGAGGCTCCTCCTTAGTAAACCTTTCAATGAAAATAGGGCCCTTTCAATTAGGTTCAAATTAACCACCAATTATGTGGTGTGTGATTAATTTCCTTTTCATTATCAAATTAATTACCCTTTTTAAAATTATCTAAGACATGTCATACGGTCAAGGGATTTTTTTCATTCTTGCTCGATAAAATTTTAAATTATATTGAGCTTGGAGTCTAACTTCATCCAATTGTTTGAGATCTTCAATTCCTAAGTGACCATTTTCTTCTTTTATGATGTCATGCTAAATAACTATTTAGAGTGATGAAAACTCAATTTTAAGTGGTAATACTGTTTTAGGTCTCCAATAAATGAGTGGCTATGGTTGGCATTTTGTAAGCTTTTTGATATACCATAATGCCTCTGCCATCTTGGTATGTCATTCTCTTTTATTTATAGTGAGAATCTTCTTGAGTAACTTTACAAGCATCTTATTAAAAGCTTTTCCCAATCCATTTTCCTTTGGATTATAGATCGATGAATGCTGCCAATGAATTTTATGTCGATTAATGATTCTATTGATTTTGGCACTTTTAAAAGCTAGACCATTATAAAAAAGTATGTTGTGTGGTACATGGAATTTATAAATGATGTTATGGCTAAAGAAGTTGATCGTATGATTAGCGATGACTTCTTTAAATAAAGCCACTTCAGCCCACTTAGAAAAATAATATGTTGCTGCTAATATAAAATGGTGTATGACTGATAATAGCATATCAATTATCCCAATTAGTGGTATCAATGTTTGATCCAACCCAAAAAGCTAACCCAAAAATATTTGGGTTAACTTCAACCCATTTGCTAGACAGGTTAGTTTTGGATTGCATTTTCTAACCCATTTTTAAAATTGGGTCAGGTTCTAGTTGACCTAAAAACCTGAAATCAATCTGATCCACACAATGTGCACTCCTTATCCTATGACCCCATGCTCATATCCATAATCAAACCCTTAACTACATGGTCCATATGGTGTGGCCATGCTCTGCCTCACTAGCACACTCATGTTCAGACTTGGGTCCCATACTGAAGTATGATTCCGTACACCATGCATTTACGCCCACTCCCATCGCTTATGTCCATAGTATGTAGTTTGCACCCAGAGTCCTAGACCCATTATTGGCATCTTGTACCACCGCATTTGCACTCAAGAAGGCCAATTGCCCAAGCGTGTACTCATGTGGTGTGCCGCATACCCTCACTCATACATACCACACTCGACTTGATCCCATTCCTTGGGGGCATTCAGGGTTAGTGGGTTGGGTCTGTTTAACCTGATAACTAGATGGTTCATGTTTGAGTTTGACCCAAACTCGACCTTTATTCCTATTTTGACACCCCGAAGCCTAGTGATATTAGTGCCTTAACATTTAAATGGCTAGCATACTATTGAGAGATGTAAAGAATTTGATTGTCAATCTATAATATTATCATGAATTTGATATTCGTTATATTTATTAGCATGATTGATGTAATCTCTTGAAAATAATGGCTAATAATAACCACTTTTTTAAATTTTGATGGCAATTTTAAGATCTGATTGATGTGCATAACAAAGTTCTTTATGAACTTCAGATACAACTTCATCAGTTTATCTATCTCTAAACATCGTAGCCACATTTGATCAAAGGATCTTAGTATAAAATGCTATTGATAAATGTATATCATAACATCCTTTTTTGTGCGACTAATAATTTGCCTGTTAATAGTATTCCCACTTTGATGTAATTGATGAAAAGTTTCATCCAATCATCATGCTATTCAATTTCTCAGGGTTCTAACAGGATTCTAAGGCTGTGTTAGATGTTCTTTATAATATTAAGGCTTGTTCTTTTGACCTTCTATATTAATTAGTTGTAGAGAATGAGGATCAACTGTAGTTACATCCAATTGGCTTAAGATTAACATCCCTTCTACCTATTGAGAGTGCAAAATTATTGGCTTAAGTACTCGACGAGTGTGGACACCGATCAACAAAGGCTCATTATTCATGCTTGTCATTTTTTTGGCCAATTTGGCTAAGGTGTCTTATTTATTATTTTGAGCTTAAGAGATTTAAATTAGTGTAAATTTTTAATTTACTTCATGAGCTCAATAACTCATCTATGATAGTAAGCAGTCCATGTTGTTGATTTTATAAACACCTAATACTTTATTAATAACGAGTTGAGAATGACAATAAATTCTGAGAATTTTGAACTTCCATTGAAATAGTGATTTTGAGACCCATTAATAAGGCTTCATATTCCACTTCATTATTAGTTTTGGGCTCCATTAAATCAAATGAATATCTCATTATCCCTCCATTAGTTACTACAAAGATGAGATTAATACCTGCTCGGGCTTTTGGAAAATTTGGAGGTTGGGTACGTTTGATTGATAATGCTATACAAAATTATATTTCCAAAATTTTTAATCTCTTTTTTTTAAGAAAAATAGCATTTGTCCATCGAGTAGATCAATATTAAGTGGTGAAATTGTAAGGATAGGATATACAGTGAGAAAATCTACTAAATTTTATTCTTTCACCACTTTTTAAGGCACATATGTGATATCAAACTATAGTAAAATAACTGCCCATCTAGCAAGATGGTTTGTTAACATTGGTCTTGGTCTCAAGAACTTCAGTAGATAAACGTTTGATATTAAAGTGACTTAATGAGAAAATGGTGAAGTTTTTGGATAATAAAAATTAAAGCTAAATAATGCTTCTCAATTGGAAACTACCATAGTTCTACTATGATTATCCTACAACTGATACAATAGAAAGCATTTGTATTACCTTCTTTATTATGTCATGACAAGAATGCTCTGAGGGACTCTTCTTATGCATTTGTGTATTGGATAAGAGGCTTCCCCAAAATTAGTGTTATAAGAATAGGCTGGCTTAATAAGTATCTCTTGATACTATCAAAAGCTTCTTATAATTCATCTTCTCATTTAAAATGAGCATCTTTCTTTTTTAGCCTTGTAAATGATTGACATCTTCCTGACAAATTTAAGATAAATCATCATACAAAAGTAAGTTATCCTTATAAGGAATGAAGCTAATGGAGACTCTTTAGAGGTAATATTTCCATAATAACTCAAAGTTTGTCAGAATTAATCTCAATTCCTCTATGACGTACAACATACCCATTCTTAAAAAAACTTTAAAAGTACACTTGAGTGGGTTCATTTTGAGAAAAAGTTTTTAATACTTTTTCATATAACTCTCAAAACTTTTAGATAATCTTTTTGATCCATGCTTTTAATAACAAGATCTTCCATATAATATTCAAACTTCTTATGTATCAGCTAATCGAAGATATGCACCATAGCCCTCTATTAGCTAGCCTTAACATTCTTTAAACAAAATGGCATAATTGTGCAACAAAATATACCAATAGGAGTCCTGAATGAGGTATGCCTTTCATGTTCATGTGCAATTTTGATTTGATTACATCTTAATAATCCATCCATAAATAAGAACATGTCATAGTTGAAAGTATTATCAACTAGCAGTTCTAATATTAGAAGCAGAAATTCATCTTTTGGACACGCCTTATTGAGATCCTTAAAATCAATATACATGTAAATTTGACCTTTTTATTCTTCATTAGAACAACAACAGTGATCCAATCAGCATTTTTTATTTTCAAATGAAATTTTGCTTTGATAAGCATCTTGGTTTTTATTTTCACATATTCTTAAATTTCTAATCTCATCCATCTTGGAACATATTTAATATATATTGCATCTAGCTAGATAACTAATATATGAAAGGCTATGCCAGGGGATAAGCAGAGTATTTAATTTTATGTCCAATCAATGCGGTCCTTGAATTCACTAAGTAATGCTTTCATCTCCTTCACCATACTCTCGAAAAGAGGAGCACTACTAAAGGTTGGGCTAGGGTCCTCATCAATTACCAAGTTTATTTCTTTCAGTTCATCCATGGTAGCATCATGTGTACCATTTTCAAGTTCTTCTGATACAAGTTTAGCTTCCACAGCTTGTTCTATTAAGAAATTAATTTCATAAAGACTATCAACATGTTCACTTTTATCTTCAATTTCAATCGCGATATATTTGTTAGTAATTGCATAACATATATCTTTTTGAGTATATTCAGTTATGATAAATACAAGGCCTCTTGTAGCATGGCCTTCAATCCTTGGAGATATCTAATACCATATTCTCTAAAAGAATGAATTCGTTGCTTAACAATCCAGGTGTGAATTCCTTATTTTTGCATCATCTTTTGAATTCTTTCAAGATAATATTTAGGCATCACTATATGAATTTGTTTATAATATCTATCTCATGATATGTTCTAGAGATTTTGTAGATAACAAACATATGCTAGAATGTTCTAATTTGTGTGCTATGTATTTTAGGTGTAATTATTTGATGTATGTGCTTCGTAATTTCTTATATGGTATTTACATTGCACAACTCAAGTTCAATCAAATTTTGAGCTAAAAGAACTCCAGATAGACCAAGATGGATAGCTTGAACATTTTATATTATGATAGGAGTATGTTAATGGTCCATTAATATAGTACTTGCTTGGTTTGATTTGGGTAAAATTTAAATATTTATTAAAATGATATATATTATTAATTAAGGATAATAAGCTTGATTTAAAAATCTATGATTTCTTTATTAAATAAACTTTATATGCTTCATAGATTATATAAATATTATCAAATATGGAAAGATAATTAATTAAAGAAATTAAATATAATAAGCTTATATGATAAAAATTTATTAAGTATTTATTTTGAATTGACCTTATTTTATATATATTTACTGATGTATAATTTATTTTATCTAAATTACATCATATTAGTGTATTAAATACATGAAAATATGCATAATTTTTTTTTTATACATCATGTTATTTTGCTAGAAATGTGGCTTCATTTTTTTCAATAGTTCATTGGATACTGTAGATAAGAATTTATGACTCATTTTGGAGCTATATTTAATTTATGATGAATTTCTAAATATTATCAGATCTTAATATTATATGATGGGTTGTCGTTTTTGCCTTATTTTGGATTTATATAAAGATTTTTTACTTTTACATGTGACTAGCCATTTTATGGCCATTTAAAACTTATATTTATTTAATATAAATAAATTATTAATCAAATATAATATTTTTAGTTGATAAATTAATATTAGATTATTAGTTTTATTTAAAATTTGGCTTTACTTACCCTTTCCTTTTAAATACCTCTCTTTTTCTTCTTGTGAGGTATGCTAAAAAGAGAAAACTTCAGCAATCTTTTCATTCCTCTTTTTTTCCTTTCATGCTAAATCTTGATAGGAGAAACTTTTATTTTTATTCCAAGAGCCCTTTTCATTTGCGAGATCAAATTCTTGGTTGGAAAGCTTCAACTCACTAAATCATGTAACATCTCTTGGAGTTCTTGAGTTTGCTTTTAAAATTTTTATTAAAACAAGGGAATTAAAATGAAAGAAGCTCCCTATTCAATGAATTTGATAACTTAATACCAACATAATTATCTCTCCATATTTAGGGAATTTGATAAGCCAATCAAAATTCTCTTCTTGATGCTATCTAGATTTAAAAAATAAGCTTCCCATTCCACTACTTGCACGTAGACTTGATGCATAAAATATTTTAAGCTTTTCAAAATTATGAACCTCATGAGGTGTAATTTCTCTAAAATGCTATGGAGGAAGAGGCGTAGCTTTAAAATTATTTTATAAAATTGGTATATTGTTCATTCTCCTTGAAAGGATATACCATACCCTATTTTTGTGCTATCAAATTGATAATCATAATAGACATTAGAGTGTTCAGCTTTCATCCTCTCTTTAACCAAAGGCTTGTAAGCCTCTTTGAGTTTAGTAGAGATATAATCATCATCTTTTGTGTCCCTTCTCAAATACGTTACAACTTTACGTGGCATAGGCAAGGTATTATCTTCTTAGGAAGATTTGATGTCATATTTTTTTCTTCCAGTTTTCCTTTTCTCGACTTCTTCTTTAGATTATTTGTAATCATTAAGGTTTATGTTTTAGCTTTAGGAGATTTTATTATTTTCACTTTTTTTGGGATAAAGTATTTCACATCCTTATAGATTTTTTACTTCATTAATTACAATGGGTTGTATATCACCTGAAACTCCGAGCTCTTCACCATCCTTTACATATTTTATCTGTTGGTGCATAGTTGATGGAACAAGGCCTGATTCATAGAACCCTAGGCTACCCAAAAGTTCCTTGAATGAATAGTCTACAACAACAACATGAAATTTGGCTTCTATTTTTAGAATTTAAGGGGAAGAATGAAAGATCCCATAATTTTTTTTATCCCTTTTCATTAAAGCCATGCATCATGCGTTTATCTAGCCTAATATGATTAATATATAGGGAAAATATTCTTAATATGTGCAAGCTTATGATATTTATTGAAGAACTATGATTAATTAGGCTTCAATATATTATGTAACTTTACTTTCTATC
The DNA here is from genome assembly GCF_001605985.2 of Dendrobium catenatum. NCBI lineage: Eukaryota > Viridiplantae > Streptophyta > Magnoliopsida > Asparagales > Orchidaceae > Dendrobium > Dendrobium catenatum. The sequence goes on from NW_021319486.1 coordinate 3,428,352, forward strand.
ATGACTTATAAAGGGCGATTATGTTATGTAGTTCCCAACATGAGATATTCTTAAGAAAATATAACAAGTGGTTCATTACTAGCATACAAAACCTTAATCAAACACCTTTTTACAAAATATGTTTCATATCTCTCAACATTTTTTAGACCCTAAATTAAAGCATCCCTGATGCCTTCTAACATTAAAAGAGTTTTATATATACTGAGTTGTAATATAATCCTTCTTAAATAAGAAAAGATATTATAATCTATCCCTTCATTTCTATTACATTTCTTCTTAGGATCCTTAGGGATGATTTCTTCACTAATGACTATACAGTTTCCCTTATCTTTACTTGATAACCCATTTTATGGAGGTGGTCTCACTTTATTGCTTCTTAATTATGCTTGAATCAATTCATTAGACTCAGTTTCATATGATGAAGTGTTTTCATCCTTCAATGCCTTAGTTTATTCTATTGAATGTTAAGAGTCACTATTTAACCTTATACACTCCATTTGTGAAGCTATTTTTTGATTTGACTCATCATCACTTGGAAAGCATAAATCTTCTTCTGAGTTATTATCTATCTACTACACAATTAGATATGACCCTAATATTATTTCATCAGAATGCCCATCTTTTATTGATATAATATTTTAAGATTTGCCTCTTTTATTCTTTTTTGTTGGATGCATTAATATTGAACTCCAATTATGAACTTTAAAACTTCTTTGATGCACACTTGATGCCATTGAGATGGCTCAACATATTTATTCATGGAGTGATTTTTCATCATCTTATTCACCATTTTCCACTTATGATTGGCCACTTTAAAGCTCAAACATAAAATCTGTGAGTATTATAGGGTGCCTCAATGGTTGAAAATAATCCTCCAAATCCTAATGATATTTTGGAGTACAGTCCTCTTTTTTTTTAGCCTATTAGGATTATTTAGGTTATTAGAGTTTTTATGAGGTCATAGAGAAATGTTCCTTATCAGGATGCACTGGTAAGGTTTGAATGTTCCCAAGCTAATGACTTGGAAGTGGATGTAATTAAATTTGACTTTTCCTTCAATTCAAGCACTGATTATATTAGGGATTTCCATTTGATACCAAAGCCTCATAGTTGTTTGATTATCTTTCATTTTATTGCTTTTTTTTATTAATGGCATGGGAGAAGATATATATAATTATCTTTATAGATTCTCTTTTTGGGTAAACTAAAATACTCTTTAATAATGTGAATTATCCATTTTAATATTTCTTTTGAAGCCAATCTTTTAAGACATAGCAATCTTCAAAAAAGTAGCTAATTACTTTATTATACAACAATAATTTGGGTTATTGATCTGATTATTCTCTTAAGGTATTTCACACTCTTGTAATCTAAGACTAACATTAATTGCTTTCCGGAATAATTTAGCTACACTTTTTCTTTTAAAAGCATATTTTTTATTCATTTTCTCCTTAATTTTATCATGAGCTCCTTGCTTTGAACAGTACTCTCCTTCATTACAAAAAGTTAAAGACTTGTCGTTTCCTCACAACACCAATTTTGGCTAAGGATTGAGGTTTATCGACAACTTTGCTTTATTATATTTATAAATGAGTTATTTTTCTTTGTCAAATTTTAAAGATGATGTAGAATATACTTCAACCCTTTTTGTATGTAGAGATTTATTTCTTTTAAATTTATTTGAATGATTTTCATACTTATTTAAACATAAGTTTTCAAATTTAACCACTCTATCTAATAGGTAATGGAATATGGTGATGGAGGACATGCATAAAAATGGTAGCATCTTTTCATTGATGTTTCCCATTACCAATTAAATGGCATGCTCCTCTTACAACTATTGCTCACCTTTCATACTAATATTATGCCAGTGAGTTATATACTTCATCACTGGCTCATCCCTTCTTCATTTTTCTAATTCAAGGAAATAATAGTAGTCTTTTCAGTAGCACCAGTAAACCTTTTTATGAACATAATTTTCAATTATATAAATATCTTTTTAGAATCATTGGGGAGTTCAGTGTACCATTCAAAATATGTTAAAGTCAAACTACTAATGAATTGGTTGAAGAGTAGAACTTCAACACCTCCAATATTCTTAGAAGTTGCTTTCAATTGCGCAAAGTGTTGTTAAGCATTACCATTTCCATTAAAATTATTAAAGTTTGGTATGGAGTAACCTTTCAGATATATCAACTAGTCATATTCAGATTGATATGTATGACCTTTCCCACAAGCTTCTCTACATATTATGAAGTAATGATAGCATTAACTTTATCATTAATGAGAGTTTTGAGTAGAGCAACCATCACAGCATTTGATGTACTTGGAATAACTTGCGGAACTATTTAGAGTACTACTATATTTCTTTCATTTCTCCCTTCATGAGTACTTTGCATCCTAAAAGCCTGAGGTGTAGAAGTTATCGGAGGATTAATAGGAATACCGCTTGTGGATAGTTCATTAATTGGTGGGGTAACAAAAGAGTTTGTAATGATATTTTTCTATACTAAATGCATCATTATGCCCATTTATATCATCATCTTAGTCATTTAAGCATTTAAATGAGATATTTTTTTATTTTACTTTTAGCTGGCATTGAGTTTACTTTTATGATTCTACTATGTGGTAGTATAAACCAATAAGGGGTTTTCATCCAATTCCACTCCTAATTAATCTTCTGAGGGGGATCCTTACTCTTCTATAGGAACATTGGTCACTTGCTCTTTAGAAGGAGCTGAAGTTTCAATAGTGGCTCCTACTTCATGAAATTGTTGTCCCCTTGAGGTATTACTATATGTTGCTACATGTTATCCATGATAGACATGAAGACTAGGCTACTCATTTATATGCCCTATTACATAGATTATTTTATCTTTTATGGCTTTGTTATCCTCTTCTTCTTGTACTCATATTTTTTAGCCACACTTCTAATGGACCTCTGATGTAATACATAGGGTATGAAATTGACCTTTTTCTGTGGGGATGAAATTGGTTAATAGTGGGATTCCTTAGATTATTCTTGAAGATGTCGACCATCAAAAGTGTCAATAGTAGGAATCTTGTTCTTAGATATCCATTATTGATGATTCTAATAAGAGGTTGGTCTTTAGAAAATGGAACTAGATGTCATGCCTATCCTTTTCCCTTTCTCTAATAATATTTCTTTCTGAGGCTTCAGCCTCCTAATTTGCTTGCCTTTCTATCAAGACCTTTAAACAATAGATCCATAAACATGTTGTCTAAGTGTCACGCTTTGATGTTTATCATATAGATTTAATTTAATTATCTTTGGGTTATAACTATAGATTGTACGTTTCTTGGTATATACCCTCTTAGGCTCAATTACAAGTGGCCTTTGGTACTTTCATTAGCCCATTTTCCTTGGCAACTTTTAGAACTCCATATACTTTAGAGGATATAATTTTAGTCTTTCTTTTTAGAGGGGATACAACTTAGCTTTGTTAAACCTAGAATGACTATTTTAATTTTCTAGTAGAGCTACAATTTAGATTTGTAAACTTATTTTGGTTAAGAATGCTTACTTCTAGCTTTAACGATGGTAGTGTAGATGGATGCACATGTAATGGTTATTAAGCTCATAACTCAATATTCATTTTCCTCTTATCTTCTGGATAATATTCTTGATCTCGCCTCCCTATTACGAAGGGCTTAGTTGCTAGTGTGTTGATGCTTTATAATATCAGTGAGACCTTTTGCTTGATATCAAATCTCTTCAATAGCTAAAGCTTCAAGATGTGAAAACCTCTCAAAGGCTAAGATTCTATTTTAGGGAACTACTATATCAGTAATATCTCTTGCAACTTGCAATCATTACATGGAATAAGCACATTATGTAAAAACTTTAAGTAAATTAGTCTTTCTAATATGACCTTTGTTAGTCATATCATGAACATGAATGATGGAAAATTTTAGGGCTGTCCATTTCGGCTCACGGGTCGAGTTCAAGTCAAACCCAAAATTGACACGGGTTCAACCAGGTCAACCCTAACCTGACCTGGGTAGGAAAATGAGTTGAAAATTTGAACCCAGACCCGACCCGATGGGTTGTTGGGTTGACCCTACCTGACACAGGAAGGTGGACTCGGATGCAAGTGCGGATGCGGGCTCAAACTCGGACGCAAATGCAGGCCGAACGGGCGGGTATTAGCATGGATGTGTGCGAGCAACAGTAATGGGCACGCTTGCAGGTGCACGTGCAACCGTGGGGGCATGCGATAGCATGCTGGCAGACTGGGCCAGCTTCGTCGGGTGCACGGGCAAGGGGTGGGCAAGGCGCCGCAGGGTCGGGCAGCTGGGCAGGGGGCGGGCAGGCTAGGGCAGGCACCCGGGAAGCTGGGCAGACATTTTAAATGAGTTTTTGGGTTGAACCGACAATCCGTCAGGTCAACCCGAACCCGATCCATTTTTCAAACGGGTTGAATCCACGAACCCAAACTCGACCCATTTTGAAAATAGGTCGGGTCAAGTTTTCTTGTCGTCCCAAATATTGACACCCCTAACAAACTTGATATTAGCTGCAGAGAATTATAAACTCACAAACTGGATGGTCTCATCATAATTTCTTGTATTAATAACATTATTGATGAGCTAAATGTTACCTCCTTGACTCAAAAGCAACGTAAAAAGAGTATTTTGGATATTCATTCTCTCTTTGCATAACAAAAATGGGGATTACTAATTATGATTTAATATATCACCCTATATTTTCAAAGTGTAGGGATTCAACAGAATGAAATAACATTCATAATAATTTATATATACTTATATTATTATGGAACCCTATTTAGAAGAGTTCAATGACTTTATTAAGATTTTTATTTTGTAATAATTTAAAAAAAATTGTTGCTATTATAATTTATGCATAACTAGCCAAAGATGAAAAGAGAAACCAGACCGTAGTGTAGTCGCCAAAAATTTGTTGGCCCTAAAAACTTTCTCCATGATGTCTATATGCTACTTTTTTTATTGACAAGGAGAATTTTAAAGGATTTAGGGCCAGGGATAAATTTTTATAAAGAAAATTGGGTTTTAGATAAGACATACCGAGAGATTTCTTCCTCAATTTATGAGGATTTTAGAATATGAGGTCTAGTTTCCCTTAAATGCAAGCCTCTATGGTAAATTTCCCCTCTTGATAAAAAGAGAACTTTTGAATAAGGTTAATCATTAATAGATCACTATAGTTACCTAACATATGATAACAATAGTTTTAGGGTTTAAATTTGATTTTGGATTTTAGAGTTTATGATTTAAAATTTATCACCATATACTGAATGCAAGTGATGGGGGAATGATGACTGACTTGATCAAGATCCCATAATTTTATCATCCTAGGTTGTCATGGTCCATAGTATACGTAGTCAGAAGAGATAGGTGATCCAACTTATAGAATGAATTTTATTGGCATCCATGGGTTACTTTGTTCAAGGATTCCTTGTAAACTTGGGGTGGATGTTTATCTAAGGGGGTGAACTTAAGTAAACCTTAGCTAATATAGGGATTTATATCTTATAGAGAGCACCCTATAATTTATTGCTCAAGGGAAAACCATTAGGGAATTTATGAGCTTTGGCCATGATTGTAATGTAGTGTTATAAAAAAACCTCTCAGTTAAAGGGCACATGCCACATCCCTACTGGCAAGAAATCAATTGAGAATGACTTGTTGTAATATATTTGATAAGACATCTGATATGTGAGCCAAAGTTATTCTTGAATTGAGCATCCTCACCAAACAGTTTCATAGTGTGGATGGATTTTAGTTTTAAGTTTTTGGATATGAAATTCATTTTAAGCATTTAAACTCCTAGTAGGATTTGATTTATGTTTTAAATGAATGACTTAGAATTTTGAGTGCATTTTAAAAATTATTCTCTCCAGTTAAAATCTTCTATAAACACAACAATCATAGGAGTGTTTAAACAATTTTAGTGAATCCGTGAAACACTCAAATATCATATTTAAGAGTTTAACAAAAAGACTGGAGGACATGCAGAATACTTTTTAGTATATTTGCATAATGAATTTAACATATTAATTAATGCTTATACACAAATGCATAATGTTTTTTTTTTTTTTTGTATTTTGTATTTGTTTATTCTATTTTTATTTTCCTATTCATAATAAGTTTACCTTCTAATCAATACGCTGACATAATGCATTCATACTTGCATTTCATTCACTATTCTTCATAATGCATTTCACGCATTATTTAGTACCATGCATTTTGTATTTTCTCTTTTAAGACACTTTATACCATGCATTTTGCATATTCGTTAATGCACATGACATCATGTTATTTCTTTCTCGTATGAAATGCAAAGCTAGGCATGTTAACATCGTAGATTACTTATAAGTCATGTCAATAATGAGTGATTTAATTTTATTTGAAAATAGAGCTCACAATTATGTTTTAAATAAATTATCAATCCAAATTTTCAAGATCAAGGATAGAGATCAATCCTTTGGAAGGAAAACACCTTAGTGATTGATGGGTTATGTTCTTCCTAGCTTTGCCTTCAAATCTTATATTTTAATGCCTTAATTGTTTGTGACTTGTAATATTGGTCACCTCTCATACTCGCTTTAACTCGCAACATTATTCTTGCAACAAAATTTTCACTACCCTTGTATGCTTGCTCCTTCATGAGACTCGGCCCATCACAATCTCCTCATGGTCCTCCACCTTCACATCAATTTCATTCTCATGTTGTCCTCGTAGCTTGCTTTGCATCATATCCTTAATCTTATCTATCATAACTTTTATTCTACTTATCCAATGATTAACCTCTAATCATGTGTACTACATTGATACATATGGTATGTTTGCACTCCTATAATATCATTGATTCTTAATGCTTACCTAGCCATCACTCTCTTTATTTACGAAAACCACTACAACCTTTATTGCATGGCAAAGTTTTCTTTTTGTGCACTACCCATATAGCCACTAAAAAAACTTTCATAGATCATCCATCCGCCTTAGGCCAAATTTGTTATTTACTATGACTTCAATTATTTTAGAGATATTATAGATATCATTCATTTTCCATGAAAAATAACTCAATGACACTTCAACACTTATTTGATGTTTCTATGTTATTTTGATATCGAATAATTCATTTATATGACACTATGCTGACAAATATTTGCTTCTAAAGGTTATAATCATTAGCTTAATTTTTTTTTTTAATTTTATATTAATTTGCAAATATCATCTCATGCCTAGGAACTAAATATATCTATAAAATGTATGCTTATTACAAATTCATATATCTCCTAGTAAGCTTGTGTTAATTATTTCATCTACATATTGAGAGTGAATTATGACATGAGAATAGACCCTGCTTGTTGCAGAACACATGATATGAACTAGCCTTAATTATATTTTTGTAATTTGCATGAATTGAGCCCATGGTAATGAAATATGACTTTTGAATGCATTTAATTTCTATTGATAATATGATAATTTTCTCATGTCTTTTCAATTAGTTCGAGCATCCTATAATTACAACTTTCAAATTTATTTACCACATTGCATATACATAGTTTGGCTTAATGTCATCATGATCACGAGACTTTGTTAAGGATGAGTACTTTGACCCTATATTAGGATTAATAAATTATTTTGTTCATTTTTTTTTATTTAAAATTTAATTTTTTTAAAGTTAATTATGTGAATGTTCTCTATCATTTAAAATTTTGGAAGCATAGGGAAATTTTTACATTTTAGTGTAGAAAGAGTGATGACGATGTGACAGGTAAAGGATCGATCAAGTCGAGTGATTGAGTATGATAAACTGAGTCGAATGTTGGTGTGGGAGGTTGGATGTACATGTAAGGTCAGAGTCATAGGAGAGGGATGAGTGGGTCAGCTGGGTCTTCTATACGCGATCGAGTGAATGAGATAGAGAGAGTCAGGCATTTGAGTTCCTGCATGTGGCTGAGTGAATGGGAGAGGGATTCAAGTATCTAGGTTCCTATATGTGGTTGAGTTAATAAGAGTGGGAGTAAGGCATTTTGGTTTTGGCTGAGTTAGGATTGAACTAATGAAATAGACAGGTTGTGTTTGGTTATAGCATGGGTTAGCAGGTTGGTGGTCAACAAGAATGACCCATCTAGACCCCTTAGACAGTAGTACACTAATCCCATGGAAGAGGGTGTTCATCATAACATCCATAGGTCTTATATTCATGACAACAATTTTAAACTCAAACCCCTGATCATCCAAATTTTCCAATATATATATATATATATATTAAAATTTTCCAATATTTATAGTTTCAAGGAACTTCTGTTGAGGATCCCAACCTATAAATAGCCAGTTTTCTAGAGATATGTGCTATATTTGAGTATAATAAAGTCTTTAGTGATTTTCTTAGACTTTGATTGTTTCCATTTTGTTTAATGGATAAGGTGAAGATGTAGTTAAACTTTTTGCCCCTAGACTTAATCATCATGTGGAATAATCTAGCTCATAAGTTCCTAGCTAAGTATTTCACTCTCTCAAAAACCACAAGGCATACGAATGACCTTACTTCCTTCACCCAATTAGATGGAGAGTAGATCTATGAAGCCTAAGAATGATTGAAAGAGTTGCTTAGGAAGTGTCCCCACTATGCCTTACCCAATTGGTTGATCATCCAAACTTTTTATAGACTTTGTTAGATCCCTAAGGTTGATTATATAGATGCAGCCGTTGGAGGGTCGTTATTGTCTGAACGCTTTGATGAAGTCTATGATTTTATCGAGAAGATTAGTACCAATAACTTTTAATGGCCTTCATATAGGGTGAATCCTAGGAAAGTAGCCAGTGACTGAGAATTTGATGCCTTTTCTATACTAATATTATTCATTTCTTATAGCTATGATTACAATTCTAAAGTCCTTCCAAACTGTTACTCGGATACCACCTGTGATGCCCTAGGTTCTAATGAACGGATTGGACTTACTTAAACCTATAATTAAATTACTCATCCACCAAAAATAAACAACCAAATCTACTAACTTTTCATATGAAAAAGCAAGAAAATATAATTTTATTTGACCGAAATATAAATATATATTCCAGACAACTTATAATTATATACATCATAATAATTAAAATTGATTTCAAGAGAATCAATATCTCATCACTATAGCTCAAGAACTTATTTCTATAATCTTCTACTCAACCAAGCCTTTCCCTTTTCTTGAAATATTCAAATGTAACACAGTGAGCTCAAATAGCTCAATAGACTCTCTCCTTCTCCTTTTACATAAATCAATATTTTATTTATTTAAAAGTGATGTTAGAAAAAGTTAATTAAAATAAAAGTATAGACTTATAAAATACTTATTGTATAAGAAAAATAGTAATTTACCAGCATTCTTGTATGTATACCTAATCTCAAAACTAGCACAAACTTTCATAACCTCTTAACCACTTTCACAGAAGCCTCTAGATGCTGTAAAGAATACGTATTCTGAAATGTTCACTTACATATCACTTTCACTTTCATTTTCCCAAAAGAATTCAAACATAGATTCAAAGTTTGCTAATTCATATTTTAGAACATTTTATAAATTTAAATAATAAAAAATATTAACATAGGAAATGCAATGATTATAATGTATTTGTCCCAATGTCTGCTTATATCTCGACTTCCATTTATGGAACCCTTTACCTTCCTCACTTGCATATAGCAAGTGGGGCCAAAATCCCACCCACAACTACATCAGGTAGAATATTCCAGAAGAATACTTACAATATTACTTAATCTCCCACACTAACTTTCAGCAAATGGGGCTAAAAACCTTATGACATTTCTATCAGATAGATGGGGTAAGATGAGTACATTTAGGGCCCTTATAACATACTAAAGTGAACATTTTCACTTTCTAGAATAGAATATTCTAATGCCATGTAATACATAATGCAAAAGCAATGAAACAATATTTGATACAATCAGAAAGTGCATGAAATGCTAGTGACAACTACACTATTTGTAAAATAGAATACTCATTGAACTTTCCCTTTTTCAATCTCTAACTTTTGAGGAACATTCACGTAAACATTTCACTATTATATAACTACTGCACTTACCTAAAAACTTTAGTTTAAAAGCTCTTTTAAAAAATTATGCAGGAAAAACCAAAAGATAAAAACTCAATTTTATATAGTTAAAATGTTTGTATTAATTAGTACAATAGCATATTAAAAATAATATAGTGGAAACCTCATAAATTTCAAGAAAATATATTATTATTCATATATTCTTAGAAGCTTCTTGGAATTGAAATTAGAGGGATTTTAGTAGTTTTCCACGAGCTCTACAATACCCTGAATAGGCCTGACGAATAATTCACTAGCTTTGGCCTCTAAATTCTATCTTTCTCTCTCCTCTCATCTCTCTTTTCCTATCCTCTACTTCTTCTACTTTCTTCTCTAACAAGGTAGGGGTAGAATGAAACGAAAAATTGGTTTTAGATATTTTAATATTTTAAAATCCACTAACTCAACTTAGATTGTGGTGCCCAATTTTTCAAGACCATATGCTCCCAAAGAATCTTCTAAATTTCCCTAAAATATCATCACCTAAGATCCACCGCTATAATGCTTTGTCAAAACTTACCTTTATTTTAAAAACTAGAGATCTCAATGTTTGCGTGCCACCCACACTGGCACGTTAGTGTTCATAGAGGAAATTTTCAAACCTGTGATTTTCCTCTTTTCAACCCCAAACCTTTGTTACTTACATTCCCAATAATCATTCTAAGACTCATAATTATAGATCAAATCATAATTAATAATTATTAACAATAATTACCTAAAATTTGGATGATGAATATTATAGACCCCTCAATAAAAGGGTGAAGCCTCAATCTAAAAGTGTTGTTAGAGACCACATTCAACTTTAACATCTCACATATCCCCAAAAAGTTAGTGATATCATAGTTTTGCACTCCACAATTGAACCTCCAAACTGAAAAAATCTACATTATTTGTTCTGTGACTATTTTGATCTCAAAATTGTTAGCCTAGATTATAAGTTTGACAATTACCTAGGGAATGCCATGTACATTTTGCAACATAAAATTTCTCAATGCCTAAGCATCTATGGCCAATCCTAAAGTATCATTCTCATCTTTTATATAATGTATGGATAAACACTGTGACTTAGCTCCTCTTCCCGAGTTCTCGCAAGAATGCCCTTTCAATCTTTGAAAAGATTAGGAATTATGGCTCATCACTAGAATGGAGCATACACTAATGGGGTACCTAAAAGAGATAAGAAGAAAAAATAAAAATAATTTGATAAAAGAAAATTTTTAACTTGGCATTAATATTCGCTAACACAATCCCCAATAAAAAAAAAATCTTGTTATGCTCCACTATACACATGAGATTATATGGGCATATAGGTAATAAAATAGTGAGTATCAAGTATAACCCCTACAAAGATCGTGACAATCATGTATATAAATAAGGTTGATTTTCAACTTAATTTGAACAATTGATAATGGATGGCAAGTAGAAAAATAAAATAAATTGTCATAGTGAAGAAAAAAGAATGCTCACATTATAAATTAGTTAGGCCTAATGATTGAACTTCTCCTAGTTCTAATACAATCAATAAGTTATATTAAAGTCCATCATAGTAAGATCTACAATGAAATCTACCTTTCTCCCAATACCCTAGGATCTCTAATCTCTTTGTATAGTATTCTTATCTATTCATGGTACATTTAATGCAAAGATGGTTTTGGCCAAAAAACATAGTTGATATAATGAATTACTTAAGTTTGATGTAGATATCCCAATTTTATAATTACTGGTGGTATTTTACCTATAATGAGTCTATTCTATATCTCTTGATTTTCGAATAGATCTCCTAAAACTTTAATTTGTGGTAAATCAATTATCAATCATGAAGTTAAGGAAAAAAATATGTATTAATTGGATTGAAACTCACAAGAAACATATATTAGATAGTAGAAACACAAAGGAAGGAAAAGAAAGTAAAATTTTATTGTATGGGCCTCAATCCATGTTGTTGAATCCCAATATTCTTCCTAGCCCTAGCCATCATAGGAACTACAAGATGGCCTTTCTAAGCCTAATAAAATTTTATGAAAGAATATTGGAAAAAGATCCTTGAACCTTAAAAAATGTTTTTTTTTTTAATTCCCAAAAATTCTACTCCTTAATAGACAAAATTTAGCTCCAATCTAGGGAAAATTAGGTGTAGCAAAAACAAAAACATGTTAAAATAATAATTAAAAATCACAACCAAGCATAAGTGCAAGGAATAAACAGAGAGACAATAGGTCCAATATTTTTACATGGTTCTACAAACCCCAAACCTTTGTAATCACACAAAACACGGCGAGTATGACCCCATCCCTTATAAACATTAAAATTGTACTCAAATACTACGGGAAAGTACTACCCAAAAATTTTAAAGGCAAAGGATAAAAGAAAATTTACAAATTTATTTCTCAATCTATTTTTCAAAATAAATTTTTCTCTCATACACAAAATTTTGTAGCAAGATAAAAACTTTAAAATTTACTCAAAAAAATTTATTTATGAATTTTGGAAAATATATTTTGAAATTTAAATTTAAAATTTATGTATCATAATAATGATTAAAGTGTAATAAATACTAAATGTACACAAGGTGAATTATCAAATAGAGAATACCCTCATCATTATAAATAAGCAACATGATATTTTTACTTCAATGAACTATTAAAGGAAAGAGTGATTTACAAAAAATGTTATAAATAAAAATATAATCACTTTCACGTTCAATCAAAACAAGAAAAAAAAGTATGATTAAAATTGCTTACTCAAGGATGTAAAAGAAAAATCTAACCTCAATCAATTTCAACCTCTTGGAAAGATAAAAAGATGATGAATAAAAGTCTAAACACAATCTCCCAAGAGAGTGCCTTAAAGAATTTTGCAAAGAGAATTCTTTAGGATTTTTCTAGAGAAAGGAAAGAAATTTTAAAGAGATAGTATCTTAGGGTTTAAGTAAAAGATAAATTTGGCCAAAAGAGACTTGTAGGGAATTTAATTTGTTATTTAAAAATTGAAAAGATTAAATACTTTGCAAACATTGAGGGAATTATAGGAAATATTTCACCACACAATCAATCAAATTGATACACTAGATATAATGAAAATATTTTTAAATAATTTAAATCAGGAAGATTGATTCAAATCCAATAAGGGGGCATCCTAGAATTTCCAAATGAGTATACATGTATTTATAAATATATATTTATAATAAATATGTTTAAATTAAAATTTCATTCAAATAAAATATATTAATAAGATATGATGAAATAAAGTGAATTAAAAGCAAAATTATGTGAAAATTTTAAATATATGGCCTAGCATGCAAGGATACAACAACTACAACAAGAACCACAAGCCTTTGTCCCACTAGGTGGGGTCGGCTACATGAATCCTTTTTCGCCATTGAGTCCGGTTAAAAGTCAAATTTTCATTTAAATCTAATAAAGAAAGATCATTTCTAATATTTTCTAGCTAAGTCTTTTTAGGTCTACCTCTACCTTTCTTAACATAAGTCAAATCTAATACCTTAACTTTCCTAATTGGGTCATCGGAAGGCCTCCTTTTAATGTGACCAAACCATCTAAGGGGACCTCTCTAATCTTATCTTCCACTGGAGCTACTCCAACCTTTTCACTCATCCACCTAAGCATCCTCATCTATGCAACACTTAACTTAGTATTATGTTTCTATATTAATGGCCAACATTTGTCACCATAAAGCATTGCAGGTCTCACCACCATCTTATAAAATTTTCCCTTAAGTTTGAGGGGGGCTTTTCTATCACACAATAAACCCGAAGCATTCCTCCACTTCAACCATCGAAATTGAATTTTGCCTAGCATGCAAGGATCTAAAGAATTAATGTATTATGCAAATTAAGGAATATTTTAAACTTTTTTTTTATTTGAATGAAAGAGAAAAGAATTATATCAAAAATTTCATGAAACAAATTGAAATATTCATATGAACTTATTTAATACAAAACTCAACCAATAAAAATTTTCAAATGATGAAAAATATAAAATGATATAGGAGAGAGAAAAATAATAATAAAGATTAGAGAGTATAGTTCTTTATTTAAAAAAGTAATAATAATTATCATGTGCAAAGATTGATGTGTTAATGAATATGGATAGAGAACAACTAGCGAAAATGACTTGTATTACATGAACCTTAATAAAAATGCAAAAAAATAGATGTTCATTTAATTCTAGTGATTAAACTTATTGATAAATAGTTATTGTAACTAGTATACAAATAAAATTTAAATAAAATTTTACATAATATTTTGAATGGTTTTGATAAATAAAAATATTTAGGTTGCATTTAATTTTTATTTTGTTGAGCAATAAATATATTTTTTTGTAAAATTATATCACTACCCAACTAAGCCCAACCCATGCTGATTTTGATGATCTTGAGTTCGCTAATCAAGCAAGTTCTGAAATTTTACGTGATATATTTAAAATTAAATTTTAGTAGCTTCCAATCATATATTTGTTATCTTCAAAATTCAAAGTATGAGCCATGTTGCTCATTATGTTAACATTGGTTAGACACTTGGGCACCAGATCTTGGTGCCTAGGCATTATAAATTATATTTCTAAGCTAAAAAATATACCCCAACCACCTAATCTAGGTGCCTTGGTGTTGAGCCTAAGCACCTAAGTGCTATGTTAATTGTTCTTTGAATGAAATTTTTGGATTTCTAACTTGGGTGCATGGGTGCTTGAATTAGTAACCTCCAATTATATTGATTTTTCCATGAGATGCTTATATGGACCTGAATTGCTTTTTTTTTTGCATATCACATATGTGAAATCTACAAAAAAATATGCTCACCAACATAAATTTAAATAATTATAGTAGTGTAGGAAATTTTTGGATTTAAGCATAATAAATTATTAAATTAGTGATCCAAACAAGAGTAAACTTGCATAAAAATCACTTAAATCAAGAACAACTCAAGTAAATTGGAATATGTTTAGTTATGTAAACCATCAAAGAAATTGTGAGGAATTTGATGACCCAGTAGAAAAATAAAGATAGAATGCCCCAACTTTTGATTGTGTTGGTGACCTTAATAAATTCCTATATTAGCATAATTAAATGTATAAGCCATTTGAGTGGTACAAGATGGTTGATTACTAGAGGATGAACTTTATTAGCTATGTAAATATCTATTGATCAAATGCTTAGGTGAAAGGTGAACCCCTATGAGACTAATTTTAACATAGGTTGAAATAAAAGAGAAGTTGATATAAAAATATTATCAAATACATAATTATTAAAACCCTAGGGGTAATTATTGACTCTTAGGTAAGATAATAGCCATGTCACTGAACACCTAAAAACTTTTAAGTGTATAATAGCTAGGACTGGCAATGATAACATTGAATGGAAACATGTTAATTTATTTTTTATTAACCTTTGTGTAGATATTAAAATTGAGGTAGATTTATATGGTCCTTAAACCATTAGGTATGCATTTTATTATATTATATTCATTAAGAAATATAATATGTTTACATCCATCACTAGGAATAGAATGCAGTCAATTATATTTTCTACTAAGTATATACTACTAAGCATGGCTTTCTTCAATTAGGTCTTTAAGAATTTAAAATTTATTGAGCACACTATTAAAAATAATAAAGATATACTATGCTTTGAGATTCATAAGAAACAACTTACAAAACATCAGTTCAAAGGCCAATTAGTATTTTTATAGAAGATGATTATAAGGATAATAATATATTATTACTAACACTCCACTATCTTATGTTGAGATAAGAGACATTAGTGAGTCCCACATTAGTGTCTTGAGGTGTTTAGTTTTTAGAAAGAAAGAAACTAAAAAATTAGAGAAGATAAAATATTTTTAGTATTAATCCTACATAAAAGGATAGGAGATTTTGGTTATTGGTTAATGGAAGAAATGTTAGGAATGTGATATATGTGCAAACACTTACAAGGGGAAATTTAAAATTTGAACCACAATATGAGCCCTTTCAAATGAATTAGATGAACAATAAATCTCTTCCAAACACTAGTTAATGTATATTACATATACAAATGGGAGTTATGAGGATCATGTTTGGTGTGATGTACTTCTTGTGGATATAACCAAAATATTGTTAAGAAGACATTAGTTATTTGCTATAAATGTCATATAATATGGAATAAAGACCACTCATATGTTTAAATATCATGTCAAAACTTCCAAACTTTATCCTTTAAAATCATCTAAAAAATGCACCCCACCTCCACCACATTTGTCCACATTTGATATATAACTTACACATCAACAAAAGAACGGGCCTATGATTGAATTGATTAGGAATAAACTACCAATTACTAAGAATTCCAAACATGAGAATGCACATATGCCCATTGATTTCTCTTTAGTATCTAATATTAACTTTGAAATACTTTAATTTAGTAGTTTTGGTAAAGTAGACTTTGACATAACTTTTTTTTCACATCCTTCATTTGAAGGAGGTAACATTTGACTCCCAAAGAGAGTTTTATACTTGTTATGATCTTTGACCTATTATTTGAGTAATATGATACATGCACGGATGACTTAACCTAATAAACTTTCTTTTATTTGGGAGATATAATATGATGTAAATCTAGTATGAGTTTAAAATTAATAAATCTCTCAATTATATCATAACCCTTTAAGCATGTTGACTTGAATTACCAAGTTGATGAATTACTTGGGAAGGGCTTTGTAATAACCAACAAAAAAATTATCTTAATTCTTCATCAAATATAACCAAAATCGTTAAAATATTTAATACTCATTTATGACTGATAAATAATCCTAAAAAAATTTATTGCATGCATGAAATTTCTACTAGAAGCATTACGGTGTATACTTGTGAGCACAAGATGCTAGCCTCTCTATATTTTAAGTTAAAGTTGACCGAGTGATGTAGCAATAGACAACAGTGCATCAATAATAAACCTTCTACTTTATAGTGATTTGGGGTAGCCTTACGTGTAAGGGTCACGAGTGTTATGGCGCTAGGTCATATATTTTTTTAATTATCCTAATCTACTATGAAAATTCAGTATACCCCAAGCCATCCCTCACCATTCCCATCTTGTGGCTTAGTTGGGAAGGAGGAGTGAAGAGAGGAGAGAAAGGGGAGAGGAAGAGAAGAGAGGAGAGATAGAAGTTTTCCTATGGAGCATTTTTTTCTTCATTGCCATAAAAGTTGGTCTAATTATGGTAGGTAACCCAAACTCTATTTCTATTTCTAATCATTTTGAATATTGGTTTTCTATCTCTCCCAAATTTGGTCAAAATGCATTATCTTTAAATTTCATAAACTTTTGTAGTATAACTTTTAATATGATAGATATGATCATCTTGGTCATTTTAATATGATTATATTGAAATTTTATCATTAGTTTTGCATGTAGATCCCTTTTATAGAGTAAATTAACATGAAAACATGTATAAAATAGGTTGAAATTACTATATCTAGCATGGATATGATATACATAACATGCATAGTAGAGTATTTAGTATAACATGCATCTGGTGCAGCTAATATGACACATGAATGCATACTAACATGAGTACACTACTAATAGATGTTTATACTAATAGCATTGAATTATTCTCAACATGTTAATTGTACTAAATATCTATGTGGTGCATGATGTATATATTATTATTATGATAGGATATATGTGTATGTAATTGTAAAAGTCTGGCTAGTTAAAGACTAGTTCAAGTTGGCTTGAGTAAGATACATTATATAAGAGGTTGAGCTGATGAGCTTACCTTTAAATAACGAGTTATGGTATAATCCCAATACTAGATATAAGATTGGGAGTTATAAGGGGACATTATACACTAACAGACAGAAGTGATGGCTCTTATAAGATAGCTAACTAACACATTAACAAGTGATTTGACCTGACATTACAAGATATGGAAAGATACAAGAAAGCACCATATGATTATCCAAATGTCCTGACATGCATTAAAATGAATATGTGCATGCGTGCATCACATAATAACTAATATGCACACACATAAGTTATATAATATATGAACTATATGACATATGATATGATACATAAACATGATGTATAATGATTTTGATATTAATATAGATCATGATGCACCTAATATAAGAGATTAATACATCCTACATAAATGACATGATAGAACATGAAATGATACTTATATGACATTCATGATAATGACATACATTGTATTAACTTACATAATTTCTAAGATAATTTCATTTTAGCACCATTCATAATCGGTTGGAATAGAGCATGGTCAAAAATTATTGATCAGTTTCATGAATAAGACTCATATTGAATGATATTGTTCATACGACCACTAGGGTTCATATAATATCCCCCTATGTATATGAATTTGATGATAAACATGTTTTACTGGTGATTTGAGTGGTTACGTGCATATTATTCTAGTTTTCTTGTATTAAATGCAGTGGTAGGTTCTGGTGACATACCTGACGTCTATTCATTATGTTGGTTTCATGATTTAAAGGTAGCGTAAGAACCCAATGGAGTAAGGCTGATCATATTTTGTGATAGGTACTTTTTTTAAAATTTCTTTTTATTTTTGTAATAATGAAAGTATAAGAGATAAATTCATGACTAATGTGAATGATTTTGGTTTAAATGTAAATGTTTATATATTGATGATGAAATGAAAAGAAAAATAGTTTTTACAATGTATATTATTTTTTGTATGAATGATTAATAACAGCTATGATAAATGATTAGAAGGTTTAAAATAGATTATTCCTCCTAAATAGATTCAGAGGCATCATACGCTTTTTCAACAACATCCTAAAATTGCTTGCTTTATTAACCCCTTCGAAGGATGGATAATGCAATATGTGCAATGATAGCAAAATTACCAATAAAATTACCATCAAGTCCTTGTTTATCATATCTAACAATGATTTGATCGATTAGATCTCATGAGTGCTTGTTTTATAAATATTGATCTAAAAAGGGGTAACCATAATACCATGATTAAAATTAGGAATAAATAGATGAGAGAATTTAAAGGCCCATCTAGATTATATAAATGACTTGTTTAAAACTCTTAATACATTCATGAGGATGATTCATAAAATTTTAAAATAACTTTTTTGTATCATTAGTAGTTTATTTTGATGATATCCTCATATTTAATCTAAGTAGAGATTAGTATCTCCTTCACATAGATTAATTTTGGATAAGCTCAATGAATAAAAGCTAAATTTTAATTTAAAGAAGTGTCTATTTATGAAATAAGAAGTCATATTTTTAGGTTTCACAAAAATAACTTATAGAGTCAAACATGATCTTATTAAGGTAAAATCTATCATTAAATGATAAATCATTTGCAAAAAAATAAGATATTCAATGCATGATTACATTTAACATGAGATTTATTAAAACCTTTTGCACTATAGTAGCCCCACATATTAATATCTTAAAAAATATAAATTTTGGTGGACTATTAATGAATAGGGATCATTTGATCAAATCAAAATGCTTGTTATATATATATATATATATATATATGGTTGGGAAAATCATTTTGCAGCCTATTTTTATGTAGGGTTATATTGACTGTTACATCTTTACAGCTTCTTATTCAATTTTTTTGCAAACTTAAGAAGATTTATCCTACATGCCTAGTTTTTCATCTTATTGTTTGTTGACATAAGTATAAATCTGTGCCTTTTATTTGTTACTTTGTATTGTTAGATTGATATTATTGTAAATCTAGGCCCAAATACTGTAATTTTGATGATAACAAATATTATTAATTCCTTATCACTATTATTATTGCATATATATTTTGTTGTCTTACTCACTAACATTTTAGGTCCACAAGTCTACCAACAATGACAATCAACTGAAGATTGGGTAGACTAAGGTTGAGTATGACTATAATTTTAATTTCAAGTACTTTTTTCTTTCTAGAGTCAAATCATATATTTGGTGAACACTAAACTGAGTAATCTTGCACACATACACTTAAGGGAGTGAGTTGGTGAGTTAGTGCAATTTTTGGATTTTGAACTCATAGTACAATATGATTTATATCATACTGGATGATCAGTTAAAAATTAGAAAATCCTAATTAGGGCACCCTTGTTAATTAAGATTGATTAACTAATCATATTTTATGATCCATATCGTACATGACGATCAATTAAGATTATGAAAATAGCCACAAATCATAATTTAGGCAATATTTTAAAGTTAATTTTTTTTTTCTAATCGTACAGGACAATTTGAATCATCCTGAATGATTTATGACAATCATGCTTAAATTGATCTTGTGATTAGGGAATTAATTATGGTAAAATTCCTTGATCAGATCATATAGGATAATCAAAGATAATCATACAAGATGATTTGATTCTAGCATGGGATGATAATTAACTGTCGCCTATCATCCAAGATAAAATACCATAGTTTTTCAACTAATCGTACATGAAGATCCATCATCTTTATATTGTACGAACCAATCTCTGCATGGGATGATAATTAATCATTGACTATCATACTAGATGGTCAGTACAACCTTTTTGTACTAATCATATATGATAATGTAGTTCGTACTGTCTGAAAGTGCTATTTTGAACTAATCTTACAGGACGGTCTACCGATTGTACTGGACGATCTAAAGCACCAAATTGAAAATTAGGGCTTCTTTTAGAGGCTCTTTATTTAAGCTCTTATATTGTCTTGTGAGATATCTTTTTTTGTTGTCTTGTCTTGAGAGAGAGCTTAGAGGAGGAAGAAAGAGAGAGCTTTGGGAGAGAAGAAAGGGAAAGATCCTTGTGAGGGGGAGTTGTGAGGGATTCACAATGGTTACTCCAAGCAAGGTTTCCATTATCTTCTTCAAGCTACTTTCTTGCTTCCTCGGTGGCTCTGGAGGAGACATTCTTCAGTATTATATTTAGGTTCTATGGTTACTCTATGAGGAAGTAAAAGGATTCAAGTTCTCTGCCTACTCTAGGAGAGAGTAAAAGGATTTAAGTTCTCTGCCTTCATTAGGAGGGCAAAAAAGATTCAGGATACTCTACCTCACCAGGTCGGTAGAAGATATTTTTGTAAGGGCTTCCCTGCCTAGCTGTGGGGGGCTAAAGGAGAGACACTAAGAGGTTTAGTGCAATACTCAAAAAAGGCCTATGGGGTTTGAATGTATGTCATATTTAATCGAATCATTATAAAATCCTTTGTGTTCATTCTTTTACTTTTATGTATTTTAATTTTCATGCTTTTTTATGATTTACTGTGTGGTTTAGAAAACTCTAATTTTGTTATTATGAAACTGATCTAATTCAACATCGAGGGTTTTTCTTTTATCAAAGAATTTTTAAATTAACAATTCACCCCCCCCCCCCTCCCTCTCTTGGTTAGCCTTGGGCTAGTTCTTAGAGGTTTAACAACCTTCACAAACTTTTAGATATTTGTATACATACAAAACATAGGTATTCTTAAGACCTCCCTATGAGGTTTCTTTTATCTTAGAGTTGCATTTAAGAGGCACTAAAGGAAATTTAAGGAGACACAAGGCCATTTGTCTTATTGAAAGTATATTTTAGTTATTCATTATAAATAGGAATGTTGATAGGATTGTTAAATTTTTCTTTACTTGCAAGTGGTCAAAAGTAAACAAGCAAATAAATAAGAAAAAAATATATTTTTTTTCATTCCTTATAGACCCTAAGAATATCTTTTTCTTTGATTTTATTTTATGTCTTAACAAGACACCAAGGGAGCATATAATATATTTTGTGGTGGTGCATAAGTTCTCCTAAATGGAATATTTTCTTTCTAGATGATACATCTTATATTACTTTTTTTTTTTTCGTAGGACATTATAAGACTACATTGGTTGCATAGCACAATACCTTCTGATATAATTATTAGGTTTGTCTCTTATTTTTGGAAGAGCCCATGGAATTCAATAAGTCAGCATTTCACCACCCGTAAAGTGATGGGCAAATAGTGGTAGTCAATATGTCCTTAGGAAATTTACTAAGAAATTTAATTGGAAAAATTGAGGCATTTGAGATTTTTCCTTAGGTACCTCAAAATTTACTTATGATAATACTTTCCAAAAAAGCCACTTAATGACCATTTGAAATGGAATAAGACTTCATCACAAAAAGACCATTTTTTTATGTTCCAAAACATGCATTTTTATATTCTAAATTTACATTTTCTAAATGTTTGAATGCTTATATGAAAAAATAAAGCTATAAATTAAACAAACCAACATTAAATATGACAAGTATGTACATAAAACTATTTGCATTAAAGAATATAAGACATGTGACTATGTAATGGTAAGAATCAAACAAAAAAGAAATACCTCAAAACATAAGATGCTCCATGGCAAGGTTTGCAGCCCATTTTAAATTATTAGGAAAGTTAAAAAAATTAATATTTTCTAGAATTGCCATATGATATGCATAAGAACTATATTTAATATTAAAAATATATTGTAATTTGGAGGAAATATATTACATAAATTTAGCTATTAATCCTTTATCAGGTGAAGTAAGAAACCAAGTATAGGTGAACATTCAACCTAATATATTTGAAGTGGATAGAATTATATCATATGAAGCATCAGATGATGGGAATTAAGAGCATGTGTTTCTTATAAATTGGAAAGATAAGATACAATCTAAAGACACTTGGTTGACATTGGAATAACTTATCAAACTTGCTTCAAAACTTGTAGCCAATTAAACAAATTACACCTTTTGGAGAAGAGTTCTAACAGTTCTAAGGGAGCTGATGAAGTGCATCATATGCATATAAAAAAAACTATGGCAGATAAGTATTGCCTTTGTTGAAGTATTTATTTTGTCTGATTATGTAAGGTATTGTAGTATAAGTTCATTATCATTATATGATTACATGTATAATTATGTGGTATGTCTTGGGAAAATCTTTGTGTTCAAAATGATTAAGGATTGAAAGAACATGCCTTGAGTTCTTAACATCTCTTGAGAACAGTAACATACCGTATGGTGATAGGTGACTTGATGAAAAATAAAATCATGACTAGCCAATTTAGGAGCAACCAACCGAAGATATCCTTATTAACTTCTACTTTAGTATGGAGCTACATGAAAGACTAAATAATTTAAATATAGTATACAAGTATATCCATGGAAGGATTTTAGTCATCAACAAATGAAAGAAGTCCACACCAGCATTATTCCCTTAAAATAAGGTTGAACCCCCTCATTTATCCATCATAAGAAATATAAAAATGTATTAATGTGCAGTATATGTTCATTATTATTATATGATTACATGTATAATTATGTGGTATGTCTTGGGAAAATCTTTTTGTTCAAAATGATTAAATATTTAAAGAACATGCCTTGAGTTCTTAACATCTCTGGAGAACAGTAACATACCATATGGTGATAGGTGACCTGATGAAAAAAAAAATCATGACTAGCCAATTTGGGAGTAGCCTTTCAAAGCTATCCTTATTAACTTCTACTTTAGTATGGAGCTACATGAAGACTAAATAATTTAAATATATTATACAAGTATATCCATGGAAGGATTTTAGTCATCAACAAATGAAAGAAGTCCACACCAGCATTATTCCCTTAAAATAAGGTTGAACCCCCTCATTTATCCATCACAAGAAATATAAAGAATGTATTAATGTGCAGTATAAGTTCATTATGATTATATGATTACATGTATAATTATGTGGTATGTCTTGGGAAAATCTTTGTGTTCAAAATGATTAAGGATTGAAAGAACATGCCTTGAGTTCTTAACATCTCTAGAGAACAGTAACATATCATATGGTGATAGGTGACTTGATGAAAAAAAAAATCATGACTAGCCAATTTGGGAGCAGCCAACCAAAGCTATCCTTATTAACTTATACTTTAGTATGGAGCTACATGGAAGACTAAATAATTTAAATATATTATACAAGTATATCCATGGAAGGATTTTAGTCATCAATAAATGAAAAAAGTCCACACCAACATTATTCCCTTAAAATAAGGTTGAACCCCCTCATTTATCCATCACAAGAAATATAAAGAATGTATTAATATGCAGTATAAGTTCATTATTATTATATGATTAAATGTATAACTATGTGGTATGTATTTGGAAAATCTTTGTGTTCAAAATGATTAAGGATTGAAAGAACATGCCTTGAGTTCTTAACATCTCTAGAGAACAGTAACATACCATATGGTGATAGGTGACTTGATGAAAAAAAAAATCATTACTAGCCAATTTGGGAGCAGCCAACCAAAGCTATCCTTATTAACTTCTACTTTACTATGGAGCTACATGGAAGACTAAATAATTTAAATATAGTATAAAAGTATATCCATCGAAGGATTTTAGTCATCAACAAATGAAAGAAGTCCACACTAGCATTATTCCATTAAAATAAGGTTTAACCCCCTCATTTATCCATCACAAGAAATATTAAGAATCTATTAATGTGCAGTATAAGTTCATTATTATTATATGATTACATGTATAATTATGTGGTATGTCTTGGGAAAATATTTGTGTTCAAAATGATTAAGGATTGAAAGAACATGCCTTGAGTTCTTAACATCTCTAGAGAACAGTAACATGCCATATGGTGATAGCTGACTTGATGAAAAAAAAAAAATCATGACTAGCCAATTTGGGAGCAGCCAACCAAAGCTATCCTTATTAACTTATACTTTAGTATGGAGCTATATGGAAGACTAAATAATTTAAATATAATATACAAGTATACCCATGGAAGGATTTTAGTCATCAACAAATGAAAGAAGTCCACACCAGCATTATTCCCTTAAAATAAGGTTGAACCCCCTCATTTATCCATATAACTAACAATCATCCCCTTTTTCAAGAACCACCACTCTAATCACATAAGAATTCAATTCTCTTATATCCTATATAAAGAATGTATTAATGTGCAAGAAATATAATAACGAACAACTAATGAGATGTTGAAAAAAAAGACTTTGACATATTTCTCTTCTCTTACTACTAAGCGACTAGGAGAGTATGACTCTTTGGTGTGAGCTTTGAATAATATTGGTTATTTATTTATTTTTTATAATATTTATTCCTCATTCCCCAAATAACCCTTGTCATCACTCATGAAACGTTCTTATGCTACATAAGAAAAAAAGAAGAAAGAAGGTAAAACACTCAATATTCTAAACTAAGTCAATCATGACCTAGTGTTTTTTCCTTCAACTACTCAACCTTTAACCTATTGCAAATGCTAGAATGCATAAATCTTCTAGTAACGTCCTTAAACCTTTTTCAAGTATTTCAATG
This sequence comes from Dendrobium catenatum, assembly GCF_001605985.2. Lineage (NCBI taxonomy): Eukaryota > Viridiplantae > Streptophyta > Magnoliopsida > Asparagales > Orchidaceae > Dendrobium > Dendrobium catenatum. The sequence goes on from NW_021319486.1 coordinate 3,453,801, forward strand.
GTGGCGAGATTGCCAAATCATATTTCCATGATTTATTAAGTCCAAACAAAAGGCTCTCAAGTTATTGGGTTATTTTTCCTTGTAACCCCCACATCCACACCACCTCTTGATGACTACACCTCTTTCATTCCTAGGTCTCCTAAGACCCAAGGGATAAACACTATAATAAAAAAAGGAAAGACTTATAACATAGCCACTTAATCTAGCAAAATTAGTCTTGAGGGAAATTTATGATTAACAAATATTTTTTTGGTTGTTTTATCCTTAATGTGAGGTCCATATGTCTCACTTTTTCATGCATCTGACATTCATCTAATATAACTTGTGTTTAATGTTGACTTGTATAGGAACATTCTTATGGATAATGCAATAAATAAAATATTAGATTGCACACTTCATGCCTCAAAACGAGGCTATTTAATTCTTTCCATTTTAAAAAAATTAGCATACTTTCATAAGCAATGCAAGTTTGATATGAAATTTTTTCTCCCATAATTTATTTTACATTTTTTACATTTTAATGGGTAAAAAGTCTAGCTGTCCTAAGATCTTACCATCCCAAATATGCCTAGGCCACCACTTTACACCAAATATATTAATAAATCTATGAAAAACTTACACTTCTAATGCAACACTCAAAGTAATTAAACTTACATCAAAGCATATCAACCAAAATAATAATAGAGGTCGGGTATGGTAGGGTCTGTAATACACCATCAGAAATAAAAAGAAAATGAAAGGAAGGGTGAGCTTCTGCCTTGAAAATGCCTAACCTAATTTTATGGACATGGCTTATGGGCCTTCAACTTCTATCTTTTGCTTTCCTTAGGCTTCAATTTGAGGCTTTTATTTCTAGTTTATCCATCTACTCATCCCACATAAATATATGGTTTCATAAACTAAAATGTATATTTTATATAAAAAAATACAACCTCCTATAAAATAGATGTTTGAAAGTACAAATGATAGATATTTATTCAATCACACATTGCTTAGCACATATTAGTTATATTTATAATTTTAGCTCCAAGCTAATTTCATCCCTTATTAATCAATCTTACTTAGAATTTTAATATTTAGGGATAACAACTACAAACCAAAGCAATTTTATTTTAGCTTTAATTTGATTGTCTCATTTGAGAATGTCAACCTACTTAGTAGATCATATATATTATGAAGGCAATTATTGGCCTTACAAGTAACTTGGTTGTGGCTTCTAACTTGATATGTATTATACCTAAGCTGGACCATATCCTTCTTCCTATTTAAAAATCTTATTTTTTTTCCTTTTAACAATCACTCTTTGACTTCACCAATAAGATAACACGACAACTATATTTATTTTATTGCAACCTTAGGTGACTTTTTTGCCCAGTGGATATATGTTATCAGCATATGTAACTAAGCATACTAATTATTAATTTGAATATAGGCTATAATAATTAAGCCACAAATCATGAACTGTAACCAATACATATTAGCATAAAAACCCCATTAAAATAATTTTTTTGCATGCACATATCCTCCCAATAAAATCAACGAAATTGTTATAATTATTGTCAAATTTATATAGTTCAAATTGATTAATAGGGAAAATAATCAAACTTAGGGATTTATTCTTGATATTTCTTGATGCCACATCAATTACCTTAATTAAAATTGGTTTTATATTTGATAAAATGGTGCATCCATCAAAACACCATTTAAGCATTTGTGCTTATTTTTTTCTTAATGATGCAGTCATTGGATATGAGCGCACACTCTTTTTTTTAATGAGCGTACACTCTTTGTGACAATATGAGTTGCACCATTTACCAGTGAATATCCATCCAACTTGCCTATATTTTTTCATTCTTATTCATAAAGTATAAGAAATGTTGACACTTAATTCATCTTTAAAAAATAATTGATTAGTATATAACTTTACTATTGTTAGAACATGCATTCAACCATAGATCAACCTAACTTCAAGCATGATTCAACTCATATTCGTACACGTTTGAATATGGTTGTTCGACCCATATTCAAATTTTGTTCAAGCCATGTTTATATATAGTTTGAATAAGGATCAAACACCTTGCTTTAAATAATAATTGAATATGTTTGAACGAATCTCAATAATGGTTCAAATAATATACAAACAACATTCGCACAAATATTATAATAAGGTTACAAACACACTCTTTGATGTTGTATCTAGCTCAACATTAGTTTCATTAAAATGATATAATCTATGATATATGAGATAAATATTAAAAATAAATAAAACTCTTGCATGCTGAAGTCATCGATGAATAAGGAAATGTTGAACTTCATGAGCGTAGTCCCTCTTGAGAGAAAAAATCATGAAAATTTATATAATGTTGATATTAATAAAGAAAGTCAAAGTGGGAAGGGAGGGATGTCATTCCCTAGATAAAGTTGAATATGAGAATAGTAGGGACATTCTAGTTTGAAATAAACATTCAAACATATTTTATTAAGAAAACAAACATGAGCATGTTTCACCAATTTTCATTATTATGGAGCATATAAATATAAATTTCACAAAAAAAACTGCATTTATCTAATATCAAATATAATTTCTATACCATAAAAATTTTTATTTCTTATATTGTATTCTTTGTTAGTATATTAATTTTCAAATAACTTTTTCTTTCTCGAAAATATCAATTATCCTTTAAGCCTTAATTTTTTATCTTTCTAATTTTTTTTGTTAAAAAAAATTCTTTTAATGTGAATAGTGTATTTATTAATTTTATTGAGAGGTTTGATGGATAAGTATAAGGAGAGTCCGGAGGATATACAAATCATATTTATTGATTTAGAGAAAGCGTATGATAAAGTTCTAAGATAAGTGCTTCCGAGAGTTTTAGAAAAGAAGGGAGTTAATAATGCTTATATTCAAGCATTAAGGATATGTTTATAAGAATTGTTACTTTATTCATATATATGGTTGTTTTACCAAGTATTTTCATATTTTTATTTGATTATATTTACAAATGGATGTACCCTGCTATATGCTTTTTTTATGATATTATTCTTGTTGATAAGACTTTGGAGGGAACTGAAGAAAAACTTAAATTATGGAGGTCAACCTTAGAATCTAAAGGTTTTTATTTGAGTAAATCTAAAATCAAATACATTGAATGTAATTTAACTAGTAATAGATCTAGTGGGGGTATTATGACTTTAGGCAATTAAGTCATCAAAAAGAGTATATGCTTTAGATATCTCAAGTTTATTGTTCAAAGCCATGATGAAATAAATGGTGATATTATTAGTAGAATTTAAGTTTAATGGTTGAAGTGTAAGAATGCATTAGGTTGTTGTGTAATAGAAAAGTACCCCTCAATTTTAAAACGAAATTCTATAAAATGGTGGTGAGAGCTACAATACTTTATGGGACTGCCCACCAAAAGAGTAGTAAAAAATTAAATTAAGTGGTGTACATATTAGGATGCTTAGATGGATGAGTGGATTTACACTTAGAGATGGTATGCAAAATGATTATATATGTAAAAAAGGATGAAATAACTATAGTGGCAAATAAGATTAGAGAGAGTCACCTTAGATGGTTTGGTCACATAAAATGTCAGCCTTTTGATGACATGGTTAGAAGAGTAGAAGTATTAGATCTAATTTATGTTAAGAAAGGTAGAGGTAGACCTAAAATGATTTGGATAGAAAGAATTAGAAATGATATTTTTATCAGATTTAAATGAAAAATTGACTCATAATAATAGAGAAAAAAGGATTCATGTAACTAACTCCACATAGTGGGATAAAGACAAGTAGTATTTATTAAATTTGTACTTCCTAAATTAGCTTAATGTAATATACCACATTACCAATAAATTTATACTTCTCTCTCCAATTGTATATATATATATATGTGTGTGTGCGCGTTTGTGTGTGTGTGTTATTATTCTCTTATTGATGTAAAGGATAGTGAGTAGGTACTATTTAGTTAGGGCTTGAAAGTATTTTAAGTGCACTGTAGTTAAAAGTACAAGAGTTTAAAAGTGATAGAATTTTCTTTTTTATAGAAATTAGGAACTTATTTAACATGTCAATTTCTATGTATTCCAAATTCGCATGAATAAGATGAATTTGGAATTCACCACATCACACAAAACAATCTTGACCTATTACATATGAACTCTTGCATATATAGACTTCTTGCATCTATGATGCCTTCAAACTCAACTAGTCACAAGCAACCCCAACCCCACGAACAACTTTTAACCCTATGATGCCTTCAAACTCAACTAGTCACAAGCAACCCCAATCTTGACCTATTACATATGTCCGGTTGGAGGCAATTTCCCGTCAAAAAACTAGGTATTTGCTCGGTACAACTAGGTATTATTTGATAATAATGAGGAATACCGTTCTCTGAAGACCAATACCGAGTTATACCGAACTGTACCGAGAAATACCGAGTTGTACCGAGTTTTTCCAGGAAAAACTCGGTACAACTTTGGTATAACTCGGTATTTGCTCGGTAAAATTTGCTCGGTACAACTCGTTTTTTGGCGGGAATTTGCCTCCGATCGGACGTTCCTCTACGTCCGGTCGGAGGACGTAATAATTGTTCGTTAGTGACCCCTGACCTTAGTTTGCTCCACGCCTATCACATCACTTGCAACCCACGTTATACGCTACACTCACATGCAACTTGTACTTTCACCATCAAACCCTCTACTAATCCCACTAAAATCAGTTAGCCACCAACAGTGATCTCCTTAGCACAATAACATGACATAATTAAAAAATAATAATACCAAAGAAAAATATTCATTTTATTGAACTTAAAAAAAAATCTTCTAAATTTATTTCGCAACCAAATACATATAAAAAATACTTCAAATATATTAAATTTAGTGTATGATGTATTTAAAATAGACATAAGTTTTAAATAATTATGTATAAAGATCCCCCAGTGCAAATAATTTTTTCTTTATATTTCATTTTAATGTAGGCAGCTTAAAGTGTTAGAAATGAACTGATCGATTATCAAAGTTATTAGTGATGGTGGCCATCAACAGTGATGGGAAAATACAATCACTACAGGAAAATGCTTTCTTACAGACGGACAAAATATGCATGTAAAAATAAAAATCAGCTAGAAACATGTGCTTTTTGGCATATTTGAGGTGCAAAATGATCTGATGGTAATTAACATATCGAAAAATCTAAATCGACAAAATATTTTTGCCGGAAAAGGTTTTGGCTGGTGCTCCGGTGAAATTTCGGTGAAAAGATTAAGGAACCCGACGCTGTTTTTTGCTTCAAATTCTTCGGTATAATCCGCCGGAATTTTTGACAAAAATATACACCGGCAATACCGACGGATAATATATTATATAAATCCACTGGCCTATTATTGATGATCTTTATTTTTGTAATATCCACTGAAATTGCTAGCACAACCCTTCCACTGAAAAATGTGTTGTCTCGTATTACTCGTAGGCTTTCCGGCAGAAAACTCGCTAGAAATTTATTTGGCGATGAAATTCAGCTAGGTCTCACATTCACGGTAGCTCTCGGACGCAACCTAACCATGGTAAGATTAAATAAATGAGAGGTGCATAGTAGAAGAAATCGACGTCGACGAACGGTGAAAGTCAGTAAGGTTCTCGCATTTGTGGTAGCTCTTTGACGCTCTCGAACATGACCTAACTGAGGGAAAGAGAAGGAAATGAGAAGAAAGACCATGGTCGGGTCAAAATAGGGCCCTTTCCATTGAATTTTCAGGTGGATTATCCATCGATTACCTCACCGATAGTTAATGCATTGGTAAATAGTCGTCAAGTTTAAGTAAGCCGGCGCAATGTTCATCGATAATTTTGTTGGTAATAACCGGTGAAAATTATGCTCGAAACTTTTTTAGATTTTGGCACAAATTCGATGGAAATTTTGACGGTTATTCAACGGTGAATAATCTGTCGAAAATTTTGCATATATATGATTTTTTTGCTTGAAATAAGTGATTCTATAAAGTTTTGATATGGAGGAAGTTTCGATGCTTTGAAAGCACAAGGAGTCATAAGGGTCCAAATTTTTTATTATCTAATTAATGTTAAGCATTAGGACCCATAAGGGCCTATTTCTTGAAATGCTAGAACAGTGAGCCATAAAGGCCTGAATTTTGATATATGTTTCTAAGGGTAGGTATAAAGGCTTGAGGGAAATGTATTACTTTATAATTTAATATATAAAGTGCTTATTTGTTTACTTTCAGTGTATACACTACTTTATTTCAGTTATCAATAGTTACTATTATGCTTAATATTGTATAATTCTTAGGAAATGCCTTTATATTAAATGAAATGCAAAATAATTGACATGTTAAAAATTCAGATTGGTGGGTGTGACCTACTGAGCTGGGTAAGTTCATGCCTATTATGTATCTTATTTCAAGTTTTGGAAAGGAGAAAGAGTGTATTAAGTAGCTAAGGAATTAGGATCTGATCTATCTTAGTTTGTAAAGATATTTTCTAATTTTGAACTCAGTCATGAAAAATTATTTAACTGCTTGTTACAGATTGTAACGATGTATTAAAATGTATAATTATTGTATATATTTTAATAATAAGTAAAGATAACAAAAACTTCTTAATAAGTTTATTTGTTGGTTACTAGAATAAAATTAGAAGCTGTGTGGTCCGTATAATTTAAAATAAAATATAAAAAGTTATTGAAACTTAGATCTTGAGTGTGGTATGACTCAAGTCAACATGATATGACCTTGTTTATTTATGGATTATATTAGGTTAGGTTGTGACAAATCCTTTTTGATATCAAAGCAGTGATTTTGAGGACTAATTGTAACATAGAGCTATAGAAATTAATCAACTACTAAGTGTGATAATTTTATGTAGTATTTGAGTATTTATTTGTGTTTACTTTCATGTGCATGTCTATTTAGTTTTCTATTATCTGCATGGTTATCTGGTGGATCCATAAGACTCTTAGATGATAAATGTACAGAGTGCTAGTTAGCAACACTAATAAAGAGTACTACTTGTGCTATCATTTATATTCAATTTCTTAGTTTATTAGTTTAGTGGTAAAATTGATGGGTTAGGCCCAAAGTAGGATTTCTTCTATCAGATATGTTGATATTGATAAGCACTTGCAGTTATTTCTAAGATTGAAACCTCTAAGGTTTGAGGGTACAGTTGAGCCCAAAAGTAGTATGGGACTGGTTAATGAGATTTGAGAAGAATTTTGATGTGATGTAGTTTCCTTGTGAGAGGAGAGTATCATTAGCTATTATTTTATTATATGAGAAGGCTAAGTGATCACAGGTTGGGCCAACAAATAGAGAAACTTAAGGGGAAAATGAACTGCCTAATCAGTTGAAATGAGTTTATATATATTTTCTAAGCATAATTTATACCTCCATCTGTATGACAACAGATGCCAAAGACTTTTTTGAGATTAGTTCATAGGGGTTGTATGGTTATGTAGTAAAAGGCAGAGTTCACTATCTTAACTAGGCGCACTTTATAATTGTTTAACACTTATGAGGAAAAGTGCTTTAGGTTTCTAAGAGGACTTCGAGGTAGCTTGAGGAAACCATTAATTTTGTTTCACGTATAACTTTTTTGAGCTAAAAGATATAGCTTGTTTGATTAAGAATAACTTGTTGACTTCTTAATAGTGGTGGGCTTCTAGTAGGAAGAGGTTAGATAGGCAAGCATCTAGTACAAGATTTTTTTAAAAGAATAAAAAGTTTATACCTAAAATTTTTAGGAGAAATGGTCAGTCTATACAGTTCCATGTGATGGCAGTATTGTAAGATCTGAGAATTCAATTAGTGGAGAACCTGTGTATCAAAGTTATGGCATGAGACACTTTAATTAGTTCAAAAAGATGATAGGGTAGTACTTTCAATGCGATCAAACTAGACACATAGTGGTTGAGTGCTTGTAGCAATATTGGATTGATGTTTTGATCCTAGGTTTGATAGTTTTGTTAGACCAATAGGGAGACTAAGGACAACTCTAGCTTGTGTGTTTACTAAGGGATTATCCAACAAAGGCAATTGTTCTAGTTCTATAATAAGGAGGTTGCCTAGGAACAGATAGAGAGAGTCTTATAGTTCTATGGCTTCAGCTACAATTCAAGCATGTGTATATAGTCTGGCTAGCATGAGGTTAGAGATACTCCATATCTGGGTACAAGTATAACTTCTATTTTTTTATTTTCCATGTCATCTCTTATTTGATTTAAGAGTTAGTTACCCATTTATTTCTAATAGATAGATTGATATACTACACTTGCCTTTTGTACTACTTCATTTTTCTATGTTTGTTTTTTATCGACTAGGGATGGTATGGTGACTAATAGAGTATATTTTTATGAAATCAAAATATCTAATAAAAAGAAGAGATCTAGTCTGATACTATTACCCATCTTTGAGTTTGACGTCATTATAGGTATGGATTAGTTGATTTGATGTGAAGTTGAGATCAATTGTTTAAGAAAGAGGGTTATAATATATTTGGGTAGTGATAGCTATTTATTCCAGGGAGTTAAATGAGTTTTATTGTGTTTGATATTTTTGTTCATATGGATAAGTTGTGGATGAAGGGTTGTTGTGTCTTTCTATGTTCAGAATAGGAGCATAAGATCTAAATCTTTGTGTGATGCCCTAGTAGTATGAGAGTGTTTTTATGTATTTCATAAGGAAGTAATGAGTCTGCCATAGGATGGGGAGATTGAATTCTGTATTGATTTGTTTCAAAGAACTTTTTGATATCCAATGCTCCATACAAAGTGGCACTTAAGGAGCTTCAGAAGTTAAAGATATAACTTGAAGTGCTTGTCAATCAAAGGTTTTTCCATCCAAGTGTGTCTCCATGGGGAACACTTATTTTATTTGTGAAAAAAGGATAGTATTATGTAAATATGCATCGATTATAGGGAATTAAGCAAGGTCGCAATAAAGAACAAATATCCTCTGCCTAGTATTGATGATTTATTTGGTCAGCTTGTTGGAGTTTCTATATTTTCCAAGATTGATATGGTATCTAGATATTATCAAATGAAGAGCTGAGAGATAGATGTGATGAAAATAACATTTAGTATAAGGTACTGGCATTTTGAATTTTTAGTAAGGCCTTTTAGCGTGACTAATGCGCTGGTAAATTTTATGAATTTGATGAATAAGATATTCAGGAAGTGTATAGACCAGTTTGTTATCATGTTTATAAATGATATTCTGATTTATTCAACTTCTAAAATGATTATGTAGCACATTTGAAGATTATTCTCAAGACACTAAGGCAACATCAATTATTTTTAAAATTCTCTAAGTGTGAATTTTAACTAAAGAGTATCTCATTTTGGAACATGTTGTGAGTAGTATAGGTATCTTTATATATCCCAAAAAATTTTAGGTTATTGCTAATTAGCTGAGGTCTACTACTGTATATGTGGTAAGCAATTTTCTAGGTATAGCCAGCTATTATAGGAAATTTGTAAAAGTATTTTTCTAGATTTTTACACATCTTGAGAGATTGATTCAGAAGTCAGTGGTTTTCATCTAGATGCTTGACTGTGTGGTGAGCTTACAAGAGTTGAACGATTGTTTGACATCTGCTCCCTTTTTAACTATTACATCTGGTATATAGGGATTTTAGATGTTCAGTGATGCTTTACTAAAAGGATTGAGATGCATTTTTATGCAGCATGGGAAAGTTATAGTTCTTTTAGGTAGTTGAGGCCACATGAGAGAAATAATCTAATACATGATTTAAAACTTGCTACTATTGTATTTACTCTGAAGATCTGAAGGAACTATTTATATAGAGTTAGGTATGAGATCTTTACAAATCATTAGAACGTAAAGTATATTTTCACTTAGAAGAATTTTAATATGATGCATAGAAGATGGTTTAAGCTGATTAAAAATTATGCTATTCAATATCAACAAGGTAAGGACAATGTGGTAGAAGATGCTCTAAGCTGGAAATCTTACAGAATATCAAGCCTTATGCTTACTTTTGATGATAACTTGATTTGGGATATGAAGAAATTAGAGTTGGAGGTGATTACTACTATTGATCAAGGTTCTAATAGTCTAACTAAAATGATTATTCGGCTATCACTACAGGAAAGGATTAAGGAAGCACATAGGCTACATACAGAGCATATGAAGTTGATTGATCAAATCAAGTTTGGTAAGAAACCTAAACTATGATTATTCTATTATGGAGTCATTTTTATAAGGATAAAATGTGTGTTCCTAGTTCTAGAAATTTGATATGAGAGATTTTGAATGAAGCATACTATTCATGTTATATTATTTATCTAAGGAGAGTAAGATGTACAATGAATTTAAAGATATATTTTGGTGGCCTAGATTGATGAAGTATGTGATAGATTTTATTTTAAAATATGAAGCATTTCAGTTGATAAAGATAAAACACTAATGGCTAGGAGGTCGTCTATAATTATTACCAATTCTAGAGTGGAAGTGGGAAGAAATAGTAATAAATTTTGCTATGGGAATTACAAGATCGAGGTAGGGTAGACGCAAAGATATCTAGGTTATGGTGGATCATGTGGCTTAGTTTGCACACTTTATTCTTTTTCAACAATTTAACATTATGGATAGATTGATAAAACTCTTTATACAAGAGATTGCAAGACTATATGGAATATCAAAACTGACAATCTCTAATAGAGATGACAGATTTACCTCCAGACTATAAAGAGACATTAAATAAGGCCTAGGTATTAAGTTGCATTTCTATCACCAGACCGATGAATAGTCTAAGAGGATTATTGAAATAATGGAAGATCTTTTGATATTGCATGTTTTGGACTTTGGCAGTAGTTGGGAGGATCATATACCTTTAATTGAATTTGCTTATAATAGTAATTTGAAATCAAGCATATATTTGGCCTCTTATGAAGCTCTGTATGGTAAAACCCAATTATTTTAGACCAAGGAGAAAGAGAGGGGTCTGATTGAGTTAGCCTTAATTGATGATGCTACTAAGAAGACCCATCATATTAGAGATAATTTAGGGCATATGCAAGGAATTAAAAAGTAGAATTATGATGTGAAGCCCAGAACTGTAGAATTTCAAATTAGAATTTTATGTATGTAAAGATCAAGCCTATGAAAGGTATAAGAAGGTTTAGAAAGGAAGGAAAGTTGAGTTCGAGATATGTTGGACGCGTCACTGAAATGATTGAAAATTTTCCTTATAGGGTAAAGTTACCGAAGCATATATTTGATATTCATAATGTGTTTCATGTATCATTTCTAAAAAAATGGGTATCTGATCTGAAAAATTGAGTATTTTTAGATGATATGGAGATATATTCGAATTTGAGCTATAGAGAGGAATGCAAAATGTTTAAGGCTTATGATATTATAAGGTTAAGAAATAAATATATTCTGATGATTATGGTATAATGGAAGCACAAAAAAGAAAAAGAGAAGCGACATAGGAGAAGGAATTTGAGATGAGATAATAATATCCTAATGTGTTTAGTTTATCTAACTTTTAGAATATTAAGGATGATATTTTTTTAGGAGGGGAGGATTGTAACATCTATTGAATCTGTGTATCATTATACTTATTTTCACCCAATATGGTAAAGGTAACCTCTGAAATTTTTTTAGTTTATTATCTCCTGCATGTATCTATGAGTATTTTGTATGCAAATAAGTGTTTGAGTCAGTTCTAAAGTGGAGCCAAGGGTTTTTGTGCATTATTTACTAATCCAGATTTTTTCCCCTAGGGCACCGCAAAGCTAGGATTGGTAACACCGCAGCATAAAGATCTCTATCTTTAGGTCAAAATAATTTAATGTTGTTGTGTTTGGGGCAGCGCAACAACTATGTGCTCTTTAATGGAGAGCATTGCGATGCAGTAGGGTCTGGCATCGCCACAGAAGGATCATATTTCATAAAAATATCTATTTCCACCAAAATAATTTTATTATCAATCCATTTATTTTCCCTTACGTAGTCAACTACAGAGAGAGAGGAGGAGAATTCTACAGAGAGAAAGCTAGGATTTGGACAATTTCAATTTATTTTTTATTATTGGCCCAATTCTAAAAGTTGTCTAGAAAGATATAGGTTATATTTTTCCTATCTCAATTTCCAAAAATACAAAAAAAAATTATTTTTCTTGACTAAATTTATAATTTTATAGTGTAGAAATGACAATAACTTTTGTATGTTATAGAGACAATCATTCTACACATTTATGCATTCTTCTAGAAAATTTTTGTCTAGTAGTTTGAAAAGAGTGTTATTTTATCAAGTTACAAAATCCTAAAAAATAATGTTGTGGCAAAATAAAAGCTATAAAATAGTGTTATGAACAATCCTTGGTTAATTGGTAGAATTCTAAAATTGTGAAGTTTTGCTTAGTAATTGAATTTGTTGCTTACAAATCTTAGCTTACCGGTAATGCAATTATGAATTTCAAAAATGTATTCATTTACACTTTTTTACTATAATGCAATGATATAGCTACTTAATTGCTTGAAATATATGATTCTATGGAGTTCTGATGTGGCGAAAGTTATGGTGCTTTAAATACAATGGCGGAAGTTATGGCGCTTTAAATACAAAAGGAGTCATAAGGACCTGAATTTTCTAACATGTAATATGTACTAAGTATTGGGAGTTATAGGTTTTATTTTTATATACTAGCACAGGGAATCAAATGGGTCTGAATTTTGATATTGTTTATGAGGGGAGGTATAACCGTATAAGGGACTGAAGTAAATATATTCCTTTATGCTATAATATATGAACTGCTTGTTTAAAAAATGTTTTATGATTTTTCCCGCTCCGCTAGGGCTTTTTCCTAGCTTCCTCCAGCACGGTTCACCTCGGTGGCATCGGTCATCTCTGCATTTTCCAAGGAAGTTTCCTTTCTTTTCTGGTTGTGCTTTTGGTTTGTTGGTTTTTTCCCTTTTCGGTACGTGCCGGATTAGAATGGTGCTGAAGCTTTGCGACCCTGGTTTTTTGGAGTGTTCATCTTCTTTGCGTTCATTTTTGGATGTTCTTATAGGCTCTTCTTCAGTCACTGATTTTCCTGAGCTTAGGGCATCCTTCTTTCGTGGCTTGCCTTCCCTTTGTATCTTGGATCAGGAAACACAGCTTTAGTTATTCCTTTTCAATTCTCATTAGTTGGTTTTTTCCCTATCAAACGACCCTCCCCCTATACTATTCATAAATTTATTTTCAATCTCAAGCTAAATGGGGAGGTTTCAGTCACCCTGTTGGATCAGTCGCATATTCTTATCAAATTGGAAAATGACCTTGAATATTGTAGGGTCTTCTGTCAAAGATCATATTTGGTTTATAATTGCTACCTGAAGCTTACCAAGTGGTCTCCCCTTGTTAATGTCGGTATTGAGTCGCCGATGATCCCGATTTGGGTATCCTTTTTGCAATTGTATCCTCACCTCTTTTACCCTTGCATTCTTCACGATTTGACCTCTCTCTTTGACAAACCTTTGAAAATTAATTTTGCCACTTCTATTGGATCCAAGCTGTCCTTAGCTCAAGTTTTAGTAGATCTAAATATCACTAAATCCTACCCAGATAAGGTGTGATTAGGCTCTAAGAAGTTCGGCTATGTCCAACAAGTGGTTATGGATAAGTTCCCTCCTTTTTGTGCTTCTTGTAAATGTATTGGACATGTAGTTGGGAATTGTCGTCCTCCTCCTGTGGTTGTTCTGCCTAATTCTAACAAGGTATCTAAAAAGGTTTGTAATAATCCTGCTTTAATTATTCTCTCCCAATCCTGCTTTAATTATTCTCCCCCCCCCCCCCTCTTCTGTTGTGTTGATCCCTATTGTGGGTGATTCTGCAAATGATGTGGTTGATATCCCTTTAGAATTAGGCCCTGCTATGAATATCGCTGAGAATGTTGTGGTTTTTGAGGGGGTTAATCCTGCTATTTCTAATTCTAATTTAATCCAGCTAGACTCTGTAGTGGTTTTGGAGGGGGTGGCTCTTGTTGCCCAGGTTTCGCGGTTAGGTTCGAGTGAGGTTGGTGTATTGAATTGTGGTTTGAATTCTAAACCTGATTTATCTTTTGCGGATAATATGTCTGCCCCATGCGATTTAGCTATGAATGATGTGCCTTGTATGGGCGCTGAGCTTTCTGGATCTCCTATTTATCCTACTCAAAATTTGATTGGTTTTGTGGTATCCTCTCCGATGGTTGTTGAGAGTCCAGATGTTGTTTCTTCTTTTGTTAACCTGGCATTGAATATGCAGTTTCTTGATCAATCAGATTTAACTCCTAATGATGGATTTGAGGGCAATGTTAATTTTATTAATATTCTGATTTCAGTTATGTCTAATATTGAAATGAAAGCACATATGGCTGAGTTTAGGAAAAACTCTATTTTGTGTCAAACTGATTGGTTGATTTTGGAGAATTCCCTTTCTTCTTCTTCTGGCGGGGAGGAAATGAATTTTCAGGATTTTAAGGAGGAAATAATAGAATGCTCTATTTATCGTGATTTTTCAAATGCAGGTGGAAAGAAGCATAAAAGTAAAGGCAAGAAGAAATAGGGTGTGGTATTTAGTTTTTGCTATTTCGTCGATGGTTTTAGAATGTTGTTGGACGATGATGAGGAGGTCCCCTGCTTCCCCTTGTTGGCAGGGCTGGTTGGCAACCTGGGTGCCTCAATTTGTTGCTTGGTGGATTGTAGACTGTGTTTGTATAGTTGACACCTATGGATGATCTGTGTTTGGCTGCGAGGTTAGTGTAGGGGGCCTCCATTACTGAGTCACTATTCGCTACTTCTCCCTCTCTATCTGGTTTTATAGGTTTCACCATTTTAATTTTTGTATTAAAAAGATGCTTTAAAAAGAGGTAAAAAAACCTAATGATTTAAAATTACCATCACTCCAAACTTAAAATAAAAAAGATTAATGATGTCATGGTTGACCACATCACCTTAGAATTCAAGCATGGAAACTCCATCTTTCTTTCAAAGCTAGGTGTCCTATGCACATTCAAAAAAAAAAAAAAAAAACTCAAAACTCTTTCCAAGTCCCCTTATTTTGGCCCTCCTTAAATGGACATGATGATTCATTGCAATTGGAATTATTTTCCTTTCTTTTATGGCACGATTAACAAAATACTTATTTTTAACACCATCATTAGAGCAATGCACGTAACAAATAATTAGTAATTAATCACAAAGTTTTTCAAGTCGTCGTTGGGATCAACCAGCATGGATTATTGCTGCTCAAAAATGTGTTTATCACTCGCACCATAGCCTTCCACTAGAATCAAGACATTCACAAGAATGAAGCTAGCAAGCTCATGTGGCTCTTCACAGAGAGAGAGAGAGAGAGAGAGAGAGAGAGAGAGAGAGAGAGAGAGATGAGCTTGTCACTCTTCTCTGTCTTCTTCTTGGTGATACTTTTGGCTCCTTAAAATGGATGTAAGCCAACATGATCAAACTAGTTAAATATGTCCTACTCTCTTTAGCTTAATTATTATTATTTATTCACTAGCCCCTTTCTTAAAGAACAAAAGCTCTTCAACAGTGGAGTAACCCAATTCAAAGAGAATTATTTGTAGCCATGTTTATGCATCAATATTTAGTGCTCCCATTGAGATTATTTTGAGTTGGTTGAAGAAAGCTTAATGTATAATCATCCTACTAATTGGGGATATTTCTTATCCATTTGGCATCCTTGCATGTGACAGAAACCAAAAATAGTGTGTAGGGCTCCTAACAAGGGAGCTATGTTAGCATGGCTTTGTTTGTTAAGCTTTCCAAGAAAATGGATGCCCTACTACAGACACTTTCCAGCTGCTCCATGCCTTCTCCCTCGGTTCTCATTAATACCACATTTCATGTGACTCCTGTTTGCTATAAGGGGTGTCATCATCATGAGCAATTATTACGTCCGGTCACCGAATGCGTTCAGAGACCAATAACCACGTGCCACGTCACCTAAAACTCGGTATACATTAAGATACGTTCGGATTTCACCAGACGTAATAATTGCTCCTAGTGTGAAGCACTTAATAGTGACGCATTCTAAGGCCTCGTTTTTTGGTGCGCTAAATGTATTCCATTTGTTTTTTTGTTTTTTTTTTTGTAGGGGGGGGGGTGGATTTTTTTTTCTTTTTTAGATTTTTTTGAAAGTTTTATTATTATTTTTAAAACTTTTTTTATATAAAATTTTCTCTTTTTATATACCCCCTCCCCATCAAATATAAATACCCCCCCAAGGAAAGAAATTTGCTTCACCCATCATTGTAGCGTTCGATTCTTTCTCTTAAGAGAGGACTTCCACTTTTTCATATAACAGAGCATAGTTTCCCCTTTATAAGCTCTAACAAATATTGTCATATATATGCAGTGTGTATCGTCCTTACATTCTTTAGTGCTCCTCCACCAAGAGTAACATATTGTCATTCAAAGTGGTGAAAAAATAATAGATATCTCAATTTCTTCTTTATAAATTATGATCAAATATCTTAAAAGAGACTAAACACTGTCTTATACAGGAAAAATATTCTCCCTTACAAGCACTTGCATTTTCTCTATCATGAGTACCAAATCACTTTATAAGTAGAGTTGTGAGTGATACCAAAGAATTTAAATTTGGTGGAACTCCAATCTTTCTCTTAATGAGAGCTTTGACTATCTCTATTTGGATGGCTTGGGATATGATTTCACCCCATTTCAATGCTTCAAAATTTTGTCAAATGGGAGGGTAATTAATATTAAAATGTAATATAACTCATGTAAGAGATGATGTTGAAGATAATACTCTAATTAATATAGTTTAACATTTAGCTTGATATTAGTATTTTATGTTGATATTGGTGATACCAAACACCAGCTTTGGTATTGACATTGTTGAAATTATGTGTTATAAGTGATATTAAACCTTTCTCATTGCATCAAACTTTAACATGGAGTGCGAATGTTGATAGTTGATGTAGAGGTTGGAAGATTTAATGTTGTAGAAAACTATGTATTGGCATTATGTAAATCAAATAGTTCTATATGTAGCTTTAAAATGTATTTTTTTCATATATAAACTTAACTAATGTTCACTATCATTTTCTTATAAGTGAGGAATGCTCCATATACTTGTAAGAATAATTCATATTTATAAGAACTTGTTCTTTATAGGAGAATAAATCCTTTATGTCTTTGAGATGTTACTTGAAATATTCAAATTTATTAGAAAAAATTCACTCCCCTCCAAGTTTTTGAGGCTTGAAATTTTTGAGGAATCTAAGAAATATATATTCTGAATCTTTTGGTCTCATGAGAATTTTTGTGTACCTATATATTCCAAGGCTTTTAACATTCCTTTTAAGCTTAAGCTTAAGAAATATATATTAGAATATTTTTCTTGAATATATTTAATGGGTGTATAATACTAACTTTGATAAAAAATTCGTCTTTGGTCTTTTACTTGCTCCTATTTTTTTATTGGGCAGGCCAAATAAATTTTTTATTGTAAATTCTATTTTTACTTGAGGATCGTTCACATTACTTTTGATGAACACTAATAGCCTTGTTAGCAATTATTTGTATTTTTACTTGATGAATGAGAAGAGAGTAGGAACACATTCTCTTACATTAATGAGGAATAAAAAATTCAGGCTTAAATGAACACATTATAGACCCTTGATCGAGCTTCTTCACGAGTTTTAAATCATATTGCTATGAATGATCATAAATGAATCAATCACTAAGTGGCGTTTTGGATCAATTTGTTATTGCTATAAATTTTTTATTTTTATTTTATTTTACATATTTTTTGCTTTAAAATAAAACATATATAGTATATTTAAGACACATTTTTTATTAAAATTCGAATAATTTTGATTTATGTCATAGTGGCACCAATCATCGACGCAACAATAATGATGATCGACAAGATGATTGTAATGATAGACAGTTGTGAGAATAGTTTTAAGAAATACACAAAGCACCACGATATATTTTGAATGTTAAAAAAAATAAGATCAATTAAAATGATTTATGTCATAGTGGCACCAATCATCGACGCAACAATAATGATGATCGACAAGATGATTGTAATGATAGACAGTTGTGAGAATAGTTTTAAGAAATACACAAAGCACCACGATATATTTTGAATGTTAAAAAAAACAAGATCAGTTAAAAACACAATAATTAATATGATTAAAAAATAGTAAAAAATCTATAGTATTAAAATGTATATTTATCTATCTAATAATTATATTCGTTCATTAATTTATTAAACCAACACCTTTTGAACTCTAATGAAGTCCGATCACGACAGCAAACATGATTGTCGTGGTATATGGTTACAAAATTAATGAGCCTGCAATCAAAGGACCTGATTAAGAGAAATTATTTGGTGCGGAGTCCAGACGTACCTTACCATCTGGACTCTAATTAAATCTTGACACGTGGAGGAGAAAGTGGATGGTCAATTAGATATTATTTATTATTTATGTCTTCTCAACAGATAACATTTATGTCTTATCATCACGTCCGACCCAACCCAATCCGACCCCCAAAGTTTGAATTTGAAGGCAAGGGTTCAAAAGACTCGAAAGAAATGTCATTTTACTTTTATGGAGCATTTCTACAATGTGCTCATGTTGTTCTTCCAATCCTTTAGCATGACAGGAGGTTGCATTCTAGATGAGGAAAAAGTTCGTCTCTTTCATAAATAGGTACAACTTGTTGCGCCTTTGATGTGCTTTCATGGTATTAGTTCTTATATATATGTTTCTCTAGAAAATTAGTTCTTATATCAATTTTTTAAGTTTTCAAAAATTAGGTTGCATAGATTTACAAAATTTTAAGTTTTCTAAACTAGGTTGCATATTAGTTCTTATATATTTTTAATAGAGTTTCATTTGCTACTATGCTTACGCTACACTTTTGATGTACTTTAGTTGTGCTTTCACTGCGTTTTGAAATCTCTTTTTCTCTAAAAAAGAAATGTGCATCTAAAATGAATATAAAGAGAAGAATTTCCAAAGCAAAGTGAAAGCACAATAAAAGAGCAGTAGCAAAATGCACAACGAACTGTGAATTAATGTGCAACAAAAGTGCATCAAAAGCGCAATGAAAGCACAACGAAAGCAAAAAAAAAAAAGCCCAGCCAAAGCTCACCAAAAGCATAATTAAAGTGAATTGAATAACAGAAAAAATTAGTTGTGCTTTAACTGCACTTTGACTGTTCTTTAGTTGCACTTTGGCTGCTCTTTCACAGCGCTTTGTTGCACTGGCACTATGTTTTTTCTTTAAGAAAGAAAAGTGCATCTAAATTGAATATAAAGAGAAGCGTTATAAAAGCACAACAAAAGCACAGTGAAAGTGCATTTAAAGTGCTTTCATTATGCTTTTCATTCATTTGCTTTTACTTCTTATTTACTGAGTATTTTTCTTTATTTTTTTGTAGATGGCTGCTTATGTTTGTTCAATTACATTTCGTTGTTAGGTTACAACTTTTCGAAATATTTGCGACTAGTTTAGCAAAATAGTTCACAAAGATGTTGATTACACTTTGAGGACTTTGAACATCCATCAGTTTTTGAATTTCGCACCATTCCAGCAAAATGTACCTCTAATATATGAACTGGTGAAATTCTAGAATATCTTTGAACAAGGTTTCTTTATCAAAGGTCATTTTATGAGATTCACATCTGATGAAGTAGCTTTGCTCACATGTTTTATTTCAAAAAAGAAAATTTCTTCATACTTCAATTTCTCCATTTACTTTCATCAGTTAATTTAACCAAAAATTGCTCACAGGTTTGCCCAATAAAGGTACTGAGATCATATGACAGAGCAAGCCACTAATAGGAGTTTTATCAACTCATATAAAACGTGAAATGAAAGAACTAAATAAATCAACTGACTAAGCAACAATGTTAAAGACTTTTATAATATTTTTTATTTCTAATTTAATTTTTTTTCCTTCAATAATCTAAAAATCCCAAGAAGGATCATGTTTATAGCAAGTAATGTAGATGAGTTCTCATATGTTAATTGCGCAGGGAGTATTAGGATATCTTTTATTCATGAAATTAATACAATTACCACCAAATTTGCTAAGGAGAAGCCACTTGGTTACATAAATGATTTTGTACCTTTGCTATTGTTGAATCCTAAGTTTATTTAAATCTAATTCATATTACAAATTATTTTTGTAATTCATTTCCTAATATTAATTTACATGTTTTTTTTGTAGATATGGTTCATAAAGCACTTCTTCCTAAATACCCCCAAGTACCCAAATTTAAGTCCACATTTTTTTAGACCCCAAACTAAACATTAATACCCCCAACTGAATAAAAAACCCCCATAGTACCCCCCAACTGCCCTCCAACCCCCATAACATATGATATATTTTTTGTTGATTCATTTAAAATTGTTTCTCAACCCTTAAATAACACAATGAAATATCTAGGGAGGGATTTCCTAAGTATAGATAAGCAAAAATTTATGGATGATTGCTTTAAAAAGTATTATGACAACAAAAATTCAATGAATTTAAATCATTTAGTTAAATTCTAGTTATTATTATTTTTGAGCTATGAAAGCATATCAAAAGCACGGTAAAAGAGTACTCAAAGCACAACAATAGTGTAGTTAATATGTAGTTCAATCATTGAACTATGCTTTAACTGCGCTTTGACTGTGCTTTAGCTGTGTTGTTAATGTGCCTTTGATGCACTTTCACTATGCTTTATATGCATTCACTGTGCTTTAATTTATTGTGCTTTTCTTTGTATTCACTATTTATTATTTTTATTTGCAAGGAAGACATTATTTTTTTCTTCTAGTATTATTGTAATATTAACAATTGATGTTGATGACTTAGTTATTGATAAATACTTAGATAATAACCAGGTAGATACATTTGCTTTATTGTTATATGACAAGAATAAGCTTATAACTGAATTGTTTTAACCCTTCTTATATATCTCTCAAATGCACAAAATTAATATTAATGTAAAATATTATCTCTATATAATATTGTTTTCTTAGACATCAGCACCATCCTTATTGACTTCTTGCAGGTATACAATGAATATTATCACTCTGCCCAGTTACACATTTAACATATAAATCAGGGTTTGGTGAAGGAAAGAAATCTTCTAATTCAACCCATCATCCACAAAAAGCCCTTCTCATAGGTAGGTTGAAGGAGAAATTTTATGATTCCTTACCCAATACGCAACACAAGCAAATTCTTTAATCAGTCGAAAGTTAGAGCATTATAGTATGTTAATTCTTTTTTCTATATGGCCAATGAAGTAATATTTTCTTTATTTTGTTCAGATAAAAAATATATATGAGGACATGAACGGATCCTTTGAATCAAATATAACAAAATGGAATATACAAAGAGTATGTGGACTTCCAAGCTAGACGAACATTGTTGATTTCAGAATGTTCCCTATAAATATATGGAAAAAGTTATTCTTCAAAGGAAAGTGGATTGCAAATAATATAAAAATTGGCAAGATGAAATGCCAAAATTTAGGGTCAAATTCGCATACTCTATCTTCCTTTCAACAAAGAAAAAAAATTTAAATTTTGTATCAATATGTAATTCTTTGAATAATTATGTACATTTTGTAATATTGAATTAGTTATTCATTTTATTTTGTATTCATTGATTAATTGTTTTATTATATTGTAATAACTTGCAAATATGCAGCGAAAGCGCACAAAAAGTGTACCAAAAGTGCAAAATAAGGTAGTAAAAGTTCAGCTAAAAAGCAATGCAGTACACTTTAGTTTTGGCTGTGCATTAGTGAAAAGCGTAACAAAAGTACAATTAAACTCAAAGATAGCATCAAAAGCACAGTGAAAAGGCAGCAAACACCATAAAGTGATTTTCTATAAATTTTTCCTTAGTATTTAAAATAATTTTGAAAAAAGTTATAGTTTTGAAAAATTTTCCATATAAATTAAATCATATTAAACATACAGATAAATCACAACAAAAGAGCATCCAAAACACATAATTAAGACATTAAAATCATAGGGAAAACTTAGAAAAAAATGCAGTTAAAGAGCAGAAAAAGCTAAACATCTTAATTAATATTTACTCATTATGAATATATTTTCATCACAATCACCTTATCCTTCACCATTCATGAGCTTTAAATGCGCTTTTGTTGTGCTTTATCTTTAAGTGTTCAATAAGATTTAATTATATATATATATATATATATCACTTTTCCTATGGGAACATAACCATAAATTATAATGCTTTACTTGCAATGTCTAAACTATCCCCCATCGACATCATAACACACAAGGCAGGTATAAAACATACAGTATCAATAGATAAATCAGAATAAAATTCTTCAGAAATAAAAGAATGATAGGTACCAGAATAAAAAAGAACTCTGCCAAACTTGTTGGAAATCAAAAGTATACATGTAACCACCTCCTCTGAATCTTCAACAATAGTGTAGTTAATATGTAGTTCTATTATTGAACTATGCTTTAACTGTACTTTGACTGTGCTTTAGCTGTGTTGTTAATGTGCCTTTGATGCACTTTCACTGTGCTTTATATGCATTCATTGTGCTTTTGTTGTACTTTTCTTTGTATTCATTATTTATTATTTTTATTTGCAAGGAAGACATTATTTTTTTCTTCTAGTATTATTGTAACATTAACAACTGATGTTGATGACTTAGTTATTGATAAATACTTAGATAATAATCAGGTAGATACATTTGCTTTATTGTTATATGACAAGAATAAGCTTATAACTGAATTGTTTCAACCCTTCTTATATATCTATGAAATGCACAAATTTAGTATTAATGTAAAATATAATATCTATATAATATTGTTTTCTTAGACATCAGCAACATCCTTGTTGACTTCTTGCAGGTATACAATGAATATAATCACTCTGCCTAGTTACACATTTAACATATAAATCAGGGTTTGGTGAAGGAAAGAAATCTTCTAATTCAACCCATCATCCAGAAAAAGCCCTTCTCATAGGCAGGCTGAAGGAGAAATTTTATGATTCCTTACCCAATCCGCAACACAAGCAAATTCTTCAATCAGTCGAAAGTTAGAGCATTATAGTATGTTAATTCTTTTTTCTATATGGCCTGTGAAGTAATATTTTCTTTATTTTGTTCAGATAAAAAATATATATGAGGACATGAATGGATCCTTTGAATCAAATATAACAAAATGGAATATTCAAAGTGTATGTAGACTTCCAAGCTAGACGAACAGTGTTGATTGTAGAATGTCCGCTATAAATATATGGAAAAAGTTATTCTTCAAAGGAAAGTGGATTGCATATAATATAAAAGTTGGCAAGATGAAATGCCAAAATTTAGCATCAAATTCGCATACTCTATCTTCCTTTCAACAAAGAAATAAATTTTAAATTTTGTATCAATATGTAATTCTTTGAATAATTATGTACATTTTGTATTATTTAATTATATTGAGTTAGTTATTCATTTTATTTTGTATTCATTGATTAATTGCTTTATTATATTATAATAACTTGCAAATATGTAGCGAAAGCGCACAAAAAGTATACCAAAAGTACAAAAATAGGGTAGTAAAAGTTTAGCTAAAAAGCAATGCAGTACACTTTAGTTTTGGCTGCACTTTAGTGAAAAGCGTAACAAAAGTACAATTAAACTCAAAGATAGCTTCAAAAGCACAGTGAAAAGGCAGCAAACGTCAAAAAGTTGTTGAAACTCGTTCACTAAGAATTAGGTTGTTAAACCTAAGCTTATATCCCACGGCTAACCAGGAGGGGGTGAATTGGTAATTAAAAAAAAAAATTACCCTCTTAAAATTTGGAAATAAAAACTAACTTTAGTGAGTTTTATAGAAATAGATTTTTCAACCACACGTTGTAAACATTAAAATAAATACATCAGAAAAGTAAAGAACACCAAATTTATAGTGGTTCGGTCAAAACCAGACCTACATCCACTCCCTGGAGGCATCCTCCGAGTATAGCACTAATACCAATAGTGACTCTTCTTTTGCACCCACAGCAAGGCGGAGAAGCCTTTATAAAAACTCTTTCCACCACTACCCGGTGTGGCAGAGAACCGTCGTCCTTTACACTATCCCCAGTGTTGGCAGAGAACCCTTCGTCCTTTCACACTCTCCTAGTATGGGCAGAGAACCCTTCATCCTTTCACACTCTCCTAGTGTGGACAGAGAACCCTTCGTCCTTTCACACTCTCCTAGTGTGGGCAGAGAACCCTTCGTCCTTTCACACTCTCTTAGTGTGGGCAGAGAACCCTTCAACTGTTCACACTCTCCAAGTGTGGGCAGAGAACCCTTTTGCTGTTCACATTCTCCAAGTGTCGGCAGAGAACCGGATCTCCTTGATAGATCTTCTCACAATAAATCTAGAAGAAAGAAAGAAAAGAGTGAAGTAAACCCAAATCACAAGTAGAGATTCTTACCTTTGAATACCAAGTGAAACCTTCACGCTCCAATGACAATAATCTCCTTCAAACACTCTCTCACACTCTCTCCTTGACTCTTCTTTCAATAGGCATGAAGATCAATGGGCAAAAAGATTATGTGGCAGTTTAGTTTGGACAATTTATAGGAAAGACACAAAAAACCGTCCAAAAACTGCAAATTTTCAAGTCA
>NW_021319486.1:3480985-3540934 GCF_001605985.2 Dendrobium catenatum
ATTCTGCCAACATTGCTCGGGCGGCTTTTATTAATGTTCTATTTTTCCTTTCGACTACCCCATTCTGCTGAGGGGTTCTAGGTGCAGAAAAGTTGTGATCAATTCCTTTCTTCTTATAAAATTCCTCAAATTTCTTATTCTCAAATTCTCCTCCATGATCATTTTATATAGAAATAATTTCACACCATAGTTTTCTTTGAATCCAAGTCAAAAAGTTTCTAAATTTCTCGAATGATTCACTCTTATGAAATAGAAATCTAACCCATGTGAATCTCGAGTAATCATCAACAATCATAAATCTGTATACCTTTCCTCCTAGACTTACAGTACCAATAGGTCCAAAAAGATTCATATGCAAAATCTCTAAAGGTTTACTAGTTCTAAGATCTTTATTTGACTGAAAAGATGACTTCACTTGCTTTCCTAATTGACATGCATAATAAATGTGGTCTTTAGTAAAGTCTAGTTTTGGTATACCTCTAACTAAGTTCTTTTGGATAATCCTCCTAACGTTTTTAATTCTAGAATGATAAAGTCTTCTATGCCAGAGCCATGACTCATCAGATACAGTTTTCAAACAAAAAGCAGTAGGAGATTGAATATAATTCAAGTCTAGCATATACACATTATTTACCCTTTTACCATTCAAAACATCTTTACCATTTAGGCTCAATATGCAGCTAGTAAGAAAAAATTTCACACAATATCCTTTATCACATAGCTGGCTTATACTTAACAGGTTATGCTTTAAGCCTTCTACTAATAACACATTCTAAATGTAAAATTTATTAAGATTTTCAATCATACCTGATCCAACTAGTTTCCTTGTGGTGTTATCTCCAAGTGTAACCTTGCCTCCATTCCTGGCTTCCAACATTATGAATTGAGCAGTATCTTCAATCATATGCTTTGAACTTCCGCTGTCCAGGTACCATATGCTCTCACAATGTCTTGTGTGAGAGTGACCCTTTTCTTGATCTAACTGACCAAGATTATCGGCCATTAAGCATATATCAGAGACTTCTTCTTCCTTTTTAGTCTCTAATGAATCTGAAGCTGAGTCCTCCCATAAAGCTCTTTGAAATCTTCTTGCCCTTCTTTACAATTAGTTTCTCCTCAACCTTCTCCTTACTAGGAGTGGCTTTGAGTTTTGGGCAATCAGTCTTGATATGACAAGGTTTCCTGCACTCATAGCAAATCATTTCATTTGAAACTTTGGCATTTTTATTAAATTTACCTCTATTCTAATGCTGGAGTCTCTTCTGCTTCCCCTTTAGAAAGCTTCTAAATTATTTAGTCATCAATGCAATGTTGTCTTCATCCTCAGGTTGTGAGTGTTCACTCTCAGACTCTTCCACATTTAGTGCTATGTTCTTTTCCCTTCGTGGTTCACCTTCATCAATCTTTCTTTGGCTAACTTCTTGCTCGTAAGCAATTAGCGAACCAAGAAGATTATCAATAGAGTAAATGTTTAGATCTTTAGACTCTATAATTGCAATAATTTTAGCAGCATAAGCAGTAGGTAAATAATGAAGAATTTTATTAACCATTTCAGCATTCGTTAGTTCCCTACCTAGTGCATGCAAAGAGGTGACTATTTGTGTAAATCTTCTGTACATATCAGAAATAGATTCATTTGGTTTCATGCGAAATAGTTCATAATCATACAACAAGATATTAAGTCTAGATTGCTTAACCTCATTAGTCCCATCATAAGTTATATAAAGTCTATCCCTTATGTCCTTCCCACTTTTGCAAGTGGAAACCCACATGTAGTTTCTGATTTTAAAGCACAAAAGAAACTATTCAAGCATTTGGCATTTAGTTGTGCTAAGTCACATTCTTCTACTGTCTAGTTTGTAAAAGGGGTTTCAACTCTAACTCCATCAACTAATCTAGTTGGTTTTATATACCCTTCCTGAACTAAGTTCCACTACGATAATCAAGTGATTGTAAAAATATAAACATGCGTGTTTTCCAAAAGTCAAAAGGTATATTGTCGAACATTGGATGTCTAGTTATAGAGTAACCCTCGAGTGTATTTCAGTTTCCAAATGTAGCCATCTACGTTAATCAAAAAGTAGTCTAAACTTATGATTTTAAAATAAAGCTCTGATACCACTTGTTAAACTCATTCACTAAGAATTAGGTTGTTAAACCTAAGCTTATGTCTCACGGCTAACCAAGAGGGGGGTGAATTGGTAATTAAAAAAAAATTTACCCTCTTAAAATTTGGAAATAAAAACTAACTTTAGTGAGTTTTATAGAAATAGATTCTTCAACCACAAGTTGTAAACGTTAAAATAAAAACATCAGAAAAATAAAGAACACCAAATTTATAGTGGTTCGGTCAAAATCAGACCTACATCCACTCCTAGAGGCACCCTTAGAGTATTGCACTAATTACAATAGTGACTCTCCTTTTGCACCCACAGCAAGGCATAGAAGCCTTTACAAAAACTATTTCCACCACTACCCGGTGCGGTAGAGAATCATCGTCCTTTTACACTATCCCCAGTATTGGTAGAGAACTGTCATCCTTTTACACTATCCCCAGTGTTGGCAGATAACCCTTCATCCTTTCACACTCTCCTAGTGTGGGCAGAGAACCATTCATCCTTTCACACTCTCCTAGTGTGGGAAGAGAACCCTTCGGCTGTTCATACTCTCCAACTATTGGTAGAGAACCCTTCAGCTGTTCACACTCTCCAAGTGTCGGCAGAGAACCGGATCTCCTTGACAGATCTTCTCACAATAAATCTAGAAGGAAGAAAGAAAAGAGTGAAGTAAACCCAAATCACAAGTAGAGATTCTTACCTTTGAATACCAAGTGAAACCTTCACGCTCCAATGGCAAGAAATCTCCTTCAAACACTCTCTCACACTCTCTCCTTGACTCTTCTTTCAATAGGCACGAAGATCAATGGGCAAAAAGATTATGTGGCAGTTTAGTTTGGACTATTTATAGAGAAGACATAAAAAACCGTCCAAAAACTGCAAATTTTCAAGTCAATACGTATTGGATCATCCCGTATGATCGTGGATCGTCCTGGACGATTTTACTTAAGTGCGTTGGAAACAAACTTAATGTATATGGGTACAAAATGATTTTATACATAGACATTATCCCGTACGAACTAAGTTCGTCCGGTACAAACGGTTATTCCATAGATCGGTTCCCAAAAACTATAGAACGACCCTTAATTTTTTGAGACGATCCACTTTATCCTGGTATGAAGTTAAGGTTTGTCCGGACGAAAGTTTTACAGAGAGCAAATCATCCCGGGACGAATACACTTCGTCCTGGACGATAGCAATCTAGAGAGCAACTCGTCCTAGAACAAATACACTTCATTTTTGAATGAAAATTTTCCAGAGAACATTTCGTCCTGGGACGAATACACTTCGTTCTGGACGATCAGGACTTAGAAAAATTTTCTTCGACTCCTGCTTGTTCCATTGCTCTTATGAGGAGATAACTGACTTGATTGTCCCGTACGATCAGTACAAATTTCTCAAGATCTCCTTAAGTGTGTGTGTGTGTATTCACTCAATTACAATCACTCCCTTTCAAAACTTAATTCAAAGAAAAAATACAAGTTTTAAATCCACAAAGTATCTCATGCTGAATTTGATTTGAAGTCTTAAGTTTGATTTTCCTGAAATGTTAGTACACACAAGAGCAAAAACAACTTTTCCAAAAAGTGTTACGAGATAACTATATATAAAACAATAATATTTGAAATTATCAAAACAATAAAATTTGCAAGAATGTAAAACATGAAAATAGCAACTCTGTTAACAAAAATAATTTTCTTTAAATTTTTCCTTAGTATTTTAAATAATTTTGAAAAAAGTTATAGTTTTGAAAAATTTTCCATATAAATTAAATCATTTTAAACACACAGATAAATCACAACAAAAGAGCATCCAAAACACATAATTAACACATTAAAAGCATAGGGAAAACTTAGAAAAAATGCAATTAAAGAGCAGAAAAAGCTCAATGAAAGTGCAATACTACACTTTTGAACACTTACTGATAAAGCAGAGCTAAGGTGCAACAAAAGCGAAGAAAAAACATAGGTAAAATGCAACAAAAGCACAATGAAAGCGCATCAAAAGCATAGTCAAAGTGTAGTGAAAGCATAACAAAAGCATTAATCATTATATATAAAATTAACTTAGTATTTTAAATGATTTTGAAAAAAATTATTATTTTAGAGATTTTCCATATAAAATTTCCTTAGTATTTTACTGTTAAAGTGCATTAATATCGTTGTAAAGTGCAATAAAAGAGCAACAAACGTAGTTGCCATATTCTATAAAATTTTCCTTAGTTTTTCAATAATTTGAAAACACATATAATTTAAAAATTTATATATATAATAAAATCATATTGTACACTTACAAATAAAGAACACCAAAAGTGTAGCAAACTTGAATATTTAATTAAAACCCATGGATCATAAAAACCTAAACATCTTAATTGCTATTTACTCATTATGAATATATTATCATCACAATCACCTTATCCTTCACCATTCATTGGCTTTAAATGCGCTTTTGTTGTGCTTTATCTTTAAGTGTTCAATAAGATTTAATTTTATATAGAATATTTCTAAAATTATGTGTTTTTTTTTCAAATTAAAATACAAAATAAAATTTTATAGAAAATGACTTAACTATGGTTGCTTCATTTTGTTGAGCTTTTTTCTGCACTTTTGGTGCGCTTTAACTATGTCACAACCAAAACACAATAATATCACCTTAGTTTATATCACTATGCTTTAACTAAGCTTTTATTGTGCTTTACATTCACTTTCACTGCTTCACTAGCGTTAACTTTTAATCATCATATGAAGTAATACATATTATAAAAACATTTTTATAATGAAATGAAGTAATACATAATGTAAAAACATAACTAGCATGAACTGAAGTTAAAAAAATATATAATTTGATTACAATGAATTAAATACAATATTGAGTTTAATATGAAGTTATTATTTATTTAACAAATAATTATTAGTCATTACAATTAAAAGTTATTATAATTTCATCTCTAAAGAAATTATAACCCATGAATTTAATACAAATATTGACCTTCAAAATTATTCTTTCTTGTACCTATGCCCGTGTGACCTGAATATTTATATTTTCGAGCACATACTTACTATCACATCATTAGATACTTCTCAAAGATTTTCATAATATCCAATAGCTTTAAAACTCTCATGCAATGAGAGCACAACAAACCTATAGTCTCAAACTTCCTAATGGTACATTAAATGCTACATTCTGGTGCATCAAAATTAATAACCCAAAGGATATATTGGTCCTTATTCTTTGTGTAATTGACTAAAACTTCAGTGAATGATAAGTTCTTAGAACTTTTATATAAATTCCATGAAACAAAATGTAAAAAAATGTTTAATGAGGGGAAAATGTATGTTTATGCATGTTGCACTCTACCGTACTGTTAAGGGATATTATAGGGAGTTACATGATAAAGTTTATATTTATTCCACACACACCATATAAAAATTCTTACTTAAAAATGAAAATAATTTTCTTGAGTAAAATCGAGCAACTTGCTTTAATATTGAACTATTTTTTATCATATGTACTATTTTGGATTGGCTACATTTGAAGACCTCATCTTGTTTATTCCAGCGTCAAGTCATTATCACCTTATCTAAGCCTAGAAAATAATCAATTATAGAACTCATTGCCTTCTAATTGTCATGACACAAATTATTAGTAGACTCGCAACACGGTGTTGATATAATATCCATGTTAAAGCAGTCCTTATTGAATGTTATTGATCACTTATTCCTATAAAGATCATCCAATTAACCATAATTATGGAAGTTCTATTATGTGATCATTTCAATCCATGTTTTCTAAATTTTCTCCTTAGAGTCACACTTGCTCAAACGCTTATAGAGTAGTCCTTTGACTTTGTTAGTGTTATTGAAGCACCCGACTTTTGATAGAACTTTTTTAGAGATGTGTCATTGACTTAGGCTATGACGAGCGTAAGGTAATGCAACTTCTATGGCCCTAGAAATTTCATGGTCCTTATCCATAAATATTATCGTTGGATGTTTATCACTCATTATTCATACAAATATTTTAAACAACTATCTAAATTATTTAATTATTTCCTCTGACAAAAGGCCACCCCTAGCAAAATATTTTGCTTAAAATTATTAACATCGACAAATGATGCACAAACTAAATTATATTTATTTAGCCTATAATTAGCATAAAAAATCATCACATCTCCAAAATTATTATAATCTATTATACTCATCCCATCAACCCAAAAAAAAAAATCAATAATTTATCAAATTCATTAATTTTGATGACCTATGCGAACATGTTGCCTTCAACTTGATGATCTTTAAATAATTGAATCAAAGAATTACTGTCCCCAAATTCAATATTTGCTCTTTTCTCATTCTGAATAAAGTTGTATTTATCCCTCTTTGAGAATCATATTTTCTTAAAGCCTCCAACTTCCTCTATAAGGTAGGAGAATGCATCAACGATTCTTTTCCCGACTTCTGTCATTGATTTTAGAAGTGAAGCTTTGTCATTATAAATATTCCTACATGATCTCAGGAGATGTCAGTCTTCTAGCTTAGTCAATTCATGATTGTGTGATTCAATAAATTTTTCACATTCTAGTTTCCAACTTCATCAATTGCAAACCTAACCGATGATGGATAACCAATTATGGTCTCTAAATTTTTATATTTTGTTTGACAATTCAAATAAAATCTCTTCTTAAAAGTAGCTTTTGAACATACAAAGTTCATGAATTTTATCTTTATGGAATTTGGCCAGTAAGTGTGGTGATCCTTACGCACACTAAAGTTAATATTATGGGTATAATAATAGTAATCATTATATACTTCTTTCTCATCCTTATACACAGTCTACAATATGAAGTAAAAAAATTGAAAACATAGTGAAGGCGTAACAAAAGCACAGTAAAGGCACAAAAAAATATAACAAAAATGCAGCCATAGCACAACAAACTCATAACAAAACATATCAAAAGCGCAGCCAAAACACAGAAAAAGTGCATCAAAAAAGCAGTGAAAATTATTCACTACACGTTTGTTGCACTTTTTCTACGCTTTGACAACGCATTTGCTGTGATTTGGTTGCGCTTTTGATTCGCCTTGGCTTTGCAATGCTCAGTGGAAGCACTGTTAAAGCTTTATTTAAATCGCACTGAAAGCGCAGTAGCAAATGCACATTTGCAATCCATAGCAAAAGCTCGACAAAAATGTAGTGAAAAAAATTTTGAAAGCACAGCATGAGCACAGTTGCAATTTATAGTGAAAGCACAGCAGGTGCTCTTATATGCGCTTGTACTAAGTATTATTGGTGGAATTTTTTAAAACAGGTTTTAAAAATATTAGTTTTCTTTGAAAATTTAAAATCAACTTTTAGATTCGAATTTTGAGATCGAACGTCCCATTAGAAAAGTTATACCACTTTGAGAAGTGGAAATAAAATTACAAAAATGGGTTTCGAATCCAAAATTACAAATCCTATTTTGAATATCATAACCGGATCCTAAATAGAATCGCATATAACCTCGAAAGGTCAAAATAGAGTTTGACCTAATTTCTAATTATGGTATCCTAAGTAGATTATCATTGATCTCATGCCCAAAAACTTTATGAACAAATGATATATCTCCCTTAAGGAAGGGGATATCATTGCTTAATAATTGTTTGGGCATGACGATAATGATCATTGTTGGTTGAATTTTTCTAAAGAATACTAATTTGAGTTTTGAAAATTTCTCTTGAGAAATTTGTGAGTAAGCTTAGATTTCAATTCTAAAATCAAACAGACCATTAAAGATGATATACCGCCTCGAAAGACGGAGATAAAATCCCCTACATATTCAGATCCAAAATTATAAATTTTCTCTAGGCTATCGTAGTCTGATTTAAGGGAGAACCACATTTGATCCGGGGAGGATCAAGATGGGGTTCAATCTAAAATCGGACCATGATAATTAAAAGATGAAGATAATTAATTTTATATTCGAGTTGATATTAACACATAATAAATCTCTTTGGAAAAAGAGAATATCATTTGTTATCAATTGTAAGATTATGATAATAACGATCATTATGAACTAGATTTTCCTAAAATAAATATCAAGTGAGTTTTAAAAAATCAATTTTGAAAATCAATGCGGGTTCTAAATCTCCTACGAGCACAAGACCTTGTAGTTAATTTCATCGTAGGAAGACAGAGTCTCCTACAAAAACTCTCAAATATAATAATGACAAAATTTTGGTAAGGATTATCTAGGAGTGATATCAAAGTAAGTGAATTTTGGAATTTCAAAAAGGGAATGGATCGAGATTGAACACTTATTAATGATTCAAAGGAAGAAGGGTAAGGAACACTTTAAGACTCTAAAATTGTATGGAAGTGTCCCAACTTAATCTAAGTGTAGGGCTTTATATTTTAGATTGAAAGAAGATTTAGTTAGAGTTAAATATCTTAATAGAAATTTGGGATTATATTCCTGGAGGTTGGGGTCTTATGATCTTAGATCCGTTCCGGATCCTAAATCTAAATTTGGACACTAAACCATAGTAGTTTGAACCTAACTAATGCAGTATAGAGTCTAGACTTACCCCGACCTAGATTAGGGAGCCAGCTAATCACCGAGTTGATTTTAAATACATGAGTCCGATCATTTTTATGCAAGAGCGATAGGAACATTTTCATTAAAGTTTTAGAGAGCTGGGGCCGACATCTAGAGATTGTCTTAAGTGACCCTTTGACTTATGTTGGGTGAAAATTTTAAATACTGATGTAATTAAAATTTTAGACTTCTTTAAATGTGTTTATAATGCAATGCATGCTAATCGACACATCCAAATCATGTATGCTTGAAATTTTTGAAAAAGGCTTAAAAATAATTTTTTGTTTATAAAACTGGGCTTCCCTAGATCCGGTACCTCATCCTCATATGTCAGACTATTCGGACTCTACCCGTAGGTGGGGAAGTGTCTAAAGTAAAGAAAGAAGAAGTGTAGTAATATGCATGCAACCCCTGGGGCAATTCCCAGCTAATATCCTAAATTCATTATCTTTCTATATTATTTAAATCCTAAAATTTTAAAATTTTAATTATAAGTATAAAACTTTCACACCCTCATAAGCCTCATGTATCCAGGCTAAAATAAAAAATAACACGCAAATGGCAAAAAAACTAAGAAAAGTAGGTAATTCTATACGTGATCATATTAATACATCAGATATAATTGAATTAATTAATAAATGTTTATAGGCAAACTACCATGCTTATTACAATCCGGGGTCTGTAGAAAGTAAAGTGGTTGAGCACCACTGATAATAACTTGGATTTTAGTCCTAATAAAGACCCAAGTGGCTTTGAATGGGATACTCTTTATCTACAATTCTTCAATCTTCATCCCTTCAGGCTCTTTGGATCCTTTGTAACAGGCTACCCAAATGAGAAAGAGAGCTCTTCCATTAAAGGGAAGGCCACCCTTTCCGCTTTGGATATGAAAAAGATGATCCAAATTTGGACTTCCAAATAGAAAAGGACTATTCCCTTAAGGGGTATCCTTTCTCTTCAGAACCTAACCTTTGGATCTATGTATCCCGACTCAAAGTTCATTTTTCACAACTCTTAATATGTCAAACAAATTACATATGATAAAATAAAAATTCTATACTCTTCTATAAGGTTATCCTAGGCATTTAATAAATTAAAATATATCCCAAGTAGTTGTATATATATTCAAAAAATAAATAAACACATTGGCCACACTCTTTTTATTATTTGGGGGCTTTGCAGTTGAAGCATCTATAGCTAGCATATTTATAGTCAATTTTTATTATTTTGCCCCCTTTTAATGCCCTACATGAGTGTTGCCAACTTCAAAAGACTCAGTGAACATCTAAATCATTCATATCTTATGGGTAATCTAGTCGTCAAACACATCAATCATCTACATAGTATAATAAAAGTAAGCAAACATATCAGATAATTTCATCCACAATATGCAGTAAAATCTCAAAAAATTTGACACATAGTAAAAAAGTAAATATCGGCCTAGCCTAGATCTAGAGTCAGTTGTCCTAGCAAACCATCTAAAGTATTGGTTGAAGGTTGTGAGGCTGGGGTAGATCCTAGGCTGGGTAGATAGTTGAAGTTGTCTAAAGTTTGAATTTTTTAAGGTTGTAGGGAGTTTTATGTTAGGCTTTAAATATTAATGTAATAAAAATTATGTTTTTTAAAGGTTAAATGATTACTACCTTTGTTTCACACCAAGGTTGTGAAGTTTATTTCACCTTTCTTGGGGCTAAGCTAATAGCCTTGTAAGTCTGGATTACCCAATAGCGATTGGGATTGATTAAGTTAATTTAAGTTGGTTATTATTAAAGTTGGATTAATATTAAATAATTTAATTGGTGGCTAATTTTAAGAAGTTAGTTGAGTGTTTAATTATTCAAGTTAGAAAATTCTAGAGATTTAAAACATTATTGGGTTTTTTTACGAATGATCTTAATGTGTTAATTAAGAAGTTAAAAGTTGACTTTTAAAATTAAAATTAATCTTGAAGGTTAAAGATTTTTAACAAATATTAGACTTTATGATGAGTATTTAGACTATTAGCATGCTTAATTTGAAGTTTTTACAAAAAGTTATGAATTTCCGAAGTTTAAGCTTAGATTTTGACCTAGTTTTGACCAAACTGTTGACTTTTTTACTTGGACCTGATTTTAAAGGTTTGAAATTTTTAGAAAAAAATATATTTTAATTTGATTCATATGCCTTTGAGTTTGATTGATTTGGAATTTTTTATAATTAGTTATGAATTTTGAAAATTTGGTATTTAACAAACTTTTTTAATTATTTTAATTAAAGAGCCCTTTTAATGATTTGAACCTAAACAAGTCTCAAACACCTTAAAATCACCTCTCAAGTTCAGAAATGATCTAAAGAGGGATCATCAAGTGTTTAAGAAATTTTTGGGATTTTAAATAAATTTTAATTAGGCTGGGTAGATAGTTGAAGTTATCAAGTTTGAATTTGTTAAGGCCTAAGGGAGTTTTATGTTAAAGTTTAAATATTAATGTATTAAAGCCTAATTTAGATATCTTTTAATTGTTAACTAATCGCTACCTTTGTTTCATACTGAGATTTAGGATGTTTTAAAATAGAGATTCTTTGGAATTTGTTAGATATTTTAATAATTTAGGATGATTTAAAATAGAGATTCTTTAGAATTTTAAAAATTACTTGAATTTAAATTAATTAAATATTAATTAGAGATTCAAAGATTAAGTAATTAAGATGGTTTTTTCTCTTTTTTTAAATATCCTAAATTAATTTTAATTCAAAATAAAGCATTCTCAAATAGTTGTTTGGATATTCAAAATATTTTAAGGGAATCCAGATAAATTTTTTTTAAGTATTTTAATAAATATCTAAATGAATATGTATTAAACATTTAAATAATTAAAGTTATTTAAAATAAATTAGAATTTTAAAATTAATCTTAAAATTTTTTGAAGAATATTTAAGGTGTATTTCGTGATTAATTAAAGTATTTTTAAAATAGGCCTTTAATTTTTGAAGATTATTCAAGTTAAAATTAATGAAAGCTTAATCAAATATTTTAATATTAAAATGATTTTGAGATATTCAATAAAAATACTTTAAATTTAAATTAATATTAAAGTTAAATATTTTAAGTATCTTATCTGAATATTTAAAGTATTTAAAAATAAAATAATAAATTTTAGAAAATGTTTAATTAATTACTTTATTTAAATATTAATTAAAATCTTAAAATCTAATTATTTAAGATAATATAAAATTATTCCTAACACTTTAAAATGAATTTAATTTTAAATTACAGAGAATTAAAATATAATTTATTTGATATGTTATAATAATTGTTCGGATTTATATTGTATTTATAAAAATTTTTAAACTTTTATAGTTTAAAAAATTAAAAATAATTTAAATTTAATAATAATCAAATCGGCGGTGCGGCGGCGACTGAACGAACATGCGTCGGCCAGGGATTCGTGGTTTCAAACCGCAGATAATGATTGGCTTGCAGCACAATGATTGCACCGCTAGCAATCATTGGATAATGATGAAACTACGGATGCAGTTTCACTTATCGGAGTTAGCTCGACTCCTCCACCGTCGGATCTTCCGTTGTAACAAAATAATGACAGTTATTCAACTGAATGAAGTATATAGCCATGGAAACATACCGCCATCACAGAAATGCGTGGAATGCATAGATCTGGGCTGTTAATTGCGATATCAACGACCCAAAAAACATACACTAAGGGTGCGTAATGAACAAACCCTTAGAATGAGCCAAATGGAGCAGAAGGCAGGAGTGTCAGTTCGGGTTGATGGGTTGGGTTCGGGTCGAACTCAAGTTGACCCGATTTTAAATGAGTTAACCCAAACCTGGCCTATTTTGCAAACGGGTTAGCTATCTCAACCCGGACCTGACCCGTACAGGTTGCCGAGTTGACATGACTAGACCCGACCCATTTTTACGAGATTTGGCTAGCGGTTAAGCATTAGCAGCAGCGGTGCAGCTGTAGAGGCGACAGCGGGGAAGGTGAACGACGAAGCCCTAAGCAACGTGCAGGGGCGTAGCAGCAGGCAGACTAGGTGCAGCGACCAAATTCACAAGTGCCTGAGCTCGAACAGCTGAACCCGAAGTGACATGTAGGTACAATAGGGATAGAAAACGGTGAAGCGACGTCTACGATGCGACGTGACTTGACGCATAGGGCAACGCGGGCAGCAAGGCAGTCGGCGCGGGCTGGGACCATTTCCGGGTCATTTTCGAGTTCCCGGGTTAACCCAAAACCGACCCGATTTTTGAAACGGGTCGATTTATTGAACCTGAACCTGACCCGTTTCACAAATGTGTCGATTCGATCCCAAATTTTTTTGGGTCAGGTCCGGGTCGAGTTTTAGGTCGGGTCAAAAATTGACACCCCTAGCAGAAGGCCACGAAAACAAACCCACGGTCGCAAAAATGCACATAATGGCCAGATCTAGGCCGTTGATCGCACTTAGAAAATATATAGAAAGGATAAGTGATGAACAAACCCTTAGAATGGGGTTTTTGGCTCGTTCGCTCGACCCAATTAATCAAATCGCTTGAAATTTTAAGCCTAAGCCTAGAACATGAACATAAATCTTGGGTTGTCCTCAATACGACTTAAAATGTAGTAAATAAAGAGCTAAATAACCCTAACTACTGTGACCTAGTGTTAAGGGTTTTAAGGAATTTTATCGTTGAATCTTCAAGATCTTAATACGGTTGAGCTTGTAGACTATCCACGTAATTTTTCCTAGTTGAAAGCACCATTTAAAACCCATTGGATCAATTGCTAGGAGGTCAGAAAAAATAGGTGGTTGGTTCATGCCGAAAGATCGCCGCAAGTGACGTGCAACCACCTAAATTTGGTAGTGGGAAGGGGGAGGAGAGCTTGGAGAGTTAGAACGAAAAGTGGTTTAGGTCTGGGAGGCTGGAGGAAATGAGAGAGAGTAAGGGTTTCAATTAACGCTCAAGAGGGTGTTTTCCCTATTCAAATGCTATAGAGATTAAGGGACAGCTGGGATTGATTGAAAACCCCCTTTGATGGCAGCCACATGTCCCTAAGGTGGTCAGATGGCACTAGGGGAAAGATTTGAGTGTTTATTGACCAATTTGACTGGTCAATAGTCGGGTTGACTGCCTAGGTGGCATGGGATGAGAGAGATTGAGCTGGTTGGACAAGGTTTAAAGCTTTGGAATCAAGTAACTAGAGTTTGGAGAGGGA
Organism: Dendrobium catenatum; assembly: GCF_001605985.2. NCBI lineage: Eukaryota > Viridiplantae > Streptophyta > Magnoliopsida > Asparagales > Orchidaceae > Dendrobium > Dendrobium catenatum. The sequence goes on from NW_021319486.1 coordinate 3,494,875, forward strand.
GTTGACCATTCACGGGAAGGCTTAAGTGCTTAAGTTGACCATTTAACTGGTCAAAGAGTCTTGTTGACTCATGAGGTGGATTTAGGAGATGTAGATAGCTGATTGAATGGATGGAAAGGGTTTGATTGGGTTGAACTTGATTGAATCAAGTGATTTGATTCAATGGGGTTAAGTTTGACTAAATTTTGATTCAGTTGACAAAGTCAACTATTGATTGGGTCAAAGGGTCCAATCACATCTAAAACATTAAGGAGAATGATTAGATGGATTTGTAAGAATTTGGGCATATTTAGATTTGATCCAAAGCTATTGAGTCTAAGGTTTGATTTGGTCAACCCGGTTGACTTAGGGGACGGGTTTAGGCTCAATAGATTTAAAATGATATTTGGATACCAATGGAGATGATCCCAAGATTTGGAAAGGTCATTTGAGTCAAATGACCTATTTTGTGCTCTTAATGGATCATTGAGTCAACCTAAGTTGACTTGGTCCAAGGGCTATAACTAGGATCAACAAGTTTGAAATGTCGTTTTGAATATGTTGGAAGTGGTTCCAAGGCATGGTGAGGTCATTTCAATCAAAATGACTGTTTTGACCCTTAAGGGGCCTTTGAGTCAACCAAGCTTGACCTGGTTAGCCATGTTGACCCAGAGTCTAGGATTGGATCTAATAGGTCCCAAATAATGTTTGAAAATGATTGGAGGAGGTTTCGAGGGTTGATGAGGTTAAGTCACATTCAATTTTGGTCAAAAGTCCAAAAATTCCCTTAAAGGGCATTTTGGTCATTTTGGCCTTAAGTTCATTCTGGGTCAAAGTGAATCCAGAAAAATGTAAATTAATGCTTAACATGTTAGTATCGAAGGCCTGAAAAGTGATCAAAGGGTTTGGAGGGAGCTCCAATATCAAATTCGATTATGTAACATGTCTAGTGGCATATGTCATAAATATTTGAAGGTTTTACAACATTTGGAATTGAGTTTAATTTATGGGCTTAGAAACATCATATTGAGCTCAAACTTGGAGGGTTGACCCTAGAGACAGGTCTTATCAATCTGCAATTGATAGATTATAAATCATCGATCAATTGACTTGGGATTTAAAGCATTTGAAAAAATACTTGAAAGGCTTTCAGGACCTAGATTATTAGCCAATGATTTTGGTCTGGATTGAATTAAGATCTAGATTGATCATGAGGTCTAGAGACTAGAAGGATCCTAAGATCTAGAGTCTAGAAGAAACCTAAGGTCCAAGAAGTCCTTGGGTCTAGAGTCCAGGAGAGATCAGAATGACCTCATACAAAGGTAATATCAACAAATATTGATGTGCTTTTTCTAAGCAGCTTTATTTTAGAACTTTGGAAAATTATAAAACTTTGGAAACCTTAAAAAAAATTTGGATAATGTAAAAATTTACCGATAAGTTGAAACCCTCAATAGTTCCATCCAAATCAACTTTTGATTCTTGAACATTTCCATACCTCATTTCATCCTTTGTATCCCGTGAGCATTGCATCTCTGGCAGGCATTTTCATTTTTATGCAGATTTTGCTTGATTTTAAACCCATTATTTTTTAATCTTCCAGAATATGTATATTATACCAATGCCTCTATTGATTCTTTTAGAAGATTTTTTTTTTTTGTTTCAAAATAAATAGTAAACATAATATGTTACAATCATGACTCCTCGGAGAAGCATTTTTCCTATAATTTTGCTATACCAACCACCATTGTGAAAGCGATCCAAACAATGATAGATTTCTTCATGCTTCACGCTGTTCATTTTCAACACAAAAAATGCTCAATTAGTAAGCTATTGTGCACTCTTTAAAGGGTCATGTTTTTAAATAAATGTCTTGATAACATTTGCATGCTAACTTTATCATTGTGTTGTCATTTAGGAGCCTCAGATGGTGATCTAGGCTTTTTCCCTTTTGATGATAAAGTTTTCCGCTTGTTGGATGTTCTCCTAATTTTTAAAGACCCTTTATGGAAGTCATGCCAACTAAATTTGGTAAGTTGTTTGGAAGAGAAGTTTGAACTAGCATAAAACTTACTAAAAATGTCTCACTATGCTTTTTCATGGCAGCAATCTTTTTTTTTTTTTTTTTCAAATTATTTTGTTAGCATCCTTTTGAATTGAGCGATTTAAATCTAAGTCTTTATTTGTCATAAATGCTGGATGTAATCGTTGAGACAAGCGCAATTATATTTTGAATTTTGATGTTGTTTTAAATATTTTATTTCAAAATTTGTGGTTTTTTTTTTGTAATATGTTTATGATGTGGTGCTTATGAGAGCTGGATATCTCCTTTGGTTTTTATTCACAATCCTGGTAATTTTATTTGTTTCAAAATGCTGATATTTTTTATGAGAGCTAGATATCTCCTTGATTAGTTTGGTTTATTTCTTCGATCGTAAGTACATTTATTTAGCTTCATCGGATTCCCTAGCTCAGTTGCTTTAAATCTCTATTCAACACATGTGACTTGTTCTTTCTGTCCAACCATTCATTTGGAAGTTTATTGATTGCTATTCAATGGTGTTGTTGTTATTAGTTTTCTTCCATTGCCATTATTTACTTGTGTTTCAGGGGCTACCGTGTTAGCTTCTCTAATTAACATTGCGTAAGAGATTTGACACCTACCGTTGCCATTGTTTAGTAGTGTTACTCATGTTTCCTTGTTTCCTTCATGTTTATACTCTAAGTAGAATGTAGATCCTCTTCTTTCTTCTCTTCACGATTAAGCATTGTAGCTAGATACATGATATCGTGTTTGCGGATATTCTATTACTTGGATGTTTGTTTAGAATTATTTCACTTGTTAAAGATCATTACCTTCCCTTCTTTAGTCTATTCAATATACCCTGACAAAAACAAAATAATCATACTTAGTTAAACATGATCTTATTGAAGACATTATAGTTTATAATTATATTATGAGGATATTTTATACATGGAAGATGATTTGTTGCTACACTATGAGGTTATATTTGATGTTAAAATCTATATTCAGACCCATATTAGAACATATTCATGAATACAAACTTCTATACTTGAAAAAGAGTAAACAATTGAGTTTGAAATCATATTGGATCTTAAACCTTTGAGTGAAATTGAATGCAATCATGAAAATGAACTTAAACTTAAAATTGTGAAAGTATTATAATTTGAATTTAAAATTGTATATGAGTATGAGATTCATTTTAAATTTAAACCTTCATCAGAAATTGAAAATGAACTTATGATTATATTTGATGCTAAACTATATTTAGAATCTGAATTTGATCTTGATTATGAATATGAGCTTATAATGAAAATTGAATCTACCTTTAAATATGTTGACATGAACTTCTAAAATGTATCGAATTTAGTTATGAATGTAAGCGTGAACAAATTATGCATGTTAAAGTTAATAAACCAATTGTAGAGTATTATTTAATTTTTAATGAAATTTTAATTAAATTGTTTCTATTCTACAAATCAAACTAAATTGTTCTATTTTGGTTATTAGTTCCTTGATGCACAAACTCATTAAAAGAATTTAATGTAGAATATCAGGTTGCATCATTATTTCAAATATTTAAATAGTTTCTAGCAGTATTTGTCTTAATAAAGCATGGAATTCAAATCTCATCTTTTTGGCTGAGGGTTGATTTGGGGTGGGTAAAATTATTTGCAAAATAATTGTGGAATTCTTGTAATAAAAGCAACCTTTTTTTGAAGCTGAATTTGGCTAATATATACAAAGTTGAACAGCTTTCTTACAGTGACTATATTTTAGCAGATATAGTTGTAAAATGTTGTTTTTCTAAATTTTTTTGAAAAACACCTAGAAAGTAAAGTCAAATAGAGTTGCATCAGTGGATTAAAAAGCAAAGTAGTGAAAAGCAGCCCAAAGTGAGCCTTAGTTTCATTCATCAGTACTGATCTTTAGTTAATTTTGGCTATTCTTTAATTATTATTATTATTTTGGTTCTGCTTCATTTTATTGATAACTTCTAATTCCTCTCCCCTCTTTTCATTAGAGGGATTGCTGCCCAGGGCTTTGTTTTTTTTTTTAATGGCCATGGAAAATATGTTTCCCTTGTTAGGGCAATTGACATGGAAATGCTCTAATCAACTTTGCTGTGTGTGATGTGAAACTATGTTGTATTTTAGCCAAATTTTGGGTTTGTGAGAAATTACAATTTCGAGTTTTCTTTGGTTATACATAAGACCCTAAAGCATATGAAAATCCATTTCATATTTAAAATAATTTCATATATCCTTTCAAAGTTGTGTTATTGTATGCGAATTTTTTGAGTGCGACATATATCTTGATGATAAATATATGAGGAAGTATATTATTGTATTGATTAAAGGCCTTAATTATCATATGATTATTTTAATTCTTTTAAAAGACTTGAGAAATCAAAATGGTCATTTAATATATTTGGGAGTCATTTTGGTCCATGAAGAATTAAAGAGCCATTTTGATCCTTTTTTTTCATTTTGATTAGGAAAATGTCATGAATGACCGATTTTAAGTGTGGAATGAATACCAATCGATCGACTAATAAATATACTTGTGCTGGCTTCATCCATCGTCTCTGTGTGAATTTTCTCTTTTTTTATTTTTGGATTCACTTTTAGGTGTTCTTGTTTTATTTCTTTTTCTTGTTTTATATACATCACACTATGCCCATATTTTGTTTTTATTGTTCTCTCAATTTTTTATTGCTAAACACTAAACTTTATAGACTGTTGCTTTATGTTAGTCACCAAAAATCAAGCAGTTCGTTGTTGTTTGCTTGCTTCATATTTGTTAATGAGTTAAGGAAAAAAACAGTTGTTAGATTTTTCTTTTAAGAAATTTATGCTGTCAGACTTAACTATCATATTTTTAACTCATCGTTACTTACTGCACATCTAAGTATGTATAAGTCAACTTTTCGTCTATTGGCAAGATTACAAAGGTGAATGAAAATGGAGTGAGTTCATTCTTAAATACATGCATGTCATTTTGTTCACAGATATGGGGGATAGTAGTTGCTCTACCCAAATAATTGATGGAGATGGTGTATACAATGTCTCTGGAATGTTTAATTTCATGAAGACTGTGGAACTTGGTGAATGTGGTCTCTCATATGTTGTAGTCTCCATAATGGGTCCTCGAAGCAGTGGTATGTTTCTTGGTTCATTCTTTAAATTAATTTTTTTTTGGGGTTGTTGCAGGTTCCAATTTATATTTAATTACTTTAATTATAATTAATTAATAAATAGTTATAATCATTTATAATTAATTTAGTTTAATTATAAATGATTATTATATTTTATTAATTAATTATTAATTATTTATAATTAAATATAATTAGTTAAATTAATTATATATTAAATATTTTTAATCATGATTAAATAGTATTGATTATAATCAGTTATAATTAAGTTTAATTATAATTTTTTAATTACTTATTAAAATAATAAAAAATGCCTCCCCCATACTCTCCTACCTCGGCATTCGTGTCGGACCGAAAAACCGCCCCAAGCACGCCTTTAGTGCGCGTGGTGGGATGGGACCCCGATGTGACACCTATGACGAGATAGGCGAGTGACCCCTCAATCCATGTGCCAACCACGACAACCCCGCGAAGGTACGAATTCTTCTAACTCAAAACTCTGTTTCAATGTTCGTGGCGGACCGGAAAACCGCCCAAGCACGCCTTTAGTGCGCGTGGTGGGATGGGACCCCGGTGCGGCACCTACGGCGAGGCGGGGTCGCTCATAAGTACCCCCGGGCGGGGGGAAATCAAAATTGCTTAAAAAAATATACTTTTTTAAAACCCCAAGCACGCCTTTAGTGCGCGTGGTGGGAGAAAAAATAAAAATACAACCGCCGCGGTGTTCACCAACACCAACCGTGCACGTCTTTAGTGACGTGGCGGGTAGGCGGCCTCTTGGTTTTTCTCCTAAACGAGGGAGACGCCGGGAGACTGCCGAATTTTTGTCCGAAAAGGACAAGGACTTAGAACAAATATTGAACTTTATTTGGACATCAAATAAACTTAATTTGGGCATAACTTGAGACAACATTAAGCTTAAAATCAAGCTTAATCAAATGAACATCAAAGAAATGACAGTGGAACTTGAACTCTACAAAAAGTCAAAAACAACAGAATACTTGAGTTGGACTCAAACTGAACTGCACTTGAACTTGAAAAGAACAATAACAAGAACTCAAGCTCAAATGAACTAAGTATTGTGGACATAAACTCAATTTGAACTCGAACCTGGACTCTACAAGACCACAAGAGATTTTAATTTGGACTTGAACAATAAAACAAAGAGTTTGATTCAAATTTGACTTGAGTAGTTGAACTCAAGTAAGGACTTGAAGCACATACATATAACAAAACATGAATCATTTGCAAGAGAACTTGGTTTGAACCAAGTGAAGGGGACATAAGGCTTGAGCTCACTACTTGAACTCAAGCAAGAACTTGATTTACACAACAAGGCTTGAACTTTCAGGACCCCATGGAATTGAAATTTAGAATCAACAAATATAAGATCAAAGTGAAAGTGTTAAGATCAAAGTGATAATGTTGATCAATTATAAGCAAGCAAATACATAGAATCCTCAATGAACATTGCAAATCATCTATAAATGGTGGTAATTAGTATGCAACACTCATAATATTCATGCTGATGGAAAGGATTTGATAGTTGTAACAGGATTTTCAATATGGCATGCTCACAATCAGCATGGCAAAATCTTCAATCAACAACAAGATGCTATCATACCAACAAAGGTCCAAACTAAATACAAAAGAATACATATGAAATTTGTTGTGAAAAGGAAGACTTGCAATAACTATAGAATTTACAAACATCATTTACTCACAAATGACGACGAAGACACATGCAATTAAATGTACCCAAGCTTGCAAGCAATGAAATTGATAAGGGCATATAAGAAGATTGTTGTAGTATTTTCTACGTCCACCTAGGGACACTAATGAAGAGATATAAATAGTATAAGATAATACAACTTGTCCACTAATGAGTATAGAAGATATGCTTACAATCAAGTACATGAAGAGTGGTGAAAGAGACATCATGTCCGTAGTACATTCAAAGTACCTACCAATTGTTGTGGCAAAGACACTATAACACCTCTATGGTTGATAATTGTCCAACATCAATCAAATACACTGGCCCTGTATAAGCAAGGATAGATGATGTATGGGGAAATACAAATATCTCAGGGTTGTAGAATATTCATCATACATACTATATGTTATTTGCAAGCATAAGAGAATGAGATACGACGAGTACAAATTTCTACAAGCATCTACAATGAAGGCAAGAGATTAGTTAGTGCACTACGATCCACCTACCGAAAGTAAATAGTGCACGACAGTCTACCTGTACGAAGCAGCAAACCACTGATCCAGAAGCTGCTACGCCACACCACCGGATATGCAACCTCCGTACAAGCAGACAGAAGGCGTCTATTCCAAGAATGCCCCCGCACGTGCACAATAGTTTGTATACACATAGGCACACTAAAAGGGGTAAATGTAATCAAATACCCGCATGGGCCCCGGCGAGCGTGTTATTGGTACACACGTGACGTCTAGGGATGCTGCGTTGGTTGGCAAGTGAATTCAGGTTCGAAACCGATCCTTCTATACGGGTCAATAGAAGTCGACAGGGTTCGAACCATTAAGCAAATGTAAAGTTGCGGCGACAGGTATATTTGCTTTAAAACATTCATATTAGGCCTTCAAGGCCTACAACAATACGAATTCACTATCAAGGGCATAAAGCCTACGAAACTCGATCCTCTGTCGATAGTCCGACAGAGTTGACAAGGTTCAATCTATAAAGAGAAATGACCCCAAACACCCCGATGATGGACGTGTTGAATGCATGTCTCAACCGGAGGGGTTCACAAATATTTTTCAAATGCCATTCCAAATACTCAAAATTCCATCCAAATTCCCACAAAAATCCAAAAAATTCTCAAAAATCCCAAAAATATTTGAAATTGAAATAAATCCATCAAAAACTTAAAGCAAAATCCATCCACCTTCCACAACAGTTGTCGGGGTGGACAAATCAAAATTTACTTCAGCTCACAAGGAGCCAAATGCCTAGTCGAAAATATCACTAGGATCCATTCTTAAACAATCTCCTGCCAGTAAGGACGTGGTACGTGTCCTCTGACCGGCGGTTAGCCGCCAAATGGCACCGTAGGATAAACGGTTATGACCCGGGGCCCTCTGAACCGAGTGGTTTTGCCGCCAAATGGCATCACGAAATACCGGTTATGGCCAGAGCCAATACGTTCCTTATTGGCATCAAATCCTTGAGATATGAATCAATAGGATATAATCGATAGGGCACAAAGCTCTCTGCAAGCTAAGGTGGATTCAAATTTGTCCCCTTAGACAAACATCCAACCCAGGTCTACATGGTCCCCTTGGACGGAAGCAACCCATGGCTGCCGACAAGGATCCTTCTGTCAGGTTGGGTCGACTACCTCCTCTGACTAAGTAGACTAGGGACCACGATGGCCCGGGACGACGGAACCATGGGATCTTGATCGGGTCTATCATCCATTCCCCCACCATCCGCTTTAAGTATAGGATGGTAAAATTTTTATTTTAAATATCAAAACTTCTTAAATATCTCAATTCTCCAACATCCAAACTTTCCAAACCTTTTCCAAATATCCAAATTCAAACACAATTTTCAAATATCCAACTCATGCTGCTACTATATGCCAGATAACATGTATTCTCTATACGTATCTGATTGACGACTAGCCTTAATCGAAAGTTCTCTCTCGTGATCGAGAGGGGTAATTAACTATAGGGGCTTGCGCCTATAGGAAACCAGAACTCAGATCATAAAGTCCTCGCAAAATGAGGGCGAAATCTCTGGGTAGTGTCTTATCTACAAACCCATCTGCCTTCCAAAATTTACCCCGGAACTTATATCAGTTAAAACTCCCTCGCCGAATAAAAAGAAGAAACGCTCGGCAGGGAGGCTGGGGCCGAATTTTCGGAGCCCACACTGCTCTAAATGAGCTAATTTCTGTTGCTTTCAATAATCCATTACATTGAAAATATTTGGTGAACTATGTGCCTAGAGCTGCAAAATGTAGGCATTGTTTAACTCCTACACCCCTACCCTTCACCTTATTGCTAATGTAACCATTTTTGTTTAACATATGTATGTGTGCACCTTTTTGTGTTTCTTTATATGTTATGGTGCGAGGCATGATTGTTTTGTGTTTATTTTATTTTATTTCATTTTTTTTGGTTAGGAGTTGAGATTGATGCTTGGAAGTTTTCAATTGCCAAAAATTTTGTGAGTGATGCTGCTGTGAAGAAAAAAGAAAAGAGCATGCGTGTACTTGGAGGGAATGTGTGCGCAATGAAGAATAGGAAAAGATAATATATGAGTGACCACAATAATAAAAGATGGAAAATAGCAAGGATAAAATGAAAAGAACTAAAATGTAAAGAGGATGAAGAAATAAGATAATAGGAAATGTTTTTGTGGTTTTCTTACATTTGACACTAATCTTCTTTTCGTTAGAATTCCGTGCCTTGCATGCCAAGAATGATTAATCCTTGCTAAGATGATACTGGACCTATTAGTCTTTTTGTAGGACATAACCCTTGCTTTAAATGTAGTTGTTACAGTTTGATGGCCAAAATTGTAGTTTCTCCAACAACGCTTGAACGTTTGACATTTTCTCTCACAAGCTTAACTGAATGGTTCATTATCCACCCAAATTTTTGAATGTGTCATAATATTTTATATGTTGCAATGCCTCAAATATGCATTCTTGCTCTAGATTCAGGCATTCGTAAGGTTTTGTTATTATGTCCCTACAGGTTGCAAAGCTACGGAAAAGGTTTTTTCATTCTATTGCTCCCGGTGGGCTTGCTGGAGATAGACGAGGCGTTATTCCTGCATTAGGATTTTCTTTTACACAACAAATTTGGAAAGCTATAAAAGAGAACAAGAATATTGATTTACTCGCCCACGAGGTGATGGTTTGCTTTTTGTTTGTTTATAACTTGTGAGTTTTTTTCCTTTGATATAGCAATATCTAATTTTGTCGCTGTCCTAATGTAGGTTATGATTGCTATTGTTCGCTGTGAAGAAATTGCAAATGCAAAAATTGATTCTTTCTTGAATAATGAGGTAATTGGCTAAGTATTCCTCTCTATTTAGTTTCTAGTATATGGGGCATGTTTTTGGCGTTACTATCCATTTGAGCATTTTGACAGGAGTGGCGCCACCTTGAAGATGCGGTACAAAATGGTATTGTTCCAGATTTTGCGAAGAAACTCAGCTCTATATTGGAGAACTGCTTGATTGGGTAATAATTTTTAGTTTAATTAATGTGAAAAACAATTTTTTTTTTAATTATTGATTGTTAATAAGGTAAATTTCGTGAAAGCTATCACACTGGTTTCATTTTTCTTGATTTAGGATTTAGCTTATATTTTGGTAATTATTGGCAAATTAAAGAATAAATGTAATGATAAATGCCTTTTAAATATTTCAACGGTTAATGCTTCTAGAATGTAGGGTTGCTATTTCATAAAAGGTTGATCATCATTTTAAAAATAGATTAGATTTGAAAGCAGCCTAGTGGTTTATGCTCTTGAAAATTTAAAAAAACTTTTCGAGTTGCATCTTTATCCTGTATAAGGACGAACATGATCTTTCAGCTATATATTAATATTTTCTCTTGCTCCTTCCCCTTCTACATATGGGAATATATCTTTAAAAATTTGGGTAGTGTGCATATCTAATTTTGTGTTTATCTTGATACTTAGCTTTAGCCTATTGTTACAAAATATTGGAAAGTCTAAGGGTTTAACTAGATGTAAACATTGCATGATGGTGTTAGGACGTTAAGATTTAAAAATTATGCGGGAGCCATTAATAGTAGTTAATTTAGATGTCTTTTGAAATTCTTTATGTATTATTTAGAAATTTTGTATTTAACGATGGTTAATAAGGTATTATGATGGCTATATTTTATAGAGTTTCTTCTGAAAAGTTCAAAAACATAAATACATATGATATCATTTGGTATTGGACATTGATTTTCAAGAACGATTTATCAAGATATCTCACTCAGAACTAGTGTTATGTAATCCTTTTTGACTGAATAGTTTGACAACAAACTTTTGCCTGTTTCATTGTATAGCTAGCTTACATATTATGATTTTCATCACAATAATATCATAATTTCACTAAAAACTTGATTTGTATTACAGTTATGACAAGGAAGCTGTATATTTTGATGACAGTGTTAGAACCTTAAAGAGACAACAATTGGAATCAAAACTTTTTCAGGTATTTTCACAAAAAAATGTTTTATGAGTTGATTTCATACCAATATTTAGTTTGCATTTCAATCTTGTGAGAAAATTAGGGAATCAAAGAGCACGGTGAATATACTAAGTTTCTCATAAAAGGTCAAGCTTCTCTAGTTTCCCCAATATAATTGATCTACAGTCTTCTTTTTTCATTGTTCTAATTGTAATTTTTTTTTAGGAAATTATTGCATATACTAATTTTATTTTTAAAATGGAAATATACTGCATATTTCATCATTTTTTTTTTTAATTCTGGAATGAATGCCTCAAAATAGTTTGAATTTGCTATTTAAAAATTTGTATGGAGCTTCCATTTTATTGACACGGGAAATAATGCCTCTCATTTCTTGAAAATCTCCTACTTGGTCACTCATCATCTATTAAACCATTAATTTCACTTGGGCATTTTTTGTTTATTTTTTAATCATGGTTTTGCATCTCGAATACAATTTTTTTTAATGTAAAATTTCCTCATTTGCTTCTCTGATGTGTGGGAGGGTATCTCAGTTCATTTAGAAAGTTCACTGGAAAGTACAACATTTTTATGCCACAGAAATAATAATTGAAAAAAGGGAGGCCAATTAAATGAATTTACATGCTTACCGGCAAAAATCAAGGGAGTTGTTAGAGGGGCTTAAATTTTTTATGAACTTCGTTAAAACTATATGTAAAAAGCGAGGGATATACTTGCAAATTTTCTTATTCAAATTGTAAAACTTTTTGAGAGAAATTCATGTGCAATACAAACATCATATTGGGGAATTGTATAGTTATCGAAGCTTGATCAACATGATTGTTTTGAACCTCCCATAGAGTGTTTGCAAAAAAAGGTGGCTATAATACTATTTATTTTTTACTTAACATAGACTAAAAGTTACTCATGTTAACTTGTAACTGTATATAATTGTGCAATAATTCAGGGAATTGGATTGTGTTATAGAGCCGCATCAACTATATTGCCCACTATGAAATATGAGAATGGACATTGTGAAGCACATAATTGTGCAACAATTTAGGGAATTAGGATATGTCATGCAGTCACATCAATTATGCTGCATCATATGAAGTTCGAAAAAGGACACGATGCCGCATAGCACGGACATGATGATATGTCATAATTTCAAAACATAAAACACAACATGCTATAGGTAAATGTTATATTGGATAATATCATCTTCTAGGAAAAGTACTTTTTGATCTTCATCCTTAATACACTTCACTTGAACTAAATCCTTACTACTCATATCTCTTTGTTTTACAAACTTATACATATATCTTTCTCCTTCTTTAGTATCTAATATATTATATAAATCATTAAAAGCTAAGATCTTTGCATCGCAAATAGCTTTCTTAGATTCCTTACGAGTCTGTTTATATAGCTTTCCCAATTATCAAAATTTTTAAATCTAAATCAATTTTTATAATAAATCTTATTTTTTATCTTTTCTTGCACATTTGGATTCCACCACAAACTATTTTTACTATTAGGAGCTTTTCCCTTCAAAACTCCAAGCACATCTTTTGCAATATTCTTAATATCACAAGTCACTTTTTCCTATATAATATTGACATCCTCATGCTCAGACAGAATCTTAAGATCTAAAATTTACTCTCAAAAATACTTTTGTTAATATTCTTTAAATTCCACCATCTAATCCTAGAAATCATTTTACTTTATTTTTTTATTTTTTGCCCTTTTATCTTAAAGTCTAAAACTAATAATCGGTGTTGGGTACATAAATTTTCACTCGGAATAACTTTACAATCTTTGTAATCTAAATGATTTTATTTTCTTATAAAAAAATAATCAATCTGCTTTTTACTATATTTATTTTTATAAGTGATAAGATGCTCATATCTTATTTGTCATTTATTAATGACATTCTAAAATTAGCATTCATTAAACCTTTTATTTGTCACATATTTTGACAATATCATTATTGCTTACAAAATATTAAAAACATATAAAAAAATAAATGCCAATGCCCTCTTCAAAGTAATAATAAAATATGATTGTATGGGAATAAATGATTGGATTTTAGACACTCAATTGTATGATCATTACTAGCACTAGCATCCGTATTTGTTCAATGACACCATCTATAAAAGAAATAGTCAAAGATTACGTAGTAAGAGATATTAGCAAATTAAAATATTCTAATGTCATATATTGGGCTAAAGTATTTCCACCCAAGTCCACAATGTAGTCTCTGTTGAGTATATTCTTGGTTCCTCCAAGATCTAAAAAATGAAGATTAGTATGCACAAATACTAATTGCTACCCCGTTAAAGAGTTATATAGTTCCTTTTGATTGAATTAATAAAAGATTAGGTAATCCAATTTCTTTTGCAACTAGAAGTGAAAATTAGTGAGCTAATTAATAATTAAATTGCCATTGGAAGTCGTGGAGAACTAGCACCATAAATCATCCACCAAGCTTTTCCATCCATAGCACCTCTAGAAGCTATGAAGTCATGATGAACAAAAGCACCACTAAATTCAAAAAAATTAACAAGATCTAAATTAAACATTCATCCACCTTCAATATTTAGAAATTCTCTTCAATCATTTGTTCCTCTCATTTGATTTCTTCACATCTTTGTGTTGCAATATGGTTTGAAGCTGCAATTAGCCAAACATGGCTATAATACCTTATAAAAGAGTACATCTAATAAGTAAGATTAATAATTTAATTGTGTAATAGCCTATGCTAAGATTAATGAAAAATTATGATGTTACCTTTGGTTAAGAGAGTGGCTAAGCAATGAAAGTGAGAGTTTTTTTTTACTCCATCTTTGCACAAGAATGTCACACACTCCTATATAAAAGGTGGAGTCATTGTATCTTTTTCCTTCATGTCAATATATCATCCATTTTTATCTCTTATATCGTAGAATACTGTATTTCATAAATAAGATGGGAGATAAGGCTTGTTTATATTAGCCACTCTTAGCATGCTTATATTGGCTTTGCGAAAAAAAAAAAAAATGTCCCACCACATCCAATGTCTTCTCCTTCACACACGTTGGCCTTATGTAAATTTATATAATCTTATTGTTACTTGATCCACTTGTCATTAATCATTATAGTTCGTAAAGTTTTTTTTTTGTTATTATTATTTAGAATTGCTAATTTTAATGATATTTCAAGCAAACAAGTCTTTCATATAACCAATAATTTTAACTTCACATATTCTTTGCAAATTGAAAATCTTATTGAATAATTAATGAAGATTTTTTTATGAAGTTCACATATCTTGTATTGTCTCATATCTAATTAGATTTATATGTGATATTGGATTTAATTTAATTACATTCTTCATAGGTGATTTGATTACCTTCAATATTCTTTAATGCAAGATCAAATGTGAGAACAACACAATTAGTCTAAAAAGACGGCGTCTCATTAAATTTTCCTGAAGCTTTGTTAACTAGTGCATTGGTAGTGATTATTTCAACCTTGTTATGTAAACCCACCATATACTCACTTCTTTTGTTTGATTTTTAATGCAAAATTTATTTATATATATTCCTTCACAATTTTTGACCTTTATAAACATAGGCCAAGTTTTTGCAAATCCCATGAAATTTATAAGATATATTTTTTGTGCATCAATCCAACCACAAAAAATAATAGCAACTCATTTTTCATTTAAAACCTCTTTAGTTTACTCAATCATTCTTTCAACGTGGGCTCTTTGCTTTTAAATTAATGTTGTCCTCAAATGATCATAAACTAGAGGAATATAACTAAGAAGAGTACAATTGTTTGTGTATAAAAAACACTAAAATAATATAGTTTTCTTATTAAATGAAATGACGTGCTACTGAATAAAATATGCGAGCAATTTCTTCATACTAATGATTCTTAAAATTTCGAATTAAATGTTCTTTCGATAGCTATTTTTAGTCTAGGTACATCACTATTTGGGATCATTTTAGTCATACACCTAAATGAATTTCACTTCATTGTGAGGTAGAATATTGATTAGAGCAACTTTGCCCATACGAAGTAGCGAAACTTTCTTCAATGAGATATTCTTTTGCTCAACAATTGCATCCTTTTTTCAACCCCTGAAGTTTTATGAATTTTATTTCGAGGCATGATCAAATTATTGCCCCTGGTTATCTAAGCAAGTGAGTTCTCCTAATTTAATATTCACAATTTTGAATCCTATGCGTTTTTAACCGTTTTGTAACTAATTTTAAATCACAAATTAACCTTTGGTTTGATTTGGTTTGACCCTTTGTTTATTGATTCAAAAACTTCAAATATGTGTATGTGTTATAATGTTTATAGTAATCATCGGTATGATTGTATGTTTTGTTTTATTTATGGCAAGGAAAAGTTATGGCACAATTACTTTAATGGTGAAATTAATTAACATATGATTGCTAGATTTCCTTATCTTTATCAAATAATGGACATTTGTTTCTGGCATCATCTTCTATAGATAACTTTGTAAAGTATAATTTATTGCCCTACTTGGTAATTCTTTCTCTCTTAAATTTTGTTTTATTTTATTCTTTTACTTATTTTATATTTTTGCGATTTCTTCCCTTCGATACTTACATATCGAAGCATACATTTCCATATTTATTTTGTCTCAATTTTTTATTTGCTTCTCTGCTTCATACTTATGGATTGAGATTTTAGCTCTAATTTTTATATTTTGGTGTGAATATAGAACAATCTTGTTTAATAAAATTGATATGGAGTTTATGGGTGTTGTAATATAAATCAAGCCAACATTCTTAAATTTATTTTTATTATTTTATTTATGTTCGCCCTAGGCAATGCACACCCCAACAAAAATAGGTTATTCTATTTCTTTCGTCTTCCTTTATATTTTTTCTTTCTCTTCACCCTAAGGTTTTTTAATAAGTCCTAAATATTGGAGGTGTAAATACATCATGATCTTGTTTAATGAAAATGCTATGAACATTCTGGGTGTTGTGTGTAAAGCCAATTTAGTCTATATATATATATATAGTTCTTTCATGTTCATCTGTATACTTAACTATTGGGGATTGAGTCCAATTTAACAAATGCTTATTTTGTCATGTTGTTGCACAACAATATTGTTTAAGAAAATGATGTGTAAGTTATGTATATTGTAATATGATCCAAGTTGACATTATTAATTGTTATATAATATCTTTTATGTTTTGTAATTGTAGTATGTTCAACCTGCTTACCGTTCCATGTTGAAGCATCTAGTAGCCAAATATTCAGAAGATTTTAACGTTAGATTTAATGAGGCTCGGAAAAGTGGAGGAGCTATTGCTGCTTTTAATGATTGCTCTCAGTCTGTCATGTTCGCATTTGATGAAGACTGCAAAGGTAGCTAGAAATTTAAATTAGATTTGTTGAGCTATACATTATCACAATTTTTCGCCTTGTTGAATGAATGAATACAACATATTTAATATTTTTCTTTTTCCTCCATGCTTTTGGAAGCATTATATTCATGATGATTTGTCTCAATGCATTCTTTGTATGGTAGGTGTGAACAAGGCAATGCTATGGTTCATAGTTGGGTAATTTTGCACGTA
Source organism: Dendrobium catenatum (assembly GCF_001605985.2). Taxonomy (NCBI): domain Eukaryota; kingdom Viridiplantae; phylum Streptophyta; class Magnoliopsida; order Asparagales; family Orchidaceae; genus Dendrobium; species Dendrobium catenatum. The sequence goes on from NW_021319486.1 coordinate 3,511,824, forward strand.
CTTAAATTGTACAGAAAGCCTTTTATTTTTATTTTTTCATGTATATAAAGATGTTGAATTTGTCCAACATGATATTACAGTAGTGATTGACAAAATATGTATTAATATGTCTTTGAGGCTTTTTTCTATTTTCTCTTTAACAAGTAGTTATTTTATTTCCTTAGTAATCTTTTTTTAGCTTATATTGGATTGATAATTGAAGAATGCTGATGTGGATCGAACGCTAAAATACTGATGCAGGCATTCAACAAACAATTCGGGACTCTTTAAAAGTAGGATATGCCAAAAGTGTTGCTGAATCCAAGGAAAAGGAAGAAGAAGCTGGGAGGGCCTTGATGCATATGAAGGATAGGTGATGATTGTTTACTTGAAGCCTTGTTTGTAAAAAATCTCCTTTATTTAATTTGTTTAATCAATATGCATTATGTTTACAGGTTTTCAACATTATGTAGCAATTATTCTGATTCAACAAGAAAATTGTGGATGGGAAAAGAAGACAAAAAAGTTTTACACATAGGATCAGACTTATCCCTCTTGAATCGACGCTCATGTGCAAAAGAATGAAAGATGAAATAGGAGTTACCCTCAGTGAATCTCGACCCCTTTAGGGGGCAAATTATTGGGTCAGGTGACCGAACGCAGAGATAGGTTCGGATAATAATAAAATATTATTTTAAAATTAGCGCAACTAAAGCGCAACTAAAGCGCAACCAAAGCGCAACTAAAGCGCAAGTCAAAAAGCGCAACTAAAGCGCAACCAAAGCGCAACTAAAGCGCAACCAAAGCGCAACTAAAGCGCAAGTCAAAAAGCGCAACTAAAGCGCAAGATGACGCGGTAAATTTTTATTGGCTGTCCGAACTTATCTTTTGGCTCCGGTCACCTGACCCAATAATTTGCCCCTTTAGGGTGGGGCTCAGGGTAAATTTTTAATGGGAAAGAGGGGTTAGCTATGATGGAAAGTGTTGCTTTTGTTTTGGATTTTTTTTTTTAAAATGGAATTGTGTGCTTTAAATAGATGTTTTCTTTGCGGTTTTTTTTTTTAAATGCTTGTGTGCTGAAATTATGAATTGAGTGAAATTTGTGTATTGATTTCAAGTTTCTAAAATGATTTCTAATATATAAAAATAATTAGGTTTAGTTAAGATTTATTCATAACAATCTCAATTTTTTTTAATTTTAATTTGAGACCATGAAATTAGGTTGAATTACTTCTAAACTTTTAAGCCAATTAAATTCAACAAATATCAATCAAATTCATAGAATCATAATTCAAAAATAATTATTTATTAATAAATATATTATATTGGGTTCCTAAATTTATTAAAATTATAAATTGAAAATTAAATGTTCAAGTTGGCTTGAAAATTTCATGTTCAAGTTGACTAATCTAAAATATATGATTAATAAGTAAATAAAATTTATTTTTAATTAAAATAGGCTATCAAATTGAGTTCGAGATAAAAAATAATAATCTTTTATTAAAAAAGTCTAGTTCAGCTTGGGTTGGACACGAACAAGACTCATTGACCCATTTTGACATCCATAATATTAATATAATATCACCCATTGCACGCACACCTCGATTGGGAGGCCTCCAATTTGGTCATTGTGGTGCCTACACACCTGATGATTTGGACTCAAACTTCATGATTTGATTCACTTCCTAGTCATCTTTCACTCGACCAAGCGTGCCTCATCACTATCGTGATTATGGCTCAATCAAGTGTGCATCCCCACCCGCACGATTGTTTGTCTTGCCATGGTCGTGATCGTCACGACTAACAAATTTTTCATCAACCACAAATTAATTGTAATAAATTTGAACAATTGTTGATTGGATTAATTGTCATGCAATTGAATTTTATAGGCAATATTAAATTTGATAATTTAATATAAAAAAAATAGAAGATATATATATAAAAGGCACGTAAATAAAAAAAAAATAAATATTATTAAAATATAAATTATAGTTATTTACTTACATGAAATATTAATTGTATCAGTAAAAATAATGATAATTTATGTCAACATTGGTTCCATTATATTGAATAGAATTGAATTATTATAATAAAAAAATATAGTTTGTTGACCATATGCAATTCAACAATACAAATTGGTGAATAAATGCATACAAAGTACATCTAGTAGCTCATTCAATATAAAATTCTTAAAGGAGGATTAGAGTGCCCATATAAGGTGAAAAATGTGAAATAGGTTGCCCGACGCTAACCAAGCTTTTCCCTCTGCTCGTCTTTGAAGACCAAGCTATATATATTTTAAAATGCTAAAGAAAGCTTAAAGTAAGTTTTGTGAATCCACAATAAAAGCATGTAATTAGTTAAAAGTTGGTTAGTAATATTGTTAAGTGAGTGTTTTTTAATTTTTTTTTTTAAATTACTCTTCAACTGTCTTTTGAGCTTTCCAAATTTCAGAACAAAGCAATCACTCTCTATAATTACCTAAAAAAACCACCAGCTTTCAACCATAGGCTTAGTTTGGGACGACTTTTTTATTGATTCTTAAAACGGAGTTTTAGTACAAAAATTTTAATTAGAATTTATGTTTAAAATGATTAATGTTGAGATGAGTATCAATGTTGCGTGTCAGGCATTGAGAGGGGAGACGACAATGCTACCTGATATATCATCCAAAAATTATCTTGATCGGGCACGAATCTCGAGGAAAATCAAGCTTGAAACTTCAAAAATTAAATTCGGGATAATTAGAACTTCGATTTCAACAAACTTACAGTCGAACTGATCGTCTTGAAAATACGAACCCAACTACATCAAATTCGTCTCAATCTGAGTCCAAATAAGTTTGAATCAAAGGCTCGAATCACATTCGGAAGGTTCAATCCATAATTTGGATTATCAGACAATTTCCAAATATGACATGCTTATATTCGAATTGAGAGGCTCGATGAGAAGAATCCAACGAGCCCAAGATCGCCGAATTCCAACATCATTAAGACCTTCAAATGTCTGACGAACGGTGCATGATCAAGGGATTCAATATCGGTCATCCATCCAGCCACTCCTTATTTACCCCTGATCTCTCAACTATTTACAAGCCATGCCACTCAAGAATATCTATAAATAGACCCCTCATTTTTCATGAGAGGGGACCAAGCAAGAGGAAGAAAAGAAGAAGAGAAGGAGAAGAGAAGAGAATGATAGGAGGGAATAACTCCTCCTCGAACACCGTCGGAGTTCTGCCCGACGACGAAGTAACGCCGGAGTTCTGCCCGACGCCAAAGTAACGCCGTATTTTTACCCGACGGCCAAACGACGTTGGAATTCTGCCTGACTTTTGAATGACGCTGGAACTCTGTCTGACATTATATCTTGATTTCAATCCAGAAGTGATTCATTATAATCTGATCGTCCTAACTTTTACAGACGATTCAGCCTCTTGTATTTCAAGTAAATATTAGTGGAAATCTTTCAACTGGGCGTGGCCCTGTGGTTTTTCCCCTTTCAGGGTTTTCCATGTAAAAATCTTGGTGTTATTATTTCTCCTCTATTTGTGTACTGAATATCTGTGCAACACTAAGAAGAATAGTTTCTAACTCTATCACCGCAGATATTCTATCTCACAATAGTTTGGCGTCGTTTGTAGGAAATCTTATTCCACAACTTCAATTATTGCTACGATGGTCAACAGGCGCAACACTCGTATCGTTGGAACTTCTCGCTCCAACTCCCACCAGTCCAGAAATCAGTCTATGAATCATAGACGCCCGATGTCTTCCTCTTTTTACCCTAGGGGGCAAAATGTTGCTGGAGAAGGAACCTCAGGACCTTCATTAGAAGATAGAATCCGAAAATGAAAGAATCTCATAACGATATCCTTTATCTCATGCGAGAGACTCGGCAGTCTACACTAGCACAACGGGAGGAAGTTCTTCTTCTTCGAGATCCACCACTGGTCGAAGATGTTCAACTTGAACATCTTCAAGCAGAGATTCCTCTTCCTCCGCCAAGGAGACATCTACCATCACATCAGAAGAACTAACTTGCTGATACAACAAGTTCTACTCATCCCTCACACGCCGGTCGACAATCTCGCATTCTTCCAGTCCCCAAAAGACTTAGCCCAACCACACGTTGTTAAGCTCCCTTACAATGCCCTATGTCATGAACTACATATATTAGTACGGGAAGAGTTCCCCGGAGGAAATGTGAGGTAAACGCTTCAATAGCGGAACTTCCATGAGTCATCACCTCTAACTGAAGTCATTCTTCAGCACCCAATTTCGGTTGGCTTCAAACTACCAAGCGTCAAGTCCTACGACGGGACGTTCAACTCGTACGAGCATATCAACCACTATAGAACCATTATGCATATCCATCGAGCATCAGAAGCACTCATTTGTCAGGTTTTTCCTGCCACCCTTAAGGGACAGGCTCAGATATGGTTCTGTTCGCTTCCTTCCGGAATGATCCCCTCATTTGTCAAACTAGCCAAAGTGTTCGTCTAACAGTTTGTGGCCAATCGAAGAATTGCTACGGATTTTTCTAACCTCTCCGAGATCCATCAAAATGAAGGAGAGTCATTGAAAGAGTATTTTCAGCAATTTTCCACTAAGGCTCGACAAATTTCAAGAGTAAATCCTGAATTATTGAGAGGTTGGAGGCTTTCGTCCTGGCCCCTTCTATTCAGCACTCATGCGCGACACTGTTCATTCATATACCGATCTGATTCATCGAGTAGAGGCACAAATTTCTGCAGATGAAGCTATAAATGCCATAGAAAGCAGTTTGAGCAATTAAATTGGAAGCGCAAAGGTGCACTTGGAATGGATAATTCATCCTCACAACGGAAGAAGCAGGGGAAGAATAATCTACCTCCTAGGCCTTCATTAACGTGATAAGAACCTCAACTGGAAAAAGAATATACCCACTCAACACATCTCGAGCAAATATATTAATGGCTATTTGAGATCAATATACAGTGAAATGGACACATCCTTTAAAGTCGAACATAGGAAATCAATATCAGTACTGTCACTTTCATCGTAGTTGTGACCACACTATCGAGACATGTAGGCATCTCAAGTAGGAGATTAAAAGACTTAATCGTCAAGGCTATCTTCGATAATTTATTCGGGATTCACCTACCCGAGAGGAAGCTCGTCCCGCTGGGGGGCAAAATCAATAATAAAGACCACCGGTGATTAATCAAATAGTAGTTAGAGAAATTGAGACAATCGTAGGAGGCCCCTTACTATCTAATCAGGTATTTTTGGCTGTAGATGAAAACTCGATGCTAAAAAAGGCTCGTATAGATCTCTATCACCTTTGACGATTCTGATTTGGAGGGAGTAAAAATCCCTCATCAAGACCCACTTGTGATTAATGTGGTGATAGGTGATCCGTGTTACAATGTCAAAAGAATTCTTATGAATAATAGAAGTTCCATAAATGTTATGTTTTACTCGATTTTTCTCAATATGGGTCTCACTAAAGAGAAGCTTCGACCTGCTCTAGGTCTACTGTATGGATTTGACAACCGACTTATACGAGCAGAGAGGATAATCAGCCTGCCAGTTGTACTGGGGAGAATTTCCTCAACAGATTATACATTCCATTCAGTTCATTATTGTAAAGTCAGAATTAGCTTACAACGCTATCTTTGGGAGGCCACTCCAGTCAATTTTTGAGATCGTCGCCTCTATCCCTCACCTTAAGATGAAGTTTCTTACTCCGACAAGAGTCAGTATCATATCCTGAGATCAATAAATAACACAAACCTGCTATCTTAGGCAGGTTAAACCACGTCCAATAGTTACCCTGAGTATCGAGGATTTTGATCTCCGGAGCGAGGATATCCCTCAGAGAGCTTCTCCTATAGAAGACCTCACTACAGTATATATATCTGAAAAACACCCTTAAAAAATTATGCGAATTGGATCACTTCTCTCAGACAACGAGAAGAAGAAATTCATATATTTTTTACATAAAAATTAAGATGTTTTTGCATGGAGTTCGACAAATATGCCTGGAATTGACCCCGAAGTGATATTACACTCCTTCAAAGTCAATCCAACGTGCAAACCGATTATCCAGAAGAAATGAAACTTTGCACCAGATAGTCAGCAAGTGACCGAGCAAGAAGTGGATAAACTTCTGGATGCCGGATTTATACAGGAAGTTTACTATCCTACTTGGTTGGTGAATGTTGTCATGGTGTGAAAGACAAATGGATCTTGGAGAATGTGTATAAATTACACAGATCTCAGCAAAGCCAGCCCAAAAGACAGCTTCCGCTTCCTCGTATTGACCAGTTAGTCGATACCACCTATAGATATCAGATGTTGAGTTTCATGGATGCCTACTCTAGTTATAATAAAAAAAAGATGAATCATGCTGATGAAGAAGCAACAACATTCTAAACAGACAAAGGGTTGTACTACTATCGGGTGATGCCCTTCGGGCTCAAAAATGCTTGAACAACTTATCAGTGCCTCATGAATAGGATTTTTAAAAACTTTATTGGACGTACTATGGAGGTGTACGTTGACGATATTTTGGTGAAAAGTTTTGAAAAATCTCAACATATCTATGACTTGAAATAGTGCTTCCACTTATTGAGACATTATAATATGCGGCTCAACCCCATTAAATGCGCCTTTGGAGTCGCTTTTAGAAAATTTTTGGGTTTTATGATAACCCACAGAGGGATTGAAGCTAATCCCGAAAAGATCAAGGCATTAAAGGATATGGTGCCACCAAAGAATATTTGGTGGTCCAAAGGCTAAATGGGAGAATTGTAGCACTATCTCATTTCCTAGCACGTTCTGAAGACAAATATCTATCTTTCTTTAAGATACTTAGAGGTGCTCATAGCTCTGGATTCCAATGGACCGATGAATGCCAAGAAGCCTTTGAACAGCTGTGAAAGTACTTGGCATCCCCGATACTACTTTCTAAATCGACACCAGGAGAAAAGTTGTATTTATATATGGTTGTTTCTGCCCAAGCCATCAGTTCGGTCTTGGTACGACAAGAAAATGTTGTACAACATCCAATTTATTATGTCAGTAAAATTCTATATAAAATAGAGGGATGTTATCCTCTAGCAGATAGGACAGTCTGCAAAAAAACTATGCCCTTACTTTCAAGCCCATTCAATTGGGGTTTAGATAAATTTGTCTATGAAAAGTATTATACAAAAGCCAGAAGCATCTTACAGGCTCGTTAAGTGGTATGTAGAGCTGAGAGAATTTGATATCCACTACTTGCCTAGACCCGATATTAAATATCAAGCACTTACAGATTTTGTAGTTGAATGCGCCGTCCCAGTATATGATGTTTAACCAAGTGCTTCGCCTTCTCCTCCAAGCTGGATGTTATATGTCGATGGAGCATCTGGAAGTTCTAGTGCTGGGGCCAAAATTCTATTAATCTCTCCGCAGAAAGTTACCCTTGAGTATGGGCTCCGACTCAAGTTCTCAGCAACAAACAACACAACAGAATACGAGGCTATTATTACTGGATTGAGACTCGCAATTGACTGTGAGGTACAGAACTTAGTAGTCCACACTGATTCACAATTAGTCGCCTCACAGGTGGAAGGGGAGTTTGATATTCACAATCTATAACTGGCTCAGTATTGCAGCATTGTAAAGTTAGTTTTAACCCGCATAAGAGAGCATCAAATCATATATGTTCTCTGAGAGCACAATACGAGAGCAGATGCTCTTTCCAAACTTGCTACATCAACGACGAGAGATGTTTATAGAAGAAAATATATTGAGGAGATTCACTTTCCAAGTATTCAAGGTCTGTGGGTCATACAATCAATCAATGAACCAATAGTGGTGTCTTGGATCGATCCTATCATGTATTTTTTATAGGATGGGGTACTACCTGAAGAGCCCAAGGATGCAGCACGACTTCAGAGACAAGCAGTAAATTTCACCATTATTGATGACGTGTTGTATAAATGTGCCTTCACCGGACCGCATCTCAAGTTTCTCCCACCTTTAGAAATTAATTATGCACTCCGAGAAGTTCATTCAGGAGTGTGTGAAGAACATATGGGAGAAAGAGTGTTGGCTTACAAGATCATGAGACAAGAATTATACTGGCCTACAATGAAACAGTACGTACTTGAGTTTACCCAAAAGTGCAAAAACTGCTAATTGCATTCCAATCTCACTCACACACCTTATATGAAGCTTGCATCACTTCAGAGCCCTTGGCCTTATGCCCAATTGGGGATTGATCTAATGGGACACTTCCCTATAGCCACTGGACAATGAAAATTTATTATCTTGGTTATATATTACTTCACCAAATGGGTGGAGGCCGAACCTTTGACAAAGATTACTGAAACGAATGACAAACAAATTTTTTGGAAGAATATAATCTGTCGCTTTGGCATTCCTACAAGAGTCATCACTGACAACGGGACACTATTTGTCTGGTGTTATGTTGTTGGCCCCCCCCCCCAAAGTGGTTGTGCTTTATATCTTTCAAGTTTTATACTAACTTTTATGTACCCCCTCGTATATTGATTATGAGAGAACTCTTTCTATGTATCCCTAAGTTTTACTAGGGAATAGTTATAATGTCTTATATAGTAATGTGATGTTCACGTTGTTATGATATTATCTTTTCTTATAAAAGATTAAAAAACTCATCAAAATCTATTTCTGTGATTCGAGAAATACACAACATACATTGTATCTCAATCACTGAAAGATCAATCCCAGTGGGATTTGATCCGATCTCTTCCATACAGTTTAAAAATTATTAAGCAAATACTTTGATTAACAACCTCAGATAGGTCAAGATATCCAAGGAGGATATCTCTCGCATTCACTCAAGTTAGACAAGAACATTAAATATTTTTCATTGAAATAAAAATGAGTCAATTTCATATGTATGTCAGAAAAAGAGAAGTATCAATAATTTTTTTATATATCACTGAACATCGAGTACATCATATGGAATCATCAACATCAAACACACATATAATCACTAGAAAAAAACAAAGTTGTACAAAACAATATCAAAGTCATCCTACAGGATCTCAATATCATCCTCGTCCTCCTCCAGGGAAAAAGCCTTATGTAACCCGCTCTCTAATTCTTCACCACCAGAGTCTGAAGAAGGATCACTAGAAGCCTAGCTAGGAGTCAACCCCTCGATCTTCGCTCTAGTCTTAAGCTACATTGCACGAACGCCATTCATAAAATCTTTAATGAAGCCATCCTCCTCGCACTCTGCTTCTAAAGCCTTCACTTCTACATTATAGATGTAAAACCCCTCAGAATTTCATTTTTCTAGTGCAGTTAGTCTGTACGAACTAAACTTAGTACGGGATGAACTGAAGAAAATTATGAAAATCTAAATGGTTCGCCTATATGAACTTCCTGTACGAACTGAGTAAAGTGCAGATTCGTCCGTACGATCCTGAATTCGTCCGGGATGAAATTTTTCCCGAGAGCACGTCTAGGGATGAAAGAAATTGGAATTAATCATCGTATGTACGATCGGTGTCCGGAGAGTTTCATCCCGGGACGAATGGGAAACATCGTCTGGACGAACGAGTTCATTAAATGGATGATTTGAGATATTTTGAGATATTTTTGAAGAGAGAGCTAGAGAGAGAAAGATAAGGAAAGAAAAGAGGAAGGCTTGGTTTCGGAGGTCGCGGAGTGATTTTCATCCGTCGACGCAATTGGAAGAATTGTTTGTCTCGTTGTAATGAATTTGAATCCTATTTCTGATTTAAAAGATTTCGTGTTTTGGTATTTTTCTGCTCAGTTTTGTGTTTCCGTTACCGAAAAACGTGCATATCTTTGTATTGATGAAACTTTTATCACGTAACTTTTTATATGTTGTAGAAATGATGATTGTATATGATTTGAGTATTTATTTGTAAGTTTTCATCAGGTATTTTGAATTCTATGAATTTTAATCGAATAGAAAATTATCTGGATGTTGAAAAATATTGCTTTAGTACAAGTGAAGCTTTGAAATGATGTTTTATACGAATTCTGGTAATTTAGTAATTTTTTGAAACTATGTATTTTGACTATGTTTGGGATTTCTGTCAACTGTACGATATTTTAAGGATTCTCTTCATTTGAGCTAATCGTGATTGTTGATTTTAATGCATGGTGGAGATGTATACGCTTGTGGATATATGATTGAAATACTATTATATTACTGAAAGACAAGTAAAGACTGGTTGAACCATTGGTTGGAGATTGATTGACCTGTATACGCATGTGGATATATGATTGAAATACTATTATATTACTAAAAGACAAGTAAAGACTGATTGAACTGTTGGTTGGAGACTGATTGACCTGTACAGGATGGTGAGCCGACGGGCTTTCCTTTAAAATGGGTTTGGTGTTATCCTTTACTGATCACGTTATTACTGATGGGAGTCATAAGGAGATGATTACTATGCCAACGGGCAAGGGTGACGACTTTATTTACTGAGCTAATAGATTACTAACATACTAACCTTGAAAAATGCCTTAATAGCCAGTAATTGTACTTATTAAGTATGACTACTGTAATGGAATACATGTGTAATGTATTGTTCTTATGATTTCCTTATAGATTTACTGATTTATTGACATCGATAGATTTATTGATATTAAATTGATTTATTGCTACTGAATGGATTTACTGATGGATTTACGAGTTTACTGTCAATATACGATTTCATTGATATTTCATACTGTTTACACACTGGATCGTTATTGATACTGATTTATCGATAATACTGATTCACCGATACTACTGATTCACCGATACTACTGATTCACCGATACTACTGATTCATTGTACTGATCTTATAGCATGTGATACACCGAATACTGATTGATACATGTGATACACTGATACATGTGATACATCAAGCACGTGATATAGAATATGCTTTTACTGTATTGTTGTGATTTTAACTATTTTTTCACGATGTATTGATTTGATTATTTTATATGATTTCATACCGATTGATATTGTTGACTGAAGTTGATTTCTTTATTTAATGATCTGATTAATTCTATTGATATGATTGAGTGATGTTAATCATATTTGATTTGACGAATTTACTGGTATTGACACATTTACTGAGGATTTATCGTTACTGTACGGATTTACTGTTACTGCACGATTTAACTATTATAGCATAATCGTTCATGCAACTGGATTGTTATGATTCACTGTACTGAAATTATGCATGTGATATATTGAGCAAGTGCCTGTGATTCACTGAAACTGTGTTATAGATTATCGGATTGCGTGTGATTCACTAAGCACTGATATTGAATAACTGGAATTACAAGTGTACATTTTGATACGATTCTACTAAATTAATTTGACTGATGTTATAGATAAGACGACTACTATAGAGATTTGACGCACGTACTGGTTCATTGAGTTTTATGGGATTTTCTACTGTTCACTGATTTTATCATCGATGATTGTAAATTCATCTGTTTTGGTATTGACCACTGTTAATGTACTGATTACTATTTATGCATTGATTTATGTTTCTGTACTGATTCTTATTTCTGTATTGACTCAATGATCATGTGTAAGTGGCTGATATTGATTTATTGATTGGCATGCATATTATTTCTGTACCGTGTTTTGATTTCAGTTGTAGGTTTTGGTGACTTGCTGGGCTATTTAAGCTCATTATATGTGGTTAATTATTTCAGGTCAGGGCAAAGGAGCAGGAGTTTGAGGTTGATCATAATCTTCAGGTTTTATTCCTTTTGTATTAGTGATTCTTTTGTACTCAGGACTGGATGGATATATGTGATTAATGTGTAGATCCTGAGTATTGTAAATGAACTTTTGAAAATGAATAGAAATGTTTACTTAATGTTTTAAAATATAGATTTTGTTTGACTGTTTATCACTTATTGACGATTATAGATAGCTCCGATAGTTGATGATTTAAAGGATTAAATATAATTCTTCCAAGTTAGATCTTGGGGCATCACAATTGGTATCAAAGCATTGTTATTGGAAGAATTAATTGGACCAGAGCTGTAGGATTTGATTAAGAGTTGGGTAGAATGGGTAGTTTTAAGTGTATCATTTTACATACATAGTTGAATGCCATGTGATAGAATGAATTATATGATTTTCGACAAGTTTTGGTTTTGATTCGACTTGATTTAAGTTTTGATTCGATGGATTTATTTTATGTCGATTTTGCATTCGATCCCTTAAGGGAAATATCGGGGACGACATTTTTCTTAAGGTGGGTAGATTTTGAAACCCCTCAGAATTTCATTTTTTTAGTGCAGTTAGTCTGTACGAACTGACCTTAGTACGGGACGAACTGAAAAAAATTATGAAAATCTATATGGTTCGTCTGTACGAACTACCTGTACGAACTGAGTAAAGCGCAGGTTCGTCCGTACGAACCTGAATTCGTCCGGGACAAAATTTTTCCCGAGAGCATCATCGTCTAGGGATGAAAGAAATTGGAATTAATCATCATCTGTACAATCCGTGTCCAGAGAGTTTCGTCCCAAGATGAATGGGAAACATCGTCTGGATGAACAAGTTCATTAAATGAATGATTTGAGATATTTTGAGATATTTTTGAAGAGAGAGAAAGCTGGAGAGAGAAAGAGAAGGAAAGAGAAGAGGAAGGCTTGATTTCGGAGGTCGCGAAGCGATTTTTGTCCGTCGACGCAGTTGGAAGAATTGTTTGTCTCGCTGTAAGGAATCTGAATCCTATTTATGATTTTGAAGATTTCGTGTTTTGATATTTTTCTGCTCAATTTTGTGTTTCCGTTACCGAAAAACGTGCATATCTTTGTATTGACAAAACTTTTATCGCGTAACTTTTTATATGTTATAGAAATGATGATTGTATATGGTTTGAGTATTTATTTGTAAGTTTTCACTGGGTATTTTGAATTCTACGGAGTTTTAATCGAATAGAAAATTATTTGGATGTTGAAAAATATTGCTTTAGTATAAGTAAAGCTTTGAAATGATGTTTTATATGATTTCTAGTAATTTGGTAGTTTTTTGAAACTGTGTATTTTGACTATATTTGGGATTTCTGTCGACTGTACGATATTCAAGGATTCTCTTCATTTGAGCTAATCGTGATTGTTGATTTTAATGCATGGAGGAGATGTATACGCATGTGGATATATGATTGAAATACTATTATATAACTGAAAGACAAGTAAAGACTGGTTGAACCGTTGGTTGAAGAGTGATTGACTTGTATACGCATGTGGATATATGATTGAAATACTATTATATTACTGGAAGACAAGTAAAGACTGGTTGAACAGTTGGTTGGAGACTGATTGACCTGTACATGATGGTAGGCCGATGGGCTTTCCTTTAAAAAGGGTTTGGTGTTATCTTCTACTGATCACGTGATTACTGTTGGGAGTTATAAGAAGATGATTAATGTGCCAACGGGTAAGGGTGATGACTCTATTTACTGAGCTAACATATTACTAACATACTAACATTGAAAAACGCCTTAATAGCTAGTGATTGTACTTGTTAAGTAAGGCTACTATACTATAATGCATGTGTAATGTATTATTCTTATGATTTCCTTATAGATTTACTGATTTATTGACATCGACAGATTTATTGATATTAAATTGATTTATTGCTACTGAATGGATTTACTGATGGATTTACGAGTTTACTGTCAATATACGATTTCATTTATATTTCATACTGTTTACATCACTGGATCGTTATTGATACTAATTTATCGATAATACTGATTCATCGATACTACTGATTCACCGATACTACTGATTCATTGTACTGATCTTATAACACGTGATACACCGAATACTGATTGATACATGTGATACACTGATACATGTGATACACTAATACATGTGATACATTAATACATGTGATACACTAATATATGTGATACACCGAGCACGTGATATAGAATATGCTTTTACTGTATTGCTGTGATTTCAACTATTTTTCACGATGTATTGATTTGATTGTTTTATATGATTTCATACCGATTGATATTATTGATCGAAATTGATTTCTTTATTTAATGATCTGATTAATTCTATTGATATGATTGAGTGATGTTAATCGTATTTGATTTGACGGATTTACTAGTACTGACACATTTACTGAGGATTTATCGTTATTGTACGGATTTACTGTTACTGCATGATTTCGTTGTTATAGCATAATCATTCATGCCACTGGATTGTTATGATTCACTGTACTGACATTATGTATATGATATACTGAGCAAGTGACCTATGATTCACTGAACATGTGTTATAGATTACGGGATTGCATGTGATTTCATTGAGCACGTAATATTGAATAACTGGAATTGCAAATGTACATTTTGATATGATTCTACTACATTAATTTGACTAATGTTATAGATAAGACGACTATTGTAGAGATTTGACGCACGTACTGGTTCATTGAGCTTTATGAGATTTTCTACTGTTCACTGATTCTATCACCGATGATTGTAAATTCAACTGTTTTGGTATTGACCACTATTAATGTACTGATTACTGTGTATGTATTGATTTATGTTTATGTACTGATTCTTATTTCTGCATTGACTCAATGATCATGTGTAAATGACTGATATTGATTTGATTGATTGGCATGCATATAGTTTTCGTACCGTGCTTTGATTTCAATTGTAGGTTTTGGTGACCTGCTGGTCTGTTTAAGCTCATTATATGTGGTTAATTATTTCAGGTCAGGGCAGAGGAGCAGGAGTTTGAGGTTGATCAGGATCTTCAGGTTTTGTTCCTTTTGTGTTAGTGATTCTTTTGTACTCAGGACTGGATGGATATATGTGATTAATGTGTAGATCTTGAGTATTATAAATGAACTTTTGGGAATGAATAGAAATGTTTACTTGATATTTTAAAATATAGATTTTGTTAGACTGTTTATCACTTATTGACGATTATAGATAGCTTTGGTAGTTGATGATTTAAAGGATTAAATGAATAATTCTTCCAAGTTAGATCTTGGGGCATCACAATAGATATGATTTTGAGCTTCCTGGACGTAATCCTCAACAATTATATTGAAGGAAAAAGACTTCTTGAATTCTTCTATGACTATAGACGGTGTATGCTAGGCTTCTTTCTCTGACAACATGCTCTGGAGCCTCTTATTCTCAGTTTCAAGGATCTGCTGGTTGATCGTCGCCTGTGCATCCACCAACTCTATATGTAGGCGATCCATCCGCTCATTTTGCGAGGAGGCTGAAGTTATCTTGTTTGTCGGCCCTGCTCTACACTCTTCTAACTACTCCTCCACCGCCTACAACTCCTTGACTTTGCAATCATATTTTTTTTTTTTGTATTCTCCCTGAAGGTATTTGACCTTTACAAATTCGTTGTTCTAATCAGTCAAAATCTTGGTCATCTCAAGTTTGAAATTCATATGTTGCTCCAACTGAAGAAAAAAAAAATTATAAGAGATATATATTTTTAAAATAATAATACAAAAGGAGAGAAAGAAAGGCAAACTCACCAACTCCTCAGCCCATTGAAAGCCAATGCACCGATGTTTCAAAATATCTTATGGAATATATGATTTGGATGGAGAAATATGAGGTCCTTTGCTAGCGATCGTTAAAATTTCATCTGCCTTCTTCTTCTTTGATGCCTACAAATCTCCCTCACTCCCAGGTCGCTTAGAATGATTTTTTGAAGATTGGGAAAATGCCTCTAGAACTTTCACAGACTTCTTTAACATTTGATAATTCGATCTTCCTGCTTAAGTAGATAATCTCACTTTGAATACATATTCTTCATCTATATATCTACTCAAATAACACACCTCATAATGTTAGGAGTCGATATCAGGAAGCTTGAGTATCTTCAATAAATCTTCTACACAAATGTGTAGGGGAATGGGTAACTCCTTCAACTTTTCCCATTTCTCTTGAAGATTCCAATCTTTTGCACATAAAAGAAGTCTCTTATCAAACCTTTCGACAGGTATTGAGTACGGATATCTAACTACTTGGATCTGAAGGAGATACGACCCTGTATATCACTAATGAGACATCTCATTCGAGAAAGGCATTATGAAGATAACACCAATCCACGGTCTCTGAAAAAAGTACGATCAGACCCATCACGATCGACATGGTCCAGTAAGAAAATTGAGATAAACTCACTCCACAAACCGTCAGGATGTCAATCAATTCAGGAGATGATGAAAACCACAACCCTACTCGTAAACTGAATTCATACACCGTCACATATCCCGGGGGAGGAAAACGGGCACGATCAGATATTGTCGGCATTTTCATCACCAGATCGTTAGGAAAATGAAATTTTTTCCTAAAAGAGATAAACGAATCGTCAGTGATGGTGGAGATAACATCATCAGTCTTCGACGCCTTATGAGTCTACTTTAAACCCTTAGATCGGGAGAAAGGGCGAATTTCTTTGGCAGGAGGATTTCTAGTGGACGTATGATCACCCATTTTAGCTCCTTTACTAAAGAGAGGCACTAATCTGAGTAGGGAAAATCACCTACGAAAGATAACAAAAAGCCTCTGGTGCAGGAAGAAAAATGGGGGAGAAAGAAAAGAAAGGAAGGGAAATCTCCAACTTCTGTACAAGTGGAGGGGCGCAGAGTCAAGTAGGGAAAGTATCCTACTGAAAAATAGCAAAAAGCCTCAACTATCAGAAAGCCAGAGGAAGAAGAGGAGAATGTGCAATTTTTCTCTTTGCCTTAGGGGTCTAATTATAGTATTTTTGAAAGAAAAAAGTAAGTTTTTAGAATATTGTGAAATTTTCAGAATTTTTCTAATTTTTTCAAAATTTTTTGAGTTAATTTTTTTTTTAAATTACTAGGCTAGCGGTTCGGGCAACCGCCAGCGGCGGGTCTGAACCATTTTTCGACGTTCCAGACTCAATTTTGGCACTTTTAAAGTTATTTAGGGCTTCTACATGGAAGATTGGATTTCAAATCATATGGAGTATTCTTCAAAGATTGAGATGCGTATTTTAGGACTCCTGGAGCTTTGATGTCTGAAAATAGGGGGTAACTGATATATCATGCAAAATTATCTTGATCGGACACGAATTTCGTGGCAAAATCAAGCTGGAAACTTCAAAATTAAAATTGGGATCACCAGAACTCAGATTTCAACAAACTTATAGTCGAACTGATCGTCTCGAAAATACGAACCCAACGACACCAAATTCGACTCAATCTGAGTCCAAATAAATTTGAGTCAAAAGCTCGAAGCACATTCGGAAGGTTTAATCCATAATTTGGTTTTCAAACATGACATGCTTATAGTCGGATTGAGCAGCTAGACAAAACGAATCCAACGATCCCAAGATCCCCGAATTCCAACATCATTAAAACCTTCAAATGTCTGACGAACGGTGCATGACCAAGGGATTCACTATTGGCCGTCCATCCGACCACTCCCTATTTACCCCTAATCTCTCATTTATTTATAAGCCATGCCACTCCAAAATATCTATAAATAGACCCCTCATTTCTCATGAGACGGAACCAAGCAAGAGGAATAGAAGAAGAAGAGAAGGAGAAGAGAAGAGAATGATAGGAGGGAATAACTCCTCCTCGACCACCGACGGAGTTCTGCCCGACGCCGAATTGAAGTAACGCCGGAGTTCTGCCCGACGCCAAAGTGATGCCTGAGTTTTGCCCGACGCCGAAGTAATGCCGTATTTCTGCCCGACGCCCAAGCGACGCCAGAATTCTGCCTGACTTTTGAACGACGTTGGAACTCTTCCTGACATTGTATCGTGATTTCAATCCAGAAGTGATTCATTTTAATCTGATCGTCCTAACTTTTATGGACGAGCCAGCCTCTTGTATTTCAAGCAAACACTAGTGGAAATCTTTCAATTGGGCATGGGCCCGTGGTTTTTCCCCTTTCATGGTTTTCCATGTAAAAACCCTTGTGTTATTATTTCTCCTATATTTGTGTGCTGAATTTCCGTGCAACGCTAAGACGAATAGTTTCTAACTCAATCGCCGCGTATATTCTAGCCCGCAACACTACCAAGAGTCAGACATTGATTTGATGCAATAGGCTTCAAGCGTAGGTATTGAGATAGTGTTGGTCATCAATTTCGAGATGACATTGGATGAAGATGACATATCAAGATGACATGGGGGCTTAATTGTGGGTATAAAAACTACTGGTGTTGAGGGGCAATTTCAAGACATAGTAGACTTCAATATTAAGATAGTTTTGAAACATTAGTATTATGAAAGCGTTGGATGTTGATGTTTAGATGACATTAAGCATTGTTGTGAAACCCTTGGCACGACTAGCCAAAGAGAAATGAAAATACAAATGCTTAGGAAATAAGATATTAAGTGCGAGAAATTTAATTCAGGCTATGGAGAGGAAATAAAAATTTTGATTTTTTTTTAATAAATACATTTTGGAATTCAAAAATTTATATTTAATTTTTTTTCATAAATATTTAAATCATGCGTGTTAGACGTCCTTGTCCAAATTACTTTTTAATATTTTATTAATCATGCATGCCTTTGATGTATTTGACATGTGTTGGAGGCGTGTAATATAAGATAGGTGCCAGACATTTCTCAAAAGGTATCTACAAAACATAGCATACAACTCTATTCGCAGACTATCATTTTTCTAATTTTTTTAAAATAAATTTTTAGTTCAAAGTTTTTTTGAAAGTAGCAGAGAAATAACGATTAAAGGCTGCACCAAACGAGAGCTATTATTTTGTGCGGACATCGGATGGTTCTCCCGTCCGATTACGCGCTCGGTACCGAGCGGTATGGAGCGCGAATATCGAGCTTGGTACTGAGCGTGGTATATTTTTGAGGTGAGTGGCTCAATTTTATTGATCTTTGGACGCCCTCCGCACAGAATAAGAAATCTCCAAACAAAGCCTAAGAGGGAACGGATAAGTTCAAAAAAAAGCTTTATGTGGAATCAATATTAAAGGTCCAGCCATAAAGATGCTACCCAAGGAACCAAAAGCACGGGCCCAACCTACGAAACTCAACTTAAAAAATGAAATTATTATTGGTTCCTGCTCGGCCAGCCCGACTTTGCTACATAGGCAACAAAGCGCCTAGGCCTTGACAGTGGCAAGCCCGGTCCAATTTTTCATCATTCATGCCTCAACACCAAATTGTTGTTTTGCATATGATAAATAATTCAAATTGGATGGGTCCGTTCAACCGTGAATTAGCCCGCGGCTAGAGGTGTCAATTTCGGGTCACGGGTCGGATTCGGGTTGAATCCGAAATTAACCCGGTCCTATTTGGGTCAACCCAAATCCGACCCATTTTGGGTCTAGGTCAACCCGACACGACCCGAATAACCCGAGACATACTAAAAATTGCTAGCTTTCAGGTAAAAAAATGGGTCAATCTCCAATTTTCAGGTTAAAAGCGGGTTAAGCTTTAGTTTTCGGTAATTGACACCCCTACACCGGCACGGTTGGCTAATAAAACTGCTCTAGCACAAGTGTGGCGAAGCGAGAATAGTTTCATTGAAATACTAGGTTCAATTGTTTAGTTTTAGGACCTATTTGGAACAGCTGCAGCATTTTATAAAGTTATTTGTAAAAAATTCTAATGGAGAAAACAACTTCACTATTATAATTATAGAAACCATAACTTTTTCTTCTAATAGATTCATAGGATATTTAATTATTTAATTATATGAGTAATGATCATACTTATAATTTATACATTATTATGATTTTGATCACTCATTTTTTCAACAAATTTATTTGATCTTAATTTTTATATTCATTTCATTAAAATTTCAAATTATACTTATTTTATGGGAGTTATAATTAATTAACTAATTATATTAACTTTTTAATTAAGAAACACAGGTTAGATATATCTATATATGCCATTCAATATTTCTTAGTTATGCATTATTTATTTTGATTAAATTTTTTTATCCTATGTTTATGCCTTTAATCTATTAACATTACAGAAAATAAGGCTATCCCAACACATTTTTCGGCTTATCCCAACGGTTATAACCGTCATAATTTTCTTTGAAGCTGTCAAAATGGCTGCAAATGCCTCGTTTTGGCGGTGGTTTTCAAACCGGCCTAGCTAACAAGTGCTGTGAAAAACTATATTTTTTATTAGTGTAACTTAGTTTGATAAAATGGATTTTCTATGTTAATTAAGTATTAATTATTATTATTTTTTTATTATTGTGATGGATTTTGAACTTAACTTTTCTCTTTAAGATTACAATTAGGAAAACATGTGAAGCCAACTTTCTTATCTTCAACTTTTCAAAGGAATCAACTACTTTAATTCCACTTGCAAGCCTCTTTGCCTTGTCTTGTTCTTAGAAATTGTGTCACAATCTTTTCTAAAAATGCTAGCTTTATCAAGAAGAAAGGCCAAATGGTTGTCCACAATGGAAATATCTTACACTAAAACTTACTTCCAACAAAAGATATGGACATCATATCCTTGTCTTCATGGGATGCCATATACTTCTTTTGTCCCTTCTTGATGTCATTTTCAAAGGAAATATTTTGTTTCTTTTGCAAAATTGTGAATTTGAATTAGAAGAAAGGAACCAAATAGGCTTAAGCTAACAGTACAATACAAATTATTTTGTTTTTGTCAGTATCAATGCTAGGCCAATTTGTTTATTATGGGACCATGAAAACCTAATTGTTGGTCAAGCAAAGTTGGTTTCTTTCTTGGATAGGCCAAAAGACAGCCTTAGCTTGCTAATGCATGATCCCCAAATTAAGGATTTGTTAGTATCATAGGTGAGCATTGGGCTTCTAAGGCTTCGTTTGGAACAGCTATCTTCCAGCTTCTTGAAATGTCTCTCTAGAACAAAAAAATTTAAACCGCTTCAAAAAGTAGTAAGAAAGCTGTCCCAAATGAAGGCTGAGCCATAGTCATGCTGAATATGTGCATTTGATTTGTTTAATGTGTTGATTATCTTAATATTCACATGTTGAATATCGAAGAAATTGTAAGTATGCATATGTGAAATATTTTCATCAACTGTTCATATCTTCATTATTCGCAACTAGTAATTTCCCCAATAAATGACTGATTATATAATGTTTATGTTGAGTAAGTATAGAAGTTGTATATATAATTTCATCAAATTCATCCGATAAATAAGCCAAATTAAGGTTTTGTTTGGGACGTTTTTTTTTATTACTTCTTAAAACAGAATTTTAGTAAAAAAATTTAAATTTTTAATAAAAAAATCATCCAAATGAAACCAAAGAATGATAATATGAAACAATGTCCACAAATAATTCCATTGTAACATAAAATTCTTCAAAAGAGAAATCTATACTGTAAGAGATCTCAGAGGCCCACTTCTGCTTCAGTGCTGTAGGATACTCTTGCTGGATGGATAAGGATTCCAAAAAAATTAAAAAAAAAATAAGATATCAAAATTTTGCACAGAACATATATTTTAAAACTCTTAAATTATTTATTTTAATTGAGAGCTTCTCACAGAAACAAATTTATAAAAAAAAAAAAAACTCATTCTATCTAAAATTTCAGTAAAGAATATATTAGAATATAATGATATAAAATGCATCAAAATATACTTCAAAATCTTTAAATTTTACGTTAAAATTAATACAATTTAAGATATTATATGCAATACTAATCTCAACATAAATTCAAGATATTTGAAGCCCCTCTTCATATATATAAATTCTTTAATATTATTTCTTAAATTTTAATATGAAAAATATATGCTTCATTTGAGTATAAAATTTTCTAGTTCAAAAAAATTTTATGCAAAAAAAATAAAAAAAATGTCCCAAATGAAGCAATAATATGACAATAATGCAGATAAGATATCAAAGGCAATAAATTAGCACAGGAAAAATCCATAAGAGAGAGAGAGACATTCCCATGTTAAGAAGAACAGTAAGCACATGCCTACCATGTGGAACTACAAGCACATGCTTCCATGTGCATGGTCTTCAGAACATGCTGTAAACCGAATTTCATCAATCTTGGGCCGTCCGATCGCTGATTGATGGATGGATGAAGCTGGTTCATGATAATGACATGCAAATCATGCACAGGCATGAGATATGGATATGCATGCAATGCAGATTACGTGGACTGCTTTATCGTTGAAGAGAAGTAGAGGTGAACAAAGCTGAAAGTTTTTGATAGCTGGCAAGCAAGACAATTATCTGCTTTGTGTTGTCGGTGTCTTACTGATGCCTAAATATGCTAAGCATGGTGGATAAATATAATTAATTAGGAAAATTATAGTGATCATATAGGCTTTAATAAGAATAAAAATAATAATTGTTTATAGATATTTATATATTTTTTGAAAGACAATATGATTATATATCTTAAGATACTTATGTTTTATATTGAAATTTGTTTGTAGTGTGCTATATTTGATTTATAGCCAATTCCTTTCAAAGTTTTTCTTATGCTTTGCCATTTTTATAATGGAGTCTGAAATGAATTATTTTTTTTCTTTGATTTCAATGGATGATGAAATGTGAGAATCATTGATATATCACGGGGAAATTCATTTGACTAAATATGAATATTGAAGTAAATTTTTAGATCTAAAAGCTTATGAATTTTTAACTTAAAATTTCAAGAATATATTTGTTGATCGCTTAAGTTCTATTTTAAGCAAACTTCTAGATTAAATTTAATGTTGTATTGTGATCGATGAATTCAATGGTGTGAAAAATGATAAATACTTTGTCAAAAAAAAAAAAAAGAAATGATCGGGCTTAAATCTCTACGCATACTTAAATTAGAAACTTTTAAAATGAATTCAAGACCATATGAACTCTGATTTTTGGTAACTTATAGTCTAACTAAACATCTCAACGAGATGAATGCAACTAATCCAGATCACAATTGTTGAACAGCAACTCAACTACCACCTTCATATCATTGCTTAGCTATCATCGATGGAATATTACCTGCAGGCGCTGTCGAACCACCATTCGACCATCGTCGCTTGATTATGATCTTCTGACCATCATTGTAATATGACATTGGTCCTCCAACAACCATCGCCCTACAATGATTTTTTGACCACCGTCTCTTTCTTATGATCCTCACTTGACATTGTTTGATTATGATTATTGAGCCGCCACCCTTTACCATCATCTAAATACCCTACAATCATCATTAATTGACTATGATACTTTGACTACCATCATGTTATTATGATTTTACAACCATAATTACCTAATTATGATCCTCTGACAATTATAGTTTAATTATAGTCTCTGGATAATTATAGCCCTACCATGATCTTTTAACCACTATTGTCCGACTATTATCATTTAACCACCTCTGCTCAACTATGACATTTGATCACTTTCGCTCGATTATGTTCATCTAACCACTATCACCCAACTATGATTCTCCAACCACTATGGACAACCTAGAATGACTACAATCCTTGGACCACCATCGCTCAACTATGATGCTTCTATTATTATTATCTGGCCATAATTCTCTAACCATCATTGCCCGATTATAATCCTCTGACCCCAATCACCTGCATATGATTTGTTGACCACCATAATCTTTCAAACAGTGTTGAGCATTATCAACTAACAATATTCCTCTCATCAACATTGCCCAACCACCCTGACTATTAACATTTCAATATTGCTTGAATATAATTCTCCCACCACCATTGATTCTGATCCTATGACCATTGTTTCCCGACTAAAGTCCTCCAACAACCATTACCCAACTATTGTACTTCAAACATTATCGCTCAATTATAGTTTATTGATCACTAGAGTCTAGCTACATCAGCACCCATTAATTTTACCACCTACCATACACTCCATCACTATAACATCAATGAGTGTCTTCGATAATAACTCTCACTCCCAATGTCGGTACTAGTACTATTTATTCTAGAATTCTCAGTCTGTAGGTTGCTCACCACCTTAATGGAGTACAACCAAACAACCCTCAAATGATCTCATAAAAATAGCTCCTATGCCACATGGCTCTTTTAAGAGTATTCTTCCCATGTTAATGTTATTTGTGACACTCAATTTTGATAAGGGTCCAAACTACTTGCTCCAGACTCCTATGATATATAGTTTGACCCTTATGAGAACCTAAATTTCTCTAGGTCCATGAAGTGTATAAAATAGGCCTATGATGCATATCCCTAATAAGTCTTTTAAACCATCCTAAATGGTTAAGTCTCTAAACTTTTTCTACTCTCCCCCATATGAAACTACCAATGATTTTGTTGAACTTATTAGGTTATTTGTTGCATATTAAGTAAAGGATCATTTTTTTTATATTAAGTAAAGGATCATTAAAGACGCATCTCACTTCATTGAGATTTTAAAAACAAAGGGTATTCCCTTAAAGGAATATATTATAAGATTCTTCATATAAGCTTAACAAAATCTTGTGGGTTGATTTGAAGCTACTATGAGGTGTCTTCATTAATAGCCTCCACCTTAGTCCATTCCACATGTAACTAATTCGAGACACGGTTTGCTCATATGTCAACCTCATTCATTGATGTTTATATTATAGTTGATGTGGCCAACAATGTTATCCAAAAATAGTTCAAGAAAACTTCATATAAATGTAAGAACTTCTAGTAAGAAATTGTCTAACCTCCCTAATAGTGAAAATAAGAGCATTTATAAACTAGATGCACACTACTCACCAACCTTGAAAATATTAACTGTAGTATCAATAACTTGACTACACTCCATAAAATACATCAAAGTATAATACTCCTATAGAGATCAAGAATGCTAAACACCTCACGTTGTCAAAGCCAATAAAAATTTCTGAAGGTTGATTTGATTATTATTATCATTTATTCATTAAAAGTGCATTTAATAAAAATATTCCTTCATCAAAAGGAAGCGATTAAATATTTGATTCAAAAAGGATAACAAGATTACTATTTGTTAGATTAATTCATGAAAATGGAGAATATTATTGCACCATAGATATATAAGTTAGCAATACCATAAATATGATCATATAAGTATCACATTAACATATTTATCATCACATTCAAGAAGATGCATCAAGGAATAATCAAAATACTTTTGATGAATATAATTTTGATGGGGTATACTACCAACATTAATTTTTTTCCTAGTATCCCAACTAAAATCATGACTACTTCCAATTTGTTTTTATAAAAGTTCTATTTGATAAAAAATAATTGGGTGAAAATTATATCTCTCTCTACCTTCATGAATCTTGCATGAATCAATATTTAATTATAATCTCATCCTCAAGATTTTGTTTAGTTCTTGAGGTTATCACTACAGGAAAAACACTGATTTCCAGCGGCATTTTCCGGCGGATTTCCGGCAGCCATGTTTCCGGCTGCTTTAGACTTTTTTCCGACGGTTTTCTGGCGGTCACATTTCCGATGGCTTTTCCGGCGGCTTTTTAACGTTTCCGGCAGCTTTTAAAAATTTAATAAAAAATGAATAAAATTTTGAGCATTTAAATGATTTAACAAAAAATTATTAAAAGTTAAAATAACTATTAACTTAATTTTCATCTTAAAATTAATTAGTTAGTTATTTTTTATTTTTTATTAAATATTATTTTTTATTTTAAATTAATTAGTTTTAATTTTTTATAATTAAAGTTTTTTTTTTTATGGGGATATAGTTTAAATAAGAAATATTGATAAAGATAAAGTATCCCATGCTAATAGTTATAATAGAAATAAGGACAATTAAATCATTGGTTTAATCATGCTATCTTTAATGAATTTTATAGGAGAATCCCATCATAGTTGATGATTTTGACAAAGATTTATCCTTCAATGAAAAACTTTAGAAAGTTGGGGAAACTTAAAGGGCTATCTTGCAGGAATTATTTAACATTTCTATCTCTACAAATAACTTGGCTCTTTCAACCTAGAATTATCATACATAAAAACCCTCTCACACAACTAATAACATAATTAAGAGACCAAATGTGGAAGAATTCATAACAATAAATTAATCATGAACATATATTCTATTAGCTATTAGTATAATAAAAGACATTAAATGTCCTCACTCGTCAAAATGGCCAGCAAATAACTCTTCTGCATAATGCAACTTTCACAGAAATCACGTCTATTCTTCTATTGAGAAATTTAACTGCCTTAAAAAAGAAGTTGAGCACATCACCTTATTGGTATTTCTAAAACAATTTATACTAACTATGGTATCTTTTCTCTTTCAAACGAATGATAAAAAGTATATTTTAAACTATATTAGGAGTTTTATTTTTGAAGAAAAAAAGTTCTATATAATATTATATGTAAAACCCTCAGTACTTAATTTTAAAACCATTATGTAACTTATATTAAATTTTTTTAAAAAATACAAATATTATTTTATGCCATTTCTAAATTTAAATTTCTTGATGAGAGAAAGTAAATAATAAGATATCCACTAATCTAAACATGAGAAGTCAAAAGCCATAAAAATACCAAATGTTTGATGTGGTCAGTAAATTTCATATCAATGGAAGTAGTTGACATGATCTCTACTCATTTAAGAATCTCAAAAAAATATAAGCCCTACAAGAAGCTTATGATTGGATAAAAACCTCACTAAAAGTTCATATGATTGTAAGTGATTGATAAGGGTCATGACTCATCTAAAAATGAAAAAAAGCCCCAAAATATATTTAATATTATAATGGTCAACACTTAAAGTTCACAAAAGGACAAACAATAGAAATGATCTTCACTCATTTAAAAATGTTAAAATGAATTATTCTTAAAAGAAACCTAGTGTTGAATAACATCCTCACTTAAAATTTTAATAAGAGTAGATGGTATATATGCCTTAGTTAAAACATAGAAAGGCTAGTTGATAAGGAAGTTTCCACTAAAACAAGTGGTACATAGGGACTCTACTTATCTAAAAGAACCATTGAAGGAAAAATCTCACATGATTCATTTTCTCTACTAATTTTAAAAAATCTCCAATGGTATAAGCTCTTGAAGGTACATATGATTTCCTCTTATCTAAAAATACTAAAAGTACATGCAAAGTCAAAAACCCTAAAGGAATTTTGCGTTGGATAGGGTCCTTATTAAAATGTCTCTTAACTACTTAATTAATTATAGGGCTAGCTAAGAGGGCCACATGAAGAGAGAGAGAGAGAGAGAGAGAGAGAGAGAGAGAGAGAGAGAGAGAGAGAGTATAATATGACAAGTATAGACTAATACATACATATATGGACTATGCTAAAATGTATGCACATGACTTGTTTCGTTTGACATAGCTCGGGATGCACCCTAGCGAGTGTTATTGGCTAGTCCATGAGGAAAAAGTTCATTGGGTGAGTCCATAAGAATGACTACCTTGGGCAATTACTCAAGTGTGAGGGCTT
This sequence comes from Dendrobium catenatum, assembly GCF_001605985.2. Taxonomy (NCBI): domain Eukaryota; kingdom Viridiplantae; phylum Streptophyta; class Magnoliopsida; order Asparagales; family Orchidaceae; genus Dendrobium; species Dendrobium catenatum. Next base: position 3,539,226 of record NW_021319486.1, read on the forward strand.
TGAGTGAGTCCTCAGGAATGATTGCCTCGGGCAAATCCTCAAGAGTGAGTGCCTTTGGACAAGTCTATGAAGGAGAGTCCCTTGGGAGAAACAAATATCCATAGCTATGAAATGTTGTGTCGAGAAAGCCAAGTTATGATGGGACGAACAATTCTTTTTATTGAACACTTATTAAGGTGAGTCTTATGACTGAACTCACAAGGGAGGAGAGCATTCTTGATAGGATCTAAGGGCAAGCTCATATGATGTAAGTTGCTTGTCGATAGCCCAGTTTAGGCGATTGCCCCGCATGACGAGTCTTGCTTTGGGCAGTCATTCCTTTTGGCTGGTCCCTTCGTGCATGAACTTGTTTGGGTACCTATGAGTTACCCAAATTGGCATATATAGACATACAAATTAAATAGAGTGCTATATAATATAAATAGTAAAATATATGTGTTGAATATGTAAATCCTAACTTTTCGAGTACTATGTATGCACATCCCCTTTAATCTTTTTAAAACAACAACAACATCAATCTTTTATCCCACTACGTGGGGTCGGCTACATGAATCCTTTTTCTCCATTGTGTCCTATTAAAAGTCAAATTCTCGCTTAAATCAAATAAAGAAAGGTCATTCCTAATATTTTTTAACCAAGTCTTTTTAGGTCTACCACTGCCTTTCTTAACATAAGTCAAATCTAATACCTCTACTCTCCTAACCCGGTCATCGGAAGGCCGCCGTTTTATGTGACCAAACCATCTAAGGCGACTCTCTCTAATTTTATCTTCTACTGGAGCTACTCCAACCTTTTCACATATATGCTCATTTCGTATCCTATCTCTAAGGGTAAAGCCACTTATCCACCTGAGCATCCTCATCTCTGCCACACTTAACTTAGTATTATGCTTCTCTTTTAATAGCCAACATTTGGCACCATAAAGCATTGCAGGCCTCACTACCATCTTATAGAATTTTCCCTTAAGTTTGAGGGGTACATTTCTATCACATAACAAGCCCGATGCATTCCTCCACTTCAACCATCCAACTTGAATTCTGCTGATAATATCCCCATCTATTTCACCATCACTCTGAACAATAGATACAATATATCTAAAACGTGTACTCTTATTAATGACTTGATCGCCCAAAGTCACAATCCCCTCACTAGGTCTATTACTACTAAAATTGCACTCCATATATTCCGTTTTAGATCTACTCAAGCGAAAACCTTTAGAATCTAAGGTTGACCTCCATAATTCAAGTTTACCTTCAACTCCCTCTCTAGTCTTATCAACAAGAAGAATATCATCAGCAAAAAGCATACACCAAGGTACATCCTCTTGCAAATGTCTAGTGAGAACATCCAAGACTAAAGCAAAAAGATATGGGCTTAAGGCTGATCCTTGATGTAACCCAACCGAAATAGGGAAATACTTGGTCAATCCACCTTGTGTTTGAACACAAGTAATAGCTCCTGCATACATATCTTTAATGATTTGAATATAAGCATTATTGACTCCTTTCTTTTCAAGAACTCTCCATAAAACTTCTCTTGGAACTTTATCATATGCTTTTTCTAAATCAATAAATATCATATGTAGATCCTCCTTATTTCCTCTATATTTTTCCATCAAACCTCTGAATAAATGTATGGCTTCCATAGTCGACCTACCCGGCATAAATCCAAATTGATTTTGAGAAACATTAGTATCACACCACAACCTA
>NW_021319486.1:3547069-3550396 GCF_001605985.2 Dendrobium catenatum
GGAGAATCATGTTTAACTGGGCCAGGCCCCGTGGTTTATCCCTTTTTTAGGGATTTCCACATAAAAATCATGTGTTCTTTTTTAGGGATTTCCACAAGCATTCAAGAAGAAAATAATGAAATATATTTTGACAGGTAATGTTAAAGGTCACGATTCCTCTCTATCCAAGTCACACATTATAGAAGTTATTTTAAAGCATCAATGTGTTGGACGTCAATGAGCTAAAGAATTGGTGAGTTAAAATTTTCCTTTTTTGCTTTTCTTTTTATAATTTATATGGTTATGAATCATGAGATTGAATTAACCAAGACCTTGATTGATTGGAACAATGAGTTTGTGAAGGTCAGGTGTCTTTAGGGAGAGTATAAGAAGAAGTATTATAGAAAAATCAAGGAGATAAAGGCAATGGAGGAGCTAGTAGAGTGTAGAGCATAATTAGCTAATATAGCAACTTGAGCCACTTTATAGAATCAATAGATGAATTGTTTTCATATTGAGTTTGTGGATGCTTAAGAGACGATCAATCAATATGTGAAATATCAACAGATCCTTGAGTAGAAGATAATAATTATTGAAAATGAGAATAATAGACTCCAAAATTCATTTTTGAGAATGAAGCCAAGTCCAAATCAGAATTGTCACCTTACAGAGTCATAGAGGAATTCAAGAATTTTGTTGAATTCAAGTTGATAGTTCACAATTAGGTTCAAGATACTCGTGATCATGTATATGGTGAAGGTGGAAACCTTGGATATGAAGTGTATGGAGGAAGGCTTCATCATAGCTTTTTTGAAAGGTGTCCACCTAGTGCAATGCAAGACTGAAGCTAAAGTTGAGAGGTTGACACCTAGCCAGGCTTCTAGTGATTCTTCTTCAGATTTAGATGGTGTTGAGATTGAAAGTGAGTTATAGAAAGCCATTGCCCTTAAGCATGATGATATTGAGATTCTATAGTATTTTTTTATTATTGGTTGTACCACTTTATATGTATTAGTGATTATTATATATATTTAGTATTATCATATAATGTATGTGATGTTCAGTGATATAATGAGTTATTGATGTACTTTTCTTTTCTTTCTCATATGCATATAAATTTTACTTAGTTTTATTTCAATTTGGATAATGAGAATTTTTTTTAGTGGGCTCAGTTTTACTTGAGTGAATGTAATAAACGTCCTCCTTAGGTGTTTGACCTATCTGAGGTTGTTAGTTAAAGCCTTTGCTTTATGATATAAACTTGTATTGAAGAGGTCAGATTAAATCCCCCTGAAATTGATTATCTAGTGATTGAGATATAATAAAGATTGTGTGTTTCTTGAATCAAATATTCTATGATTTGATTGACATCCTTCTATTATGTTTGACCTATCCGAGATTATATGTCATAGCATTGCTAAATAATGTTAACCTATAAGAAAGAGGTCGGATCGAATCAGCCTGGGATTGATCATCTAGTGATTGAGACATAATTATGTATTTCTCAAATCATGGATAAAGAGATTAGATTCATCATTATATTTTTATCGTCATTTTTTATTCTTTTTAAAAAAGGAGACAATATCAGAATGGAGCAAACAAAGTATTACTATATAATATAAGATAATAAAATAGTTGTTTAGTATGACTTAGAGATATAAGAGCTACATCATAATCAATACATAAGAGATATATACAGGGACAACATGATATTTAACTTAGAACAAAATACTAGGGATATCATAGTGACATCATATTTAGCATAGAAGAGATATGTGATGCCATACGACAAGTGTTATTATTACTAAAATGACCAAAACTACATTATCATTTAAGGGTGATTTTCTAATATGGATATAGAAGTGAGTTTTTCTAAAGGAGAGGCCCTCTGAGAGATATCTTCATTCAAAGATTGAAATCCTTGATGCTTAGGGTAACTGATGGGCTTGGTTGAGCCTAATTAAGATAGCATAATTGCTCCACTTGTTGGTCTCCTAGCACCATACAGATCCTAATAGAAGTAAAAATTTTTAGTTTGAGGTGTGGAATAGAGGTGACAACTCTAAGGATTAATTGGATGGGTCTTTCAAAGATATTATTATAAGTTGACTCAAATTTCATCACAATAAATTGGATTGTGTTAGTAGCTTGATTATCAAATCCATTATAAGTTAATTTCTCCTAGTACATCTAGGAGACTAATTGTTCATTCTACTCAAATGGGTTGATTATCAAATCCATATAGCAGTCCTGTGACATTTTGAAGGTCTTTTCTAGTTAGACCCATATTGAGAAAATTAGAGTAGGATAAGACATCCATGAAACTCCCATTATCCTCCAAAATTCTTTTGACTTTGTAATATGGGACACACATCCTTATATTAATTATGAGTGGATCCTGATGAGGGGTTTTTACTCCCTCCAAATCAAAATCATCAAAAGTAAATGATCGATATAGGACTTCTTTAGTGTTAGCTTTTCTTTAGTGATATCTTTTCATGTAAAGTCAATAATACATGATTAGGCGATAAGGCCCCCCTACAATAGTTCTAATCTCACAAAATATTTGATGATTATTCATTATTATCATTCTCACCAAATATTTGACAATTATTCAATATTATCTTTATTATTATTAATTTTCCTCCAATAAGATGAGCCTCATCTCAAGCACATGTATTTTGAATAAACTATCTAATCTATCCTTGTTAGATATGTCTCTAAATTTCATTTTTGAGCGGCTTGCAGCTTTAGTGCTGTGGCCACGACTATGGTAGAAATGACAGTATTGATCCTAATTTTTCATATTCGGATTTAAAGGATTAGGTTATTTAACATTTTCTTAATATCAAATGGTCATAAGTACATTAGCTCGAGATGCGTTGAGTGGTGTATACTCCTCTTATCGAAGCTTGCATCATGGCAACGTGGCCAAAGGAGGAAAGTTATTCTTCCCTTGTTTCTTTCTATATAAAAATGAGTTATCCATTCCTGGTGCACTTTTATGCTTTCCATTTGTTTGCCAAACAACATTATATGAACAGGGATGACTCATCTGTAGAGATTTATGTTTCCACATGATAGATCACATCAGCATATGAGGGAACCATGTCTCTCATAAACACTGAGTAAAAGGGACCAGGGTAGATGTCTCCAAGGAAAAATCCTCTCAATAATTCAGGATCCACTCCAAGAATTTGTCAAGCCTTTGTAGGAAATTGTTGAAAATACTTCTTAAGCAATTCTCCTTAATTATGACAAATCTCAAAGAGGTGAAAAGAATTCTTAACAATTCTTAAATTGAAAATAAATTATTCAATGAACACATTATCCAATTTGATGAATGTG
>NW_021319486.1:3550610-3558799 GCF_001605985.2 Dendrobium catenatum
TGTTGCCCAACATATGATTGTGATGAATATAGCGGTGTGTTGCCCAGTATATATTGCTCTTTCTACAGGTTTAGACTTTAGGGTGAACCTCCCTCAAATAGAGGGGATGCTGTCAATTTTTTTTGTAGGTGCTACAGGTTTCCGGCGGCTACCCGGCGGTTTGGCCGCCGGAAACTTCGATACCGGACGGCCAATTGCCAGCCGCCGGTAATGGCATTACACCATCGGTTTATTACCGGCGGTTACCGACAGCCACCGGCGGTTCTACGGTGGACAGCCGGCGGTTTAGACCGCCGGAAATACCGACGGTTAGACCGCTGGCTTTCGCCGGTTAATTAACCGGCGGTCTACCGGCGAAGAACGGCGGTTTTAAAAAAATACGACGGCTAACTAAACCGCCGGCAAACCGTCGGTAAACCGACCGCCGGTAGGCCATCGGTCAAATAGCCGGCGGCGTCACAGCCGGAAAACCGCCGGCATAAAATCCGGTTGAAACCGGCGGCCGTAACCGTCGGAAAACCGCTGGCTTCATAAACCGTCGGTAAAAAACCGCCGGTGATAGTTTCCTACGCGATTTTTTTCGGCGGCACAAAATCCGCCGTAAAGCCGCCGGTAGTTAAAAAAACCGCCGGTGAATATAGGCTAACCGCCTGAAAAAACCGCCGGATTTCGACGTTTTTCCTGTAGTGCATGGTGGAGCTAAGAAAAAGGATGGAGGAGAAGTCTAGCCCAGTCAACAGAAAGACCTTAAAGAATCATAAAAATTTGTGGGAAGATTTGATGTTCTAAAAATTGGACGTGCATGAAAACCAAATGAGGTGGGCTTACACTAATTTACTTTGGATAGCTTTTTTATTGTTTTTTTAAATAATTTTTTAGTACAAAAAATTAATTTTTTGCTTAACATTTGCTTTAAAAAGCAGTAAGAAAGCTGTCTCAAACAAAGCCTTAGATTAAAAAAGCAAAAGAAAGAAACACTCCCTACACATATTAGAGATCAAGTGCAGCATCGATAATATAGTATTGGGATCCGTTTGGGACGGCTTTCTTACAGCTTATGAAGGTAGCTTTTTAGTACAAAAATTTTACTAGAAGTTAATTTTGTACTAAAAAACTGCTTTAAGAAGTAGTAAAAAAAGCCGTCCCAAACGAGTCCTTAGATTTGGCATGAAACACTGTTGGGTTAAGCAATATAATTAATTATAATGATAAATTTAATTATTTTAAGCATCAATAATTTGATCAAGAATAACATCAACTAATCGTTAATAAAATCTATAATTTTGTTACATAGAATAATTAATATCTATGTTGATCATTTTATCATTATATTTATAGTTCACATATTTTATCCATTTAGAACTTAAAAAATTAGGTTAATGAATTTTTTTATTTGATCAAATATGCTAAAATTAAAATTAAATTAATAGCTAAAAATAAAAAAAAGAATCAAAATTATAATCAATAAAATCTTCACTTGAACAACCAAATTAAGCTTATCAAATAAGATCAATTTACTTTATTTTTATTTTATTTTATGAAAATATTCCACACTTTTAGAGGTGTCATCACTAGTAAGGTTTTCACCAATGCAAATGTTTCTTTCAAAATAAATTAATATTATCCACCTAAAAAAATAATATTTTTTTATTAATTTAAAATAAATTTAATAATTTTAAATTCATTTTAATATAATTTATGCAATTTAATTTATTTTCTTTGATGAGGACTGAGAAACTGGAGTCAGACTGGAGTGGTGCTTCCATCAATTGAACGGTCAATATATGCTTGAAAATATCAAATAGGCCTATTGGAATTCAATTTTCAACGGTCAGAAGTGCAGTTAATTTGATTGGCTATAGCGATATGAATATGCGCCGCCACATAAATTTGTTTTTGCCCTTTTGAAGAGGCTAAGTATTAACTCGATTGACTGATTTTATTCAACTTAAGCAATCAATTCGATTAATGAACCAATCAAATAAACTGCTTTGCTGAAAAGAAGATTTTGGTAAGGAGACTTTGAATGATGAGAAGGAGATCTTCAATGAATTCTCATCGGATACGTAGCTCATCTTGGTCTGTTAGTTGGGAGCTTTGGCTATCAATCAAGAGGTGTTGGGTTTGAATTTTACATATGTGATGTGTATGTGAAATTTTTCTTAATTGACCTAAATATCCTCCAAAAAAAATTCTCATTGGGATACTCCTAAGAGTAATTAATGGCATGAAGACTCACCCAGGTCGAATAGACTGATGACTCATTGCTTCCAATAGGTCTACCATGACTCGCCTAGACTTCAAGTCTCATACGCAACTCGTCTCGACAGAACCCGTTCATCCACAGTCAGCCCTCATGGTCAAGGCTACTTGGTCATCACTGAAATCCTCAATCCAGCTATAAGAACCACACACACCTCAAAGGCTATAACTACAATCACTCATGCATGGATAGTAGAGGCCCACAACCTCTTCCTCCTAAGAGGACTCACCAATTTATTTACAGAGGTTCGAATCATGTTTCAATAGACTCATCACTACATCCAAAGGATTGACTTGATAGTCTTGCCTTGTATAAGGGGCTTCAAGGACTCGACAACTCACTCGCCCATGAAAACTCACATAAAAGACTCGCCCATTTGGACTTGCTTTCTCAAGATTCCACAATATTCTCTCCCAGCACATATGGAGCTCTCACTCTTCATACTCATTTGAACATCACCAGGGGCAGAACCACCTAGCCCCCCGGGGGGCAACCCAAAGAAAAAAATTTTAAAAAAATTGTTTATTACATGAATATTTAGATAATTAGTTTCCTTCTATGCTTTTTTTACTCTTTATTATAGGAGTTTTTAGGCAACTGCACCCACCTAAAAAAATTAAAAAACTATTATTTTTAAGTGATTGACCCCTAGCAGAATTAAAGTATTAAACACATTGTATAGAGGTGTTATTTATAAATTTGCCCCCCCTAATAATCAAGGCCGGTACCGCCCCTAACATCACTCGATACCCCAACTTGTATCTCAAGATTATATGTTAGTAAGGTCATGCATCACGTATGTAATAATTCAAATAAAATATATACAATGTTTAAATAATTAAATATAAGATAAATATTCAAATACAAAGGATAGATGAATAAAACTATAAAATAATATTAATATCACAACAGAAAAATCATCCGTTATCGTTAGATTTTACGGCGGACTACCGATGGACTATTTTCCTGCAGCTTTTTTGTCAGAATTCTGACGGATGAGGATGAAATATTTCCGACAATTTTTCAAGTACATTTTCCGGCGGATTTTCCGGCAAATATTATAATTATTTATTCATTTTAATATTTAATTTTAATTTATTTAAAATTTTTATTTATGTATTATTATATTTAAATATAAAAGAGTTTGCTTTATAACACATTTTGTTCCCTAGCAAAGTGGTTGAGCACTTGAAATCTCATAGGTGTTAGAATCCCACGGTCACCACAGCGCGGGCGGGTAGCACGGGACGAGGCTGGGCAGGCTGCTGGGCAACGCAGGGTAGGCCGGGGTCATACGTCTAGGTGGCGGTCGGGCAGTGCGGGGCGGACAGCATGGGCGGGCGAGAAGTCATTGGCTGTTAGCTTCAACGGGTTTATTCTGACGTAAAAGTTTTCAAGTGTATTTTTTTTTCGACGGAGAATTCTTGCACCGGAAAATTCATCGGTAATACGTGATTTTTCTGTAGTATATACAACCGCAGGATAAAATTTCACTTGACATAAATCGTGTGAAGAATTCAAAGCACATATTTTCTGTCCTTTACAGCTTATAATTTTGTCCACCGTGGTTGGATAAAATTTAATATTAATGGATTGGTTCAGGAAGAAGCTGTCATTAGTTGAAATACTCTAGTGAGAGATGAAACGTAAATGCAGGAAAATTGTGAAAGTAACGACACAAAGAAAAACTGGTTTTTTTTTTGTTTGACTGTGATTGAAGAAAGAAGGTTGGAGTACAATGACTTGGAGCCTACTGTTTTATTAGTCAATTTGTAGTTTTGAAAGAGGAAATCATAGAGGAATCCTTCGTGCTGTATAATCTCAATCAAACTTATTTTTCTTCATATTTCACTCTGAAGAAACAGCTTGAAGGAGAAAAAAAAACATTTATTTTCTTATCATATATTTGTTACCAAATAAATTTTGTTTAGACCGAAGGAAAATGAAACAAAAAATTGAATTGTTTATGAGTTGATTAAGAACTAATGCAAATTCTTACTTCAGATTGAGAGAGAGAGAGAGAGAGGATTATTGGATATTTGTTGGGATGCATCTCATGAATGACTAGATATCTAACAATTTGAGATTATTTGAACTCCAATATCAACAACATATATTCGAACAGAACGTTTCAATAAGATAAACCCAATAGCATTAATGGTGGTTTGATCCAGATCTACGAATGAGCTTAAAGCAAGTACATGAAGTATATGATTGAAAACTTTGACAGATTAATTGAATGATCAACTAGTCTCCAAATCTTATATTCTTATAGTCAAATTGAGCAATTCAATTAGAGAAATTCATCGTCCAAGATCATTTAATTTTGAAATCTTAAAAGAACTTAAATGTTACATAGATGATATAAGATCAAATGATTCAATATGGGTTATCTATGAAATTTTGGATGAATTTATTAGTTTCACAATTAAAATACTATAAATAGATTTTCATTCCACAAAGAGTTTTAATATTTAAAAAAATTTCGAGATCTACCCAACATTTGATGTCAACGATCATCACTATCCACCATTCTCATTCAACTGATGTTGTTGGACCATCATCACCTAATTGTTGTTGTCTACCATCACCTCTCGATTATTGTAATTCATTCCCCATTTTTTGACCTCTCTCATCCGACCATTATTGCTCGACTAACATACTATGATTATTATCATCATCCCCACAATACTTCTCCCATAATCTCTGCAATAATTATAGGAAACTAAACATGTGCTCCCACTCTAGAATCCCATCTTCTCTAATTATAGGGAAGAACAAGCCTTTCTAACTTCAAATATATATTTGGTTATTTCAACCAAGCTACGTCCCTTATTTTTTATTTGATTTTTTTTTCATTTTTACGTTTTCCATATAAAAACTTTGATGTCTCCTATATTCTTCTAGTTTTTCCATGTGTCTGTTGAATTTTCAAGCAAAACTAAGACGTAAAACTCTTTCTCTTTCCCATAAATTTTCTTACACATAATAGGTTGGGTTTGATCAATTTAATGCTAATCATATAGTGTCTCATCATCATCATGCTACAACTCCTCCATTGCAATCTTACCAAATTCTCTTGAGAATTGCTAATTCAATCCATCATTCCCATGTTGCTCGACTAACTCGTAAACCTCCACCAACCACGAATGACTTAAATCAATTTCACCTTATTGATGCCTCTCATTATATTATAAGAGATGAGATGTGATACCTTGTTCAACAAGAATTCTCTTAGAGATAAAGGAACCAACTTATCCCAAGTCATAGCTTTCAAGATTCTTTGTCTCTAACTAATACAATTATTAATATCCTATTTTAGTAGAATTAAACTTTCCTACAATTAATATTTATAATGAGACCTCATATTCTAACAAGTATGTTAATCATTATAGAATCATCATGCATATTTAACGAGCTTTTGATATAATCATTTATCATTTTTTCCCAATTAACTCATAAGAGGCAAACTTTTACCTGATTCTACTCTCTAGGGTAGAATTATTTATACTTTATCGATCTAGCAAGGCCTTTAAAATCATTGAAGACTCTTAAAATCATTTTAGGATTCACCAAAATGAGGTAGATACTCTTAAGAACTACTTTTAATGATTCTATGTTGAATAAATTCAAATTAAATAAGTGAATTTAGAGTTATTATGCAGTGTATTTCTTGGATGTCTCCGCTCTAAATTATTTTACTATTTATTATAAGAGAGATAGTCCGCTCCTCATGAGTTTTATTCATTGTATAAGTAAAAATAATTATTGTTGAGTACATTACTGCCCATCAAAATTAACTTAAATAATCCTCAAATAAACATAAAAATTCATAATAAGAAATTGATTGTCCTCTCCAAAAAAAAAACACAAATTATTAAGAGATCAAATATGCCTTTCTCATCAAATTCAACTTGCATATCTAGTTACTCCTCATTAAACAAAATCAGGGATGATGTTTTAATAAAGATCTAATTTTTTAAACAACAAAGTGGCCAAAATTTTTAAAAAATTTTAATGGTTGAGACCAACTTCAATGTTATCACTTCCAACTTTTAAGAGGAAATTTAATAACAAAATTATTTGTAATTAAAAAAAGAGATTGAATGTTGTATTTTTTAAGGGTGCTTGGGTCATTATTTACAAGAGTAACATGCATATCGTTAGTCTTAGAATAAAGATAAGAAAAGTCTTGCAAGAAAATCACAAATATTATTAAATAGAAGTGCTACCACAATATATTGCCCTTTATATACTAGAAGATTCCATCACTAAAGTAATCAAATAAAGTTGAAATTCTTATCTCATCAGAATTTTTAGAAGAATTTATATTATAATTTCTATTAGAGATAAATTTTTATTTGTCAAGTTGTTTTATTTGAATTATTATTATTATTATTGTAAATAAGATTATTATCAAATAAAAATCCTAGAAGACACTCTCATGAAGTACCCTTGATGAGAGCTAAGTGTGGACATAATCCTTGCTAGATCTACTTATGATGGCAAGTGGTAGCACTCACCCCCAAACAAAATGCCCATGAGTTAGTCTCAAGGGAAGCTAGCAATAGATAGGTTCTAACTAAAGAGATTCCATGAGAGTAAGCTGTTGACAGAGTCTCTATTCATCCAAAGATATCATAAAATATAAACATTAGAAGTTAGTGGCACATTAAAAATCTCATAATTAAGGCTAAAATCCTTAGAATATACAAGTTTTTTTTTCATCTAAATTTTGATATGGCATAAGTCTCAAAAGGTACAAGTATGTTAAAATATTAGAAGGATAAAAATCTTAGATGATGTAAGTTTATTTGATTCTATAAAAAAGCCTAGAAAAATTTAAATTTCTTTGATACTTCAAAATTATCTAAAGGCTAAAAAACTTATAAAGTATAAGTTTCTTTATTTTATCCAAAAATCCTATAAGTCTAAAAACCTCAGAATGTCCGTATTTTTTTAAATGTAAAAAAATCTCAAAATACTAAACACCTTAAAAAATATAGATTCATTTGACTATCCAAAAATCTAAGAAGGCTCAATGCCTTAGAAGATACATATTTTTTTAATCCAAAAATCTTAAAATGCTAAAAGCCTCAAAAGCTACAAGTTCTATTGATTCTTCAAAAATCTCAAAACACTAAAATCTTCAAAATTATCAGGGTTATAAATTTCTCTTGAAATTTAAAAAGGTTAAATAGCTCAAATGGTATTTATATCTTTCTTTCTTCCAAATACCTCAGAAAGATAAAAGCCTCGGGTACATATTTCTTTGATTATTAAAAAATATTAAAAACCTAAAAGTCTTAGAAGGTATATGTTTCTATGGTTCTCCAAAATATCATGAGGTTGAAAGCTTTAGAAAGTATATATTTCTTTTGTTCTCTAAAATTCTTATGATGACAAAAGCCTCAGAAGGTACATGTTACTTTGGTTCTCGACACAACTCTCCTTAGCCTATTGGTTGAGAGCTTTGGCTTCCAACTAAGAGGTTCAGGGTTCGAGTCTATGTGTATGCGTTGCGTGTGTGAGTTTGCCTTAAATGGCCTAAATGTCCCAAAAAACAAAAAAAAAAAAACTTTGGTTCTCGACAAATCTGATGAGCATAAAAGTTTCAAAATGTACATATTTCCTTGGTTCTTGCAAAACCTTATGAGGCCGAAATTCTTATAAGGTATATACTATATTTTCATATAACAAATATATACTAATTTTTATTAAACATTTCTCTATTTATTCAAAAATATCAAAAAACTTTAGCCTTAGAAGATACAATATTTATATTCATCTAGAAACACACTACAGGAAAATCGTCGATTACCGGCGGATTTTTCCGGCGGCCGACTTTTCCGACGGCATTCCGTCGGCTTTCCGACTGCTTAAATTTCAGAAAAAATTCAAACGGTTTTTCGGCGACTTACCGGCG
>NW_021319486.1:3559312-3577345 GCF_001605985.2 Dendrobium catenatum
CCGAAAAAAACCGCCGGTATTGACTGTTTTTCCTGTAGTGACATCAGTAGGTATAAGCTTAACAATAATCCTAGAAAATAAAGGAATTAATGTCACTATGTTCCAAGTGAGAAAAATATCTTGTCACTTACATAATACAACATATTGAATTTTAGCAAGACTTAGAGATTTTAAATACATCTCAAAGACATTGAAGGCCTAGCTCCCTCTGAGGCTAAATCCTCACAAATTTGAATTGCTCTGATATAAATATAGAATTCATTATCTCCAAGAAATTGATTGTGAATATTAGTCAAGCTTTTATATTGGTATACAAAAAGCAAAACATTCAAAGGCTAGGCAAATAAAATTTTTTACTTCAAACTACATGTATAACTACGAGATGTACTCGGCGTCATCACACTCTTCATCAGCATCAACAATATTTTAATAAAATCTTCTATAATCTTCAGACTTCTGCTCAACTTCCATTGCATTGTCCCTCTCCCCTTTAAAATTTTCTACACTCTCTCCCCTTAGCAAGTTCTCTACAATGATGCAACTTCTACCTCAGTTGGCGTCGGCGACCTCCGGTTCATTACCGGCGGCTTACCGGCCATCCCAAATGTCGGTTTTACCGGCGGCTCAACCGTCAGCTAGATTAAAATTTTGGCGGTAAAAATAAGCGTCCAGTATCAAAGTTTCAGATGGCCAAACCACCAAAAACCTGTAGCATTTAAAAACAAATTGATAGTTCCATTGCATTGTCATCTTCAGACTTCTGCTCAACTTCCATTGCATTGTCCCTCTCCCCTTTAAAATTTTCTACACTCTCTCCCCTTAGCAACCCCCCCCCCCCCCCCGCCATGAATCCAAATTGATTTTGTGAAACATTAGCAACATGCCGCAATCTATACTCCATAACTCTCTCCCACATTTTTAAAGAATGCCACATTAGTAAAAAAAAAATGCAAACCTTTCATTCGGTGCGTTGCCGATCGATGGATTACGGCGGTAGAACGCAGGCGTGATTGGCGGCTGAAGTGAGGGCGCAATCATCGGCGTAGGGTGTCGGCAGCCGGAGTGAGGGCGAGAGGGTGTCGACGACCTGATTTTTGCGGAGGCAATCAGAGGTGCGCAATTACGAGCGAGCGTCTGCAGAAATGGATACACAAAGAAATAAAGAGGAAGGCTCGATTTGACCAATATTGAGCAATTTCCGATAGTTTTCCAATAGTTTCGGACGCTAGAAAAAAATTACTTAACACCGGTGGCTTGGCCGCCAGTAAAGGCGCCGCAAAAATAGAAAATCGGTGGCCTAGCTGTGGGTTATTATACCGCCACTAGTTCCAGCGGTGTATTATTAAACACAGCCGGTTAATACCGGCGGTCAGACAGCCGGTTTAACCGTCATTAATTCCGGCGGTTATATGACCGTCGATAAAAGGCCGTCGATAATCCCCGATTTTCCTGTAGTGAATTACCTCCCCATTGGAGATAAAATCAGGACATTGAAATGAGGTGAGAAATTCTTTCATTTTAAACTCAAATCCATACAACTAGAGACAATCAACCTCCTTCAGGAGAAAGATTGGATCTTCACCACATCAATGGATTGAAAACTTTGGGTGACATTCACAACATTGCTTGTATATGGAGATTTTAATAAACTAGATAGAGAAAATATTAGAGCCTATAAGGGAGAATACTTCACCTATGCAAGATATCATCGAACCTCTTATAGGAGATGGAAATAGACACTACAAAGTAGGACTTGAAAGATAAAGATCTTTCATGTAACTTCTCCTATGAAGGGAAATTCAATATTGTTGGTAGAGACACACTAGAGCCTACCAAATGAAATACCATAAACAAAATAATGTTTAACCTATTTTAAGAGATAAAACTAAAGCATGCAAATGAGAAAGTGAGAGGTAGATTTTCCCCACAACTTTTCCTATGAAGAATAGTTTGATACACTTGGTAGAGATGCAATAGAGACTATAAGTGGGCATACAATTTGCCTAGATAGGATTGTATTTAGCTTTTTTCTATCAAAAAAAAAAAAAAAAACTTGAGCCTATAAAGGAGGATTTGAGAGAAGTGAGTTTTTTTAAGCTCTCCAATAGGGTATATTGAAAAAAAAAATACTTCTCTAGTAACTTTTTGCTCCAATAAATACACTAACTCCAAAGAAGGCTGAAATAATAATTGAAGAGATTTTAATTGATTCACAACCTCAACTGGAGTCAACATTAATGTTTAGAGAGCAGTCATACTTTGTAACAATTTTAACATTAGAATTTTGTATCAAAAATTTTGTGGGAGACTCGATATATATATTTAGGCGACAAAAGCTTTAATGTCAAAAACTAGGGGCCAAATAATGCATCACAAACAAAACTATCCAACTAAGCACAAATATGGAGGTAACATTTTAATAGGAAGCTTTTGAAATTAAATTTATAGGAACATCCAAATTTTAATTTTAATAAACTTACTATCAAAATAAATGTCTTGATAAGATGAACCTAAAAATACTAAAGGTGGTCTGATCAAAGTCTAAATAAGCTTAAATTAAGCACATAAGGTATGGTTAAAAACTTCATGATATTAGTTGAAGGACTAAATTGTCTCCAATCTGACATGCATAAAGTGAAATAAAGAGACTCCATAAGTTGAATCCAATGAATAAAAGATTACTTAATTTCACACTCAGTTTCTTAATAAATAATATATTATCATAGGATTTAATAAGAGTCATTCGAAAGAGTGTTATATAATTTTAGATAAAATTACCAAAATATAACTTCTAAAATGCTATTAATAGACCCTCATTTTTCACTGGAAGTGGGCATAGACTTGAGATTAGAGAGAACTTATAGATCTGAAGAACTCTAATGCTTTGAACAATATTTAACACCGACAATCACCTTTGTCAACATACTACCATCATCACCATCTAACCATCATCATTTGGCTATTATAGTTCATTCTCTATTATTCGACCATTATCATCAGACAATCATTGCATGATTAATATCATATAATTGTTGTCATTATCCCTACAGTACATTTCTCATAATTTCTATTACAACTACAAGTAACTTTGCAAGTGCTCTTAACTTTATAATCTAATTTTCTCTAATTGTGGGGAAGAGCAAACTTCTATAACATTAAATATATAGTATAGGTCAATATCCAATACTTTTTCCTTTACAAAATTTTCATGTGAAAATTTAATTGTCCCTACATTTTTCGTTTTTTTCTTTGTGTGAGCATGATCATTTGTGCAAAGTTTGAGGTAAAACATTTTCTTTTTCACCCTCAATTTTCAAGCACATAACAATTTGTATTGCTTTTTAACTACGTACTGTAAATCTTCATCTTTTAAAATTTATGATGATAGCGAAAGAAATTGAGGAAAAATGATTATATTCTTTTAAATAGATAGTAGTTAATTTTTCAATATGTATTCCAGTAACTTCTAAAGCTAATTTGATTCTATCGAATTGTGACTCAATTTAAGTTTGCTTCAAGACAAATTTGATAAGTATATTTGTTTATTCTAATTCAAGCTCGATCTCACAAAACTATTGATACAATTGCTTGATGTTTCTCAATCTTCAAACAAAAATCATGTCCATATAGAACTACAATCATTTGTAGGGTTATGGTTTTCACCCTATTTCCTTGACTTTGATATAAGCTACCTTCTAGGGAGGTTGAATAAAGAAATACAATATCGAGGAAACCTATGTAGGTCCAAATGGATGGCAATTGATGGCAACCAAACGAGGGTCTTCAATGACAAGAAACTCTCTCTAGAACTTTAAGTCGTAATAAGAAAAACATATCAAAAAGCCGAAAATAAATAACAATTCTCTATGTACAACTTTTTTAGACTTTTTAGTCCATTTTGAAACATTTTACACTTTATTTACTTTACAAAACAATGATTGCATCCTTTCAAGATTAGGTGATTGCCCCACCTATCTTACCCGAATTTGGGATGGTTCAAGCGGTTGGTAGTAACTAATATCAGTGAAATCTCATAAAGAAGATGCACAGATATCACATCACTTGCAATGATATCAGAAGCACTTTAGTCAAGAGTAAAGACTAATTGAAGCTTCAAAAAGAAGATTGGTGGAAACAATTAAGAGGAAATTTAATGACTTTGGAACAAATCTGTGAAAATTTAACTAACTTTGAGAGATGTGTGCGTAGAATTAAAGGCAAGGGAATGCTGATTATGTTAGCATGGTGGCTTAGAGAAGTTCATATTTATGGCAATGTGGCAAGTGCGTGCTAGTGGGAAGAGAGATGTACAAAGGACTCCTAATGGTTGGGTTGTCCTAAAGGGAGTGGATCTATCACATGGAGAAATTATTATGTGCGGAGTCCGGATCGGAGAATCATTTTGATTCTGTGAGGCTAGCTACACCGTAAATATATAATAAATACACAATAAAAAATAAAACTATGTATTCGTTGTATATTTACTGTGTATCCTCATGGAATCCGGACTGTTCTACCATCCATTAAAAAATATATGGACTTATTATTATAGAAATCATGAATTTAACTTTGATCAAAGAAAAAAGAGTATAGAATATTTAAGAAAAAACAGATGATTTATATATAAAAGAAGTAAAGGGTCTCTACTAAAAATATATAATTAATATTCATACAACAGAGATTTAATTATCTCTTAAAAAATATAACCCTAAATATACGAAGTGCAAAATCAATGAATTTTATGAATAAAATTTAAAATTGGCAAAAGACCTCAAGTGTAAAATCCCTCCGAAGTGCATTTTTTTTTAGTGCTGTTAGTCCGTACGAACTGACTTTAGTACGGGACGAACTGAAGAAAATTGTAAAGAATATGTATTGTTCGTCTAGACGAACATGTACGAGCCTGGACGAACCGTCGGGATGAAATTTGTCCAGAGAGCAAATCGTCCAGGAACGAATACACTTCGCCTGGACGAGATTTGTCCAGAGGGCAAATTGTCCCGGGACGTATGGGAATCGTCCGGGACGATCCTGTTTGATAAGTATTTGACTTGAGATATTTTGGATCAATTTGAAGAGAGAGAAAAAGCTGGAGAGAGAAAGAGAAGAGGAAGGCTTGATTTCGGAGGCCACTGAGCAATTTTTGTCTGTCGCCATTGTTGGAATATTTGTTCGTCTCGTAGTAAGGACTCCGAATCCTATTTTTGATTTTAAAGATTTCAAGTTTTGGTATATCTCTTCTCAGTTTTGTGTTTCCGTTACCGAAAAACGTGCATATCTTTGTATTGACGAAACTTTTACCGCGTAACTTTTGATATGTTATTGAACTGATGTTTTTGTACGATTTGCATATTTTCTGGAAAGTTTTTATCAGGTATTTTGAATTCTGTGTAATTTTTATCGAATAGAAAAATTATCCGGATGTTGAAAAATATTGCTTCAATACAAGTAAAGCTTTGAAACATTGTTTTATTCGTTTTCTGGTAATTTGGTGATTTTCTGAAACTGTGTATTTTAACTCTGTTTGGAATTCTGTCGACTGTACGATATTTTAAGGGTTCTCCTTAATTGAGCTATTTGTGTTTGTTGTTCTATATGAATGTGCATATGATTGAATCTATTACTATTATATTCTGAAAGATAAGTGAAGACTGGTTGAGCCGTTGGTTGGAGATTGATTTGACCTGTATAGGATGGTGGGCCGACGGGCTTTCCTTTAAAAAGGGTTTGATGTTATCCTCTATTAATTACGTGATACAATAATTGGGAGTCATAAGGAGATTATTATGCAGACGGGAAAGGGTGACGACCCTTATTGAGCCAACGGATACAACGATACATCGATATTCCAAGACTGAAAAATGCCTTAATAGCCAGTGATTGTACTTGTCGAGTAAGACTATTGTATTATATTGAATGTTTAAAGTATTGTTCTTATGAATTATTGATGGAATTACCGATATTGAATTGATCTATTGTTTACTGATTGATTTATCGATTATTGTACGAATTTCCTGATATCGACCGATTTATTGATTTATTGACATTGAATTGATTTATTGATACTTTATAGATTTACTCATGGATTTACGGGTTCATTGTTACTGTATGATCTTATTGATATTGATTCATTGATATTACGGACACCGATATTATTGATTCACCAATCTATCGATTTATTGATACTATTGATTCATTGATATGATTCATTCATGGATACAATGGATTCATTGATACACCGAATATGAACTGATACAGACACCAATATTACTGATTCACTGATACCACTGATTCATTGTACTAATCTTATAACATGTGATACACCGAGCACGTGATATAGAATACGCATTTACTGCATTAATCCGATTTTAATTGTTCTTACGATGCTTTTTCTCTATGGATTTGACCGATATTTTCAGATATGATCGAATTCGAATTGACATATAGATTGATTTATTGAGCATTATGGATTTTCTACTATTTATCGATTCTCCTACCGACGATTATGAATTTTATTGATTATGTATTGATTACTGTTTTTTATATCGATATAGATTCAATGATCATATGCAAGTGACTGATATGGATTTGACTGATTGACATGCATATTGTTTCAGTACCGTGCTTTGATTTCAGTTGTAGGCTTTGGTGACCTGCTGGGCTTTTTGAAGCTCATTATATGTGGTTAACAATTTCATGTCAGAGCAAGGGAGCAGGAAGTGATGGTTGATCAAGACTGTCGATGAATCCTTTCACTTTAAACACCTGGGATGTCACATCAAGGGGGAGAAAGAAACAAAAAAAAAGAAAAAAAAAAGTTCTGGTCGACACAAATAAGTATTAGTTTCTAGAAAAATTTTCACAAAAATCCCGCACTTAATTTTGGTGAGATTCCTAAGAAAAACTTTACCAAAAGAATTGACAAATATTTTGTGGGGTAAGTCGCCAGAATTCACATGTTCTTGTATAGTGAAAATATTCATATAAAATTTTATGGCTTAGTAATAATTTAAGCTAAGATTTTAAAACTAAATGAATAATAGTCCCTAGTGTGGAATTAGTATTTGATTTGAATAACATTACATGCCACAATATTTAAATTTGAAAGAATTATCTATTTATATCTTTTAAATATATGCCAGAATTATTAATAATGATTCATATAAAAATAATATGCAAACAGCAAAAGCTATCTTTCATTTTTTCTTTTTATCTTAAACATATACATTTTAGTTCATCTTTCAAAAAATATTTACAATAGTCATGAATACATCTTACCAATCAATTTATCTTAATACATTCATGACTATAAAATAATAAATAAATAAAAAAATAAGTACTTAAATCAAAATTGGATATGCTTCATTCCACCAGTCCTTAGCCCTTCCCTAAAAGCATAAAAACCACATAGTGAGCAAAAACCCAATAGGTCTCACCTGAACCTATCATTGCACCCAATGCATGAAAAATAAAATAATTTACATGTAATCATTCAAATAAATAGCAGAGTATGATTTTCATAAATTCATGTGCATAGGCATATATCAGCATGAACAGTAGTGGTTAGTATGCACAATATCAATCAATATGAATCACAATCATGAAAGTGGGCCGGAATCACTAGCTCAATTCAATCACAGTATATTAAAAACAATGTTATAGTAAGACTATCATGAGAATCATGTAAGTAATATAGTTATGATGTAGGTTTAATAGTTATCAATGCATGTTGACATTATGGTGTCATTTCTATGTCATATCATATTATGTATGTAGTATGTGTCAATCTCATGTATCATGTGCATCACGTATATTTATCTCTATCAGTGTCATTATGCAACATATTCATTTATTATGTGGTGTATTATATAACTTATGCATGCTCATATTATCTCTACATTTTCATTATAAAGTAAGTTAGGACATGCAACTAATCATATAAAATTTTCCTACATCATATCATATGATAGTCATGTGTCAGTGTGTCACATGACTATTTTGTAATAGTCGTTATTCCTGCTCGTCGGTGTATCTTGTCCACCTATAACTTTTATCTTTTATAAGGATTACCCCACAAACTAGCCATGATGTAAGAGAAAGCTAGCTCATCAACCTACGCGCCTATACATAGTATTTTGCTCTAGACAACTTGAATAAATCTATAAGTAGCCAGTCTTTCTTGCAATTACATGCATATAAGCATCTGATCATAATATATGCTTATATATCATGTATGTATATAT
The DNA here is from genome assembly GCF_001605985.2 of Dendrobium catenatum. NCBI lineage: Eukaryota > Viridiplantae > Streptophyta > Magnoliopsida > Asparagales > Orchidaceae > Dendrobium > Dendrobium catenatum. The sequence goes on from NW_021319486.1 coordinate 3,567,556, forward strand.
TCAATGTAGTTAATATGTTGAGCATTATTCTATGCTATTAGTATACATATCTTATTAGCAATATACTCATGTTAATATGCATATATGTCATATAAGTTGTTCTTGATGCAAGTTATGCCAAATGCACTAATTTACTATGTATATAATGCACATTTAGACTAGATACAATAATTTCTATTTGGTTTGTGCTTTTATCTTGATTATTTCATTTAAAAGGCTTTACATGCAAAACTAACATGGAAATTTTCAATATAATCATATTAAAATGCTCAAGATGATCATACCTATCATATACCATAAGTTATACAATATAAACTTACTAAATTAAGAAATATTTTAACTAGATTTAGGAGAAAGAAATAATTAAAACTTAAAATCATTGAAAACATAAATAAGATTCGAGGTACCTACTATGATCAGAATAACTTTCACAATTGGGAGAATGGACTTAATTAAATAGACTTGAGGGGGGAATGGTTTAGGTGACTTATAATGGATATTTGAATAAGATATTAAAAAATAGTTTTTTATACTCAACGCCATAGAACTAGAGACACCATTTCAATAGTGCTCCCCTTGAATACCTCAAACTTGAGAAGTAAGTGCTACATCAATAGTGCTCCCCTTGAATACCTCAAACTTGAGAAGTAAGTGCTACATCACCCAACTCTGACTCCACTATGGCCATAACAAAAAATACAAAGAGGCCACCAACTGTGCTCTCAAGCATAATGCCGGGATGCTCCCACACAGATTTTCATTCATGTAGAAAATTTTCTTATGGATCATTTACAAGTTATAAATAGTTTTTTTGATCAAGCAAGAATTAGGATCCTTATAGTAAGTTCGCTATATTTGATTAGATTTAGGTTAAAGGTACTGCTCTAGCTATAATTCTTACTTTATGTTTAGGATTTTAGTCTGACGATAATCTTTATTTTAATGTTGTAAGTCCGTATTTGTTAGATTTTTTTCCAATTACATTTTAGTAAAAAATAAGCCTCAAAATTTTATATAAATAAATCAACCTCAAAATATACTTTGAAAGTATTAAAGCATAATATTTGATAATGTGAGCTCTTTCATGCTTCCTAGAACCAAGTGCATATACTATTTTTTCTCTTTTAGATTTCATATGAATTCTAAACTTGATTCTATCTCTAATTGAAATTTCAATATTAACTCTTTCCTATAAACATTTTAAATCAAAAAATTAGTTGTCACCACACACTTTAATTGACAGTTTTCTTAAATGATTGTCTCTTAATATCTAATTTACCATATGAGCTCACCCATATAGGAACATAAATCTCATATTAAAATAAATCCTATAAAATTAATTATATATCTTGGATATAAAATAAATTCAAAATCTAAAAACTCATTTATTTTTATTCTTAAGTCTATAGGAGAATAATATTTTCATCTTTCATGATACTATAATATTCCTTATGTAGTATTTAATTATAAAAATAATCTTTTTGAGAAGTTATATTAATCTTTCAAAATTATGGTTAGAGGTATTTGTTTTTACCATTCAATGTAATACAAAAAAGTTTTAGTTATGCAGTCATCCGATAAATTCCTACACATATATTTTCTCAATTCTCCACTTGGCTCCTAATATAATTAAAAATGTAGGGAGAGGGGGCATGAGGCATTATTAAAATGTTGAGTGAGGTGTGAGAGTTTATGAAGGTATTGGGGAGGAGTTATGGTGAGTTGAGGAGAGGTGAATTGAGATGAATGAATGATAGGTTTCATATAGTATTAAAACCATATCCACATGAATTTCTTGTATTTTAATTTGTAGGGATGAAGATGGAAGCTAAATGAATATTAAATTGGAAGGGGTGTTATGTTTGAGCTGTAGAATATAATCATAGTAATCAACCAAATCATGACCATGAAAACATCAAATCTTTTTATAAGGACCTTCAACCTCCAATATAAGAGAAGGAAGATTTCATCAACTTGTGATGAAAAGAGCATTTATATGCACATAAAAATATACACATATTGTTGTATGGAAGCCACTAAATTTCCAAGGATTCGAGCAACACTATATAGAATAAGAAATTCTCAAAGCTGAATATAAACATAAACAATTATATTTCTTTCATTACGTTGAATATTTATGTAAGAGGGGGCAATCAAAATCATAGCAACATACTATAAATTAAACAAAATACAACATGTATAATACATTTAATACATAAAAGACGAGCAAGTTCTTTTACATTGTAGTAGGCAATTTTAGTGATGGTAGAGGTGGAGGTCGTGTTATTTTATGAAGTTTGGTCCTTGAATGAGGGATAAGGATCTTCACTGGTTAGAATATGTATTTTGATAATTTGATCATTTTTATTGATTATGATCTAATCCTTATAGCATTTGACTTGTCCCTTAAAATTGGAGATAAGTTTGACCAAGTCTATTTTATGGCCATCCTATTAATTTCACTTGGACCATAGAGCTTACATTGTAAGTAATAGTGATGCGACCAATCCATTAACAAGTTGGATGACAACCTTATGTGTCTACTTTTGTTTTAAAAATACAATATTAACAAGGCTTGTAAAATGTTAAAGAAAATTAAAAGATGAAATAAATGACAACCAATATGATAGATCTATCAATTGATAATAAACTCAAGAATGACTTCCAAGCTAATCAATAATGCATGAAAGGTTGTTGTGAGGGATCTTGCAATGATTTCTAATTTGCTATTTCACTCTAATGCAAATTTTTTTCACTCCACAAAATATGCTATCAAAATTATTCATTATAACAAGAAAAAAAAAAGTTCTAAATTACTAAGGCTTTATTTGGGACGACTTTCTTACTGCTTCTTAAATCAATTTTCTAGTATAAAATTTTTAATTTTTATACTAAAAAAGTTGATTTAAGAAATAGTAAGAAAACCGTGCCGAACGAAGCCTAAGATAAAGTGTAAAAGCAAAAAAAAAATTAACACCATAGCATAAAACTTTACTTTAAACCCTTAATCAATTCACTAATATTAATTTTCATAAATTTTATTCGAGTCGGCTCAAATCATATTTCAATTAAATATTCTTCTGTCAAAATTAACTCAAACTTTTCAATTTGAAGCTAGCATTTATAACTCAAAATTAAATTCCAAATAATATGAGTCCTTTTTATATAAAATAAAAAATATTGAGTAACTTTCAAGTGTTATTTTCAATATCTATGCACTCTTTTATCATCTCTACTCAAATCAGGCAGTGCCTTAACTCTGTTCCATTTGGGCCACCCTAACCAACTGGTCCGGCCCACTTAAATAAATCCTCTGGACCCATCCATCCGGCCGGATCTGGCCCACAAACAGCTGCCGGGTCGCTCGCCGCAGACTTACGTGGCACCCAAAAGGTCTGGAGCAAGACCGTACCACGTGGGGTGCCACCGTTACGGAAAGTGACCGGAAGGCGACGGTGACAGTCAAACGCCTCCTCCCACCGCCAACGTGCGCGCCCTTCGCGCGTCAATCCGGCCTTAATGCTTCCATGTGCGTGGTGGCCCCCACCCTAATCGTCGGTGCACTTTTTCATCTAAATACTGAAGCATCTTTTGCATAAACACCCCTGTAAAAATAAAATTATTTCTAACTGCTTCCCATATAATATATAAAATAAATACGGTTAATCGTTAGCTGATTTTAGTCCTAACTTTTAGTTAATTAAGGAAGAGGTTTTTTACGCTTTTACCCTGTAAAATAAAATAATGACAGATGAAAGCCTTTGTTCACATGCAAATATGCCAAAGAAAATATGGGATATGTTTGGATGGTTCGTTTTTTAAATGGTTATCATACTAATTAATTAATAATATGTATTTGATGATCATTTTCTTTGAGTCAATAAATTATCTCTCCTTAAATTGCAGTGCTGACTTACTCTGTAGCATTTACCTAAAAGATAAAGCATTTTAGTGTAATATACAATATCAACTTAATGCTTTAAAATTATTTCCACAAAGTCAAATGATCAACATTATATGATCCGATTCGATCCGATGTGACAACCTAATTGAAATATGACTCAAAAAATTAGATTTGATTTGAACCGGTTAATTTTTGGATTGGCTTCACATTAGAAATCTTGATCTGATTAATTTTAGGTCGGATTTGGATCGACTCAAAAATCCAAAATTAATTATCGTTCGAGTTTAGGCTAAGTAGTCAGGATTAAACATGTCAATTTTTTTGGTTAAATGGGTTGTGTAAATCTAATTTTTATTTTATGATTTATATGTTAAATAGTCAAATATATTAAGCTTGGTTTAGTCGGATTATGATTGTAAGGCTTAGTTCAAATATTTTGACCCTTACGATAAATGGGCTGGATTAGATTCAAGAATATTCGGATTAGGTTAATTTTTGTCAGATCCGAACCCAACCGACAAACACAAATTTACACGTTTTTGTATATCGACAAACGTTTTAACAGAAACAACTATAATTTTAACTTTTAGCCCATTTGTTATGGCCAGTAGAGTTTTTGGCTTAATTTGGGACAGCTTTCTTACTGTTTTTTAAAATATTTTTTTAAATGACAGTATAAGTTTTATTTAAAAAAAAAATAAATCAATTCATTTTTAAAATAAAAAACTGAATAATCCAATTTCCCAATTACAAACATGCATTATGAGCTCACAAATAAGTTGAAGGTACAAAAAACCATATAAAAATACAAAGACGTTGGAGATTAAAATATTGCTTGTTCCGGACGGTTTCCAATTACCGGTGGGGAGAATCTTCTTCAATAGAAAAAAGAGAGGTTGTTATGGAATGATAGAACAGAACCTACCAGCGCGCGGTGACGCCGTTCATGGCGGAAGCCAACAGAAAGCCTTAGAGGCTTAATTGGTTTGGCTCAGCGAGTGTGGGGTTGCGATGACATATAATTGAGAAGGGAATAATGAATGATGTTTGATGACTTAAGAAACGGGATTTAGATTAACTATACCACCAATATAACTAACTAAAACTACTGTTGGGTGTGACTTTTCTTCTAGCAGCTTTGATGAATTTTGGGTGGTTCTCCTAACGTACGCCATGATTTGAGCCTTCTCTGTGCATGCAATATTGGGTGTTGTTTGGTATTTTGTAGGTTAATGATAACTCATTGTATTATTCGCTTGTGGTTGTTGATTGATACGTTGATTGTATCTCATGAGGAGAGCATAATTGTGACACCCTAATACCTGTGGTGAGAGAGAGATCTTTCGATCATATTTGTCAGTCATTCATGTATCAAGTCTCAAACTATCATTTTCCATTATGTTTCCATGCATGATCAACTGGCTGATTTATACTAAGCCTCTCTCTTTTACTATATTTGCTTCTTTGTGATCCAACTTGACTATTCATGGCTGAAACTTAACTTACGGGGGACTGTTAAAGCAAATTAGCCTAAGGATGATATGATTATATGGAATGGTGTCAGTTATTCTCTACTCTGTTCTACTACGTCTATCACAGTCTTTACCTGCATGTCTTCTTTTATCTGTTTCACTTTAGGCATCTATGGATACTAAGTGATGTTGATCTTGACCATTTGTTATAATAATAGTTCTAGTATAAAGCTTCGGTTCACCATAAAGAAAAAGCGAGGGAAAAGATAGTAAGAAAAGTTGCATATACTTGTGCTTTAGAGAGTGTTTTCTTGCCTTTGCTTTGCTTTTCTAAAGTTGATTTATGCTTTCAAATTGGAGCTTGAAATAAGAACGAGTAAGGCCTTCAATGGCTAGTGTCAAAATAAAAAACTCATATTGATCGAAATGCTCTGACCTAAATATAATTAGATCGGAAATATTAATCATGACATTTAACAAAGAATTAAACTTGATTTGACCAAAATAGTAAATCTCATTACAAAATTTTATCTTTCAAACCCTAATCGCTAACTCCAAATCCGATCGACCAAGTTGGAGGGTAATACACAAACACCTTTCAACATGTTTGCTTATCCAACTACCAATAATACAACAGATCAATTGCCTACTTAATATTTAATGAGTTAAATGGCCGTCCACAAGTGGAATTTTTTTGAGCTTTTTTCAGCTTATCGTAATACAAATTATCGAAAAGATACAAATGATTCCTTCATGCTAATAGTAAGTTGAGGTCATGTAAGTTATTCTGAAACGTGCACGTTAATTGGTTCCTAGCTTCCTTCCCACCAGTGATAAAGTAGGTTAGATTCTTATAGGTTTTAGAATTATCAGGGCTTATTATCTTATTTTTTGTGAATGGCCAAAAGGCCAATATGTTGTTATAGATTAAATAGAAAAATTATATTTTTCCTGTTGAATGGAATATGAGTGATTACTGAAAGTTTAACAAAAATATATGTAGGGTGTCAATATTTGAAACAGATCGAAAATCCTAGCTACTCGAAAATTTCGGATTAGGATCAACTCATTTCGCAAACGTGTCATATTCGTGTTCCTAGATTAGACCCGTTTGAACACTACAGGAAATTCAGCTATTACTGGCGGCCTAGACCGACGGTTGTCTAGCCGCCGGTAATAACGGCGGTTTAGCCGGCGGTTTGGCCGGAACGCCGCCGGCAATAACTCCGATGATAATCGGCAGCATAGGCCGCCGGAAAGACGTCAGGGAAATAAACCGCCGGAAAAACACCGCCGGCAACGGTTACCGACGCCGTTTTTACAGGCAGCTCGACAATCGCCGAAAAGCCGCCGGTAAAACCAGGTAAACTGCCTGTAAAAACCGCCGGTAATAGCTTAATTTCCTGTAGTGGAAAAAACGGGTATGATTTGAGTTGACCCGGAAACCCGCACTCAACCCAATTTGACACTGAAAAATCGCGCGAGCCACGTCTGCGCTGACCTGTGTCGTCCCGACAGCCATGAATATATGTAGCAACACAAATCATATTTTATTTGTTGGGAAACATGAATATTTTATTTTTTTGGTTGCCTTATTTCTCAAACATCATTTGCAATTTCATTTGGCTATAATTTCATTGCTACTTTCTCATTTCTTTTATAAAATTTTTATACTATAAAGCTATTTTTTATTACCAGAATTGATGAGGTCTTACAGTAACTTCACAACTAGCCTCATAAAATACTACAATCATCTGAAAAGGACTTTAAAATCACTTTAAAGAACTTTTGAAATTGATCATTTGTGTTCTCTCCACAACTTTGATAAGATTTCATGCTATTCACAAATAACATTATATCTATAAAACTTCATTAAAAAAATTTTATATTATTTTTAAATTCATTCTTAAATTAATATCTTATATATAGATAGAGAGAGAGATCCATATTTGTGAGAGTTTTTATAATAAAAATTTATTTTAGAAAGTAATAAAAAAATATCTCAAACGGAGTCTAACTAACATCAATAAATAAATATTTACGGTTTAGGGGTGCTCACCACATTCAGGGGAATCTGATATTTTTTTTTATTATCCTTTCTAATGTTCATGTGGATGCACACAATTTCAAGGGAAAAAAAACACTGTTAATGTGTTCTATAACTCAGACTTTCTTATAAATTTATTGTGCGCCGCTTCCCAAAATTATTTCTCTGCGCACAAAATGATCAAATTGAATATATTATAAATTTTATCCATATTATAACGTCCTAATCTTAATCCTAAAAATTATAATTAATTTTTAGGATTAAGTAAATTATTAAATAAATTGGAGATGGAAAAGAGGATTATAACTTTCTTTATTTTTTCAGAACGAGGGGTATCTATTCGTTGCCAGCTCGTAGAGAAGACGTTTGGCGGAGTAACTAATTCATCGACAACCAACTTCATAGGTGCCGGACCACTCACTTATTTTCTCGTCATTTAAGAAGTCGCGGCGCTTGAACGTTCCAATTATGTTAATGAAGAAATTTAGTAACACTACTGATTGGTGGCTTAGTGGGCAGCATTAGAGGAGGCTCTGTGGCAAGATTTGCGGAGGAAACATTGGCATGTTTGAGGGTTGAAATAATGTGCAATATGCGCAATGCAATACTCTCAATTGCTACGCAACGCTGCTTTTAATTACAACCCCGTAATTGGTGGGAACATTTTAAATACAGCTTATTTGTTTTGATTGAAAATTTTGAATGATTTTATCTAATTTATTTAAATTTTATGATCTGAAAAAAGAAATTAAACAAAATAAAATAATGTGAATTTATGATTATACTAAACCCATTTAACCATTTAATCTTAAATTTATGGCAAATAAATTACTTATTTATTATTAAAAATGTAAAATTAAATTAAATTCACTAATAATCATAGATTAGAGGTTTATGGTTGACATGTGAGAGCTTTAAATTTGATGTGAAATTAAATAATTAAAAATATATTAATCTAAAGATACTAATAATTGGCATTCAATTATATGCTTTTTCTTTTTGTTAGAAATTGAATTTGATGAATGTTATGTCAAACCTAACTTACACCCATTAGACTCATGCTTCTTATTAGGTGCTCTACTAATAATTAATAACAATAATAAAATTACATTAGGATATTCCGGTGCAAAATATATCATGATTAGCTTTAAATGCTTTAAATTTATGTAATTTATGATATCAGAAACATTAGGGGTGTCAAAATGGATTTTTGGGGGGGGGTCAAATTTGGGTCTAACCCAAAACTTACATGCCCTCGATAGGTCTAATTTGAACCCAACCCGATTACACAAGCGGATGTGAAATTTGAACCCGAACCCGATCCATCCCAAACTCGAGTCCACCTGACCCAACCAAAGACAAGGACGGGAGAAAAGCCGGTGAGCATCCATTGAGTGTGGGCCGTACGGCACAAGGGTGGAGTGTGGGGGTGGAGCCTAGGTGTGAGCACGAACAAAGTCAGGTGAGAGCACGAAGAGAGCATGACTGTGTGGTTGCAAGTTGGACGCGCAAGTCTGCAAGTGTGAGCAATGCGGTGCGGGTGCACGGGTTTGCAAGCGCAAGTGTGCGGTGTGGCCACGTGGGTCTGTCAACGAGACACATTGCGTGGGTGGGATTCGAGTGGTGGGTCATTTACATGCTATTGAGTTGATCAGGACACGATCTGAATTTTCAAACGAGTCGGGAATTGAAACATGAACTTGACCCGTTTATTAAACGATTCAACTCAAAACTAGATTTTCATATCAGGCTCGGATCATATTTTCAACTCGTGCCATAAATTGACACCCCTAATATGCAACATGCACTAATCTTGACAAAAATCTAAAATATTGTAACCACATCCTAATTCTATTGCATTATATATACACAATTTTTTTTACAAATACCCTTCCCCTAAATTGGTTTAAACCAAACAAACAAAGTAATTATGTCATTGCCAGCCTACAAACCTGTTTTTGATTTTCCTTTCTTGCTGGAATTAATGTCCTAATAAAAAAATAATCGTAATGACTTTAAAGTCATTCGATTCGCTTTGAGATAAGTATAAGTTGCACTCATCTCAAAGCAAATCTAAAATTTAAAGCTCATTCTGATCTTGGGGTGTCATTTTGGGTTACGGGTCTGGTTCGGGTCGGACCCGGAATTGACCCGGGTTCAAACGGGTCGACCCTAACCCGACCCGGATAGGTAAACGGGTCGGAAATGCGAACCCGAACCCGACCCAACCTGGGAAGGCTTGTGCGCGCGGGGCAGGTTCGGCTGGTTCGAGCCGGGTAGGTTCGCGAGGGGCGAGCGGTGCGCGCGGTGCAACGCGAGCGAGGTCACGGGCGAGCGACGCGGTCGCGGGTAGCGACGCTGGCCCAA
>NW_021319486.1:3577445-3613761 GCF_001605985.2 Dendrobium catenatum
GTATATCATAATTCCTATTCGTTCCATATGCTCTATAGGAGATAACTGTCTGATCGTCCAGTACGAACGAAAATCGTCATGTACGATCAATACAAAATTAATATGATCTCCTTATTTGTGTGTGCATGTTTTTATTCACTCAAGTTACAATCACTCCCTTTCAATTTGATTTCTAAGCAAAGTGCAAGCTTCAAAATTTTCAAGGTATCTCATGCTGATTTTAATTTGAAGCCTTGTAGTCTGGAGTTCTTTCCCTGAAATGTTAGTACACACAAGAGCAAATACAATTCTTCCAATATTGTTAGGAGATAACTACACATTTGAACAATGATATTTGAAATCATCAAAACTTTATAAGTTGCCAAAAATGTAATACATGCAAATAGCAACTATCTTAACAGTATCTTCTTCAGCAACCTCTCTTAAAACTTCGTCACCGATAGAGAGAATGATGATATTGTGCGCTTTCAATTGGATTTCTCTCGCCTTGGATCTGTCGGTGATTACAACAAAATTCTGTTTAAAGATTGCATCGGAGAGGCCTTGATGAACCAAAAGCGCCTTCATCTTGATCCTCCACATACTGAAATCATTCTCCCCCTTGAAATTGTTGATCTCAAGTCTTTGCATCGACATGACAAAGAAATCAAGATTTTAAAAATAAAACCTCTGTGATTTGCTCCTCAACACATACAGAACCTTTCGGCTAGCTGCTGTGCGGCTTAACGGTTCAAAAAACCGTTAAATCAGTCACAGCTCCTCCGGCGAACTCCCCCGAGTAGCCTTCTCTTGTGCGGTCTCTGTGCCCAGCCACTCCAAACACTATTCCAGCGCCTTTGCATGCCTCACGCCGCCTTCTCGCACCACGTCCACCGCCAGCCCGACTCTGGCTGACCTCCGTGTTCAACCACCCCGTGCACTTGCTGTCCGTGAGCTCCTCCGGCCCACACAGCCCAGCACGATCACTCCTTTGTGCGTTTCCTGCTCTCGTCGACCTCCAGCCTCCGGCGATCTCCCTCTACACGAACTGTTGCACTTACAGAGCTTCTTACTTCATCAGATCTTCTTGGCTACAAGACGTCTTCTTCAGGGCGGTTCTTCGGTGAGGAGAGATTTCCAGTCAGTTCTCTGGTGAGGAGAAAAGAAGGAAAGCGAATGAAGAAGAGAAAATGGAATTTTTGGGAAGAACCTGATCGGAATGCAAGAAATGGAAGGTGGCTCTGATACCAAATTGTAAACAGTTAATTGCTTGATTAACAGAGCTTAAATCAAGAAGCCATGTTCGGCTTCTTTAGGGAAAAAAGAAAGAACGAAAATAAATTTCAGGAAGAAAAACTGAGAAAGCTTTTTAATGTCTCATGCCTAATACAAGCCTAAGGGCTTTATTTAAAGCAAAACATGGCTACACTAAAAGCCACAAAACAAGCCAAATAAACTAAAGAACTAAAACAAGAAACAATCCTAATAAAATATGGAATAATTCCTAACATAGAAAAAATATTCATATAGATAATAATTATGATACATGATCATAATACGTCTTCATAAAAAATACATTATAATTCTAAAAAGAATATTTTAATAGAAAATATACCTAGTTATTAGAAATCTACAACCCCTATCTACTCAACATATCCCTTTCCCTGGCCTATAATTAACACATGCAGAAAAAGAGATTATTGGTAAACCATTGTTCAGTGAGCTACAAGGAACCAACGTAAATTCTTACTAATAAACTAAATAATAATATAATAGATTACCATATAATTATATACATAGAAAGATGGACTATATGTGCAGAAATTTCTGATAGAGTAATAGAAGGTTTAAAATAATATCAACATAACAATCCTTTTAGATGACAAAAATAAATGCATAATATCAAATTAAGTCTCCAAATACATCAATTCAGATCAGTCCCTTAGCCTTTATTCCTCTTAACATTTCACAAATAACATAACAAATATATTATCAAGTCGTTATGACTAGCTATACGCGTCACATAAGAAACATGCCCTTATAACTCTCAATGCATATCGCACAGTGTCAAACCCTTAAGAATCTTAATGTATAGCATCATTTCTTCATTCAGAATTTAGGCCCTTATACCACCACTTGGATGTACATAAGCATTAATATTAATAACCAACATTTACTTTGCACAAATTCAATCATACAAGCATAGAAAATATCATAGTTTCAATAGATATAAACAAAATATGATACATAATAGAAATATAGAAAATTGCACATTTTTAAATAATAAAAAAAACAATAAAAATTTTGGGATAGATTTGTGCACACTTCAATTATTATCATTCATAAAATTATTCATAGTTCATAGATAACATTCACAATAATATTCCAAGGCTATTATCCTTCAATAACAATTTCTCATTGGAATACGAGCACACCAAAATACTTAAAACTTAGCACAATAAAAAATACTCATAGAAATTCAAAAGAAATATGTCATAAAGTACAAAAAAATGAGAATATCAACATAAAAAATGCTGCAAGGTGAAAGTTTCCTAAATATCAGAATATCCCAACTTTTGTGCCATCAAAAACCCAAAATTTTTGTAAAAGTATACCTATATTATTAAAAATAAAGCTAGGGTAAATATAACCTATCCCGAACTAGATAACTTTCCCAACTAGCATAATGGAAGAAAATAGTCCGAAGAAAAACACCTTGCATGCAATAACATAGGATCTATTCCCAAATTTTGGTGAGTTGTAGAAGATTTTTTTTAATGCTTTTTTTAGTATTTTCCTTTAGTTTGGCAAATTCCTTAAGAATTGAACAAATCCTTAATAATTTTTCAATTGGCGATAAACTATTCAACAGAAAGACCTATAAATAGGGTATGTTGTGGACTATATTTCTTGGTAGAGAGTAGATACAAGTGCCAGCTTGACCCTTGAGAGAAACATAAAAAATCTGACAAAGAAGTACATCAAAAGATTGTTATATATGCATAATAGTCCTATTATGATCAATATACTCATAGGGATCAAACGACCCATTGTACGAATCAATAGTGGGTAATTTGAACCTCATTGGAATAAGATATTGGAGAATTTCATTTATTAGGGGTGATGACTCTTGAAAGTTGCATCAATGATTAAATTGATTTATATCCTTTAGGAAATTCTTTTTAAACAAGATGCCATAACACATCTCGTACAACATCATGAAGGTATCTATGAGTCAAGATTTAGTCAAATACAACATAACAAGTGGAGGATTTTGAGTTCATTGAGTTCTTCGAGGAGGATGGGTTAAACTTGCAACATCATCAACATTGGAGTAGGTTGAGGCAGAGGAGCATCAGTATGTTGATAAGGGTGATTTTTGCGAGCATCTAAACATTGTCCACCCATATTGAAATCATATGTCTTCTATGGCAAATAATTGTTTATTATTTTTTTTATCATGTTCAAAAAGATGATACCAATAGAGAGAGCTTATCATCTAACTTTGAGCTATATTTTACACAATCAAAAAATTAAATGTCCAATAACTTCATCAAATTATAGAAACTTGTTATGTGGTTCTCAAAAAATTGCTATCATGATTTTTTTTGTCAAAATGTTCAGCTTTTAGAGAAGAAATTAATGTCATAAATGACTTTAGAATAGTTGTGTCAAAATTAACTTTTAGGGAGTTCAAATAATGATACGAGTCCAAAAGATTGATAGGATATTTCACTAGATAATCAGTTTCTGTATTGATGAGATTTTTCCTCATGAAAGTTAGCTTATTGATCACAAGGGAGATAGGGATCCATTCTGTCCCACGAATGACTCTCAAAATTTAATTAGAACCCACTCCATTTACTCTAGACCAAAAAATACACATTTTTTTTTCAGTTTGTATATGATCATTTCAACTATAAATTTACTCGCATCATATTAAAGATTTAGTATTTTAAATTTTATTTTTTAAATTTTTTCTTGATCATTATTACTATTTTTATCAAATGTTTTTCTTGATGCATATTTAATGGGATAATTGTAAAGAATTTTTTTGTCAAAATAGTTTATTAAAATTTTTAATTAAAATATATCTTAAAATTCATGAATCTACGTTAACATTAAGTCATTAATATAATATAAAGATAATTAGCATTGTAGAAATTTTCAAATAGATATAAAGAATTAAAGATTTTAAATTTCATTCTATTAATTTTTATCAGAATATTCTCTGAAACCTTTTTTTTTTTTCAAATATCGGTGCTTCAGCGGCATTGAGAACCGCCGTTGGAATTCGTGTAGTGGCAGCGCCGTAAATTAATGCAGCACGCATGTGATATTGTGATGGCCTTCGCATGCGGTAGATCGCGCGATGATAGGAAACGGGGTTGCGTCGCATGGGGAGCAGAGTAAAAGCACCACCTCCCCCTTTTTTGCACATATTTACACCAAAACGTAGCCCCATTTTTTCACCTCCCTTCCGCCTTTCGGCTTTGAAGTTTAAACCCTGCGGGCGGACAGTGACACCGACGCACCACTCTCACGCTCCCGCTGCTCGTGCAGTGTGATTTCCTCGTTAGCCGTTGGGAAAAGCGTACGGAACCGTTAGCTTCAGTTAGGACGTTAACTTGGGACAATAGCTATTGATATTAATTAATTTATTTATAGATAGTAATTTAAAATAATATTTCTAGTAAATGTTGAACCAAATAATTTTGGCCTTTTTGAACTCAAAATCAAGCACATAAAATATAAATAAAACTTCTAAAAATTAATTGAGATATCAAACATTATTCAAATTTTTTGAAATATATATGTGATTTTTGATCTTCTTTATAAACCATTGTCCAATGTTAATCTCGATTGAAATTTGTCAGGCACCAATGTTTGATGCCCATTTCTACGTTGATTTATTTTTTCTATTAAACTAATCATTCACTATCTTATGACTAGGCTCATACAACTCAAGATTCATTTTGCTACCATCATAAGAGATATTTTTCATAGTTTATGTATATTATATCTCATTAATATATTCTCTAATTATCAATAAAGATTTTACTTCTAATCATTAATTTTTATAAGTAAAACTATTCAAATGAATTAATCACAAAAAGGACTTTCAAAGTGTTTTATTTTGACTATATCGGTGGTTATAACCGCCACAACAATGCTAGCAACCGTTCAAAAACCATTGTAAAAGCGTTGCACTTTTCGTTCACTACAACATGCTTGTGCATCAGTTTTAAGACTAACGAGGAATTTGTCACATTTAGCGGTGGTTTAAACCATTGCAAATAGTATAAACCGTTGCAAATAGTACAAAATTACAATGGTTTACACAACTGTTAATATTGCAGATTTGTTGCGATTTAAGCTACCACTAAGACAACAAAGTTGTGATGGTTTAAACCACCGCTAAAGTTATGTATTTTTTTTTTAAATTAGTGCACTTAACAATCATTATTGGAAACTTAATGCACTTAATTTTTTTACAAAAAAATATTTTTTAATGAGATCAAACTAATTCAAAAAATTCAATACTACTGAATGTGAGTCGAAAACCCAAAGCATATATACAATAAGCACCACATACTATAAGAGAATACACATAAAATTGAAAGATGGAAGTAAAACTAAACTAACATCAACTCATAATCACTGCTTAGCCTTATTCTATAGGCTCCTTGCATTTTTCTGAAATCATATAAAATTATATAATGAGCATAAAAGTCCAACAAATAATTAAAACTTACCATTTTATTCAATGCAAGATAAAAAAATTAATATGTCAATTCTAGTTCTAGCCAATATCAATAACAAATTAATAGTATTTCACTATTAACAATAAGCAATCTATAAAATTTGTTTTAATTAATAATAAAAATCAATATGATCAGTAAAGTAAAATGAGATCGATCTAAGAAAAATTTATAAAGGGACTATCAATCAATGTACCATGTCAATATGTTATATCCATGTACTTATCAATATACTACATCAATATGCCTATCAATGTTTCAATTATTTGTTATACCATTATGTATTAGTATCGATGTAGGATTTATCATTCCTACTTTATTTTTATATATCAATCAATTAAGTCATATGCTATCATAAAAATGTAATCATGAATGCAGTATGAATAGAAGGTAGATCATCCATATTTAATGTTATAATTTCATCATTCCATCCCAATTATCGACTATTTGGTCATCAATTTTTATCTTATTATCATTGTTAATCAATCTTTTAACAAGTGACATTCAATAATCATAAAGAGTCATCACACTTTGCCCGACAGCATAAATAAGTCAATCAGTTATAGGCTACAACTATGATTACATCACAAATCTTTTATTTTAAGAAAAGCACGTCAGACCACCCTCTTGTACAATATATTATATTTTAAGAGCTAACTCATATTAATTATAGTGCTGATAACTGATAGTCATTTCTTATATGCAAATGTTATATTTATTTTATATATATGAATCTTATCATTTTCTCTATATAATGCAAGTAAATGTCTTTTATGAAATGCACTAATTTATAAAATTCAGGAAAATATACAAATAATCTATATATTATGCATTCACTTCAAAAATCATAAATTCTAATTTACATGATAAAATTTTGTAATATTATAGCCAAAATTGTCATGCAATCCCTATATACTATATATAAAAAGTTACACTATTAAAGTATGATAAATTATGAGAAAATATATTTTTAAAGGATTTAAGAAAGATAAAATCCATAGAAATTAAAAAAAACAAGAGTAAGTGATGAGGGTGGTGGAGTAACCTATTGTGAAATGAATTAGAGCTCTATCAATACTTAACAATGCTTAAGTTTTCTTTAATACATAAAAATTATAAAATCCCCACTTAATATACATAAGTATACATACCTAATTAAATAATATAGTGATAGAATATATTATCAACCTCACGAGAAAGATATGCTCACTTGCAAACGCTAGCATTGTCTACTAAAATTATAACAATTGTCATACTCTATAAAAATAAAGGTTGTGGAGATTCAATCACTTAAAATAAAATTAGATAAAATAATGAATACGCTATAAATATATAATGTTTTGGATTGATGAATATAAATAACATATTTTTCTTAATGATTTTCTTTTAATTATGATGTTATTAAGAGCATATGCATTCTTAGATCACAAGTCGATAGACATCTTTTGTTCCTATGATTATGTAATCTTCTTAAGAATTTAGCACATTTCATACCCTATGCCTAGGCATGATGCATACTAATTTAATATTCCTGGTTATGTTTGTTTCCCTCCGTTGAGGCCTTACATTATACCTAATTTTAACTAAGTACACATATGGTCATCATATGTATTAAATGAAGATCTAGTAATATTAAAAATATTTTTTTAATCATTTAAGAAATAAGAGAATTCATTAGTACTACATATAATGTTTATATCATCAATTCAAAATAAGAGAATTTAGCCAAACATGGAGTAAAATTAAAGCAAACTTATTTTCATTGATAGTATGATAAAAAGAAAATATAAGAGATAGATATCATTAGAATGGTTCAATGAATCTCCTATGTACTGCTTCTCTTTACTTATAGATTTGCTTCCACAAACATAAACCAAAAACTCTAATGATGGTATCAAGTACTTCTCTAAATTCCCTTAGTTGTCACTCTAAAGGAGTTTCAGAGAAGCACTCTAAATTGGACTGAAAATATCTAAGTATACTACAAGAAAATAGCCGGTTTTGGGTGATTTTCCTGTAGAGGTAATTGAACTATTCTACAAACATAATACACTAACTATTTATAACTAGAAAAACACAAAACAAACATTTGGTGGTTGGCGTTGTGGCACTAGAAAGGTCAGCATTGTTGCACCCAATCAATGAACTCACACAATTGCATTATTTTCATGGTGTAGTCACGACACTTGCTGACGTTATTGCTCCTCATTTTGTGTATTTATCCCAATAAAGACCTTGCCACATTCCTTCATTCTCCTCACTTAGCAAAGTCCTCTTCTCCTTCATATTATTTAGACTTATTGTGTTTATGAAAGTGTGTTGTGTTTAATTTCTCTTTGATTTAGGAGACATGAATAGATAATTATGTGGCTTTTCTAATTCAAGATAAAAATATTAAGGAAATTTCAATTGTGGTAATAATGGTAGAAAATGTTCAGCATATCTACATCTTCAGCAGAGTGGTCTCATGTATGCCACCAACTAGGTGATGCAAAAATTGCAAATGATATATAAAACATCCTCAACATTTAACAATGACATGCTTTTAATGATTTTTTATTTAAATCTTCCTCCGCAAATACATAATGTTAGCACAATCATAATTTAGCTTTTTATGGGATTGCAATAACCTATCTATAATGGCAATAATATAAATATTAAAAATAACGAATATATTTCAATGTTTAACAAGATTTTAAAAGCCTTCTTGTTGCCTCAAAAAGAACTCTTAACCCACAAAAAGGGTTTAATCATAAATTTGTGAGTTCTAATTCAATATTCATAATAATAACAAGATCTCAATCACATTTTATAGAGTTAGTAAGGGAAAAATTTAAACCATATAACATCCACACAAAAAGTTGTAGTTTAAAAGATATGCTCTCTAATTCCTATAATAAATATTTCATAAAGAGTTAATATAAATCTCTTGCTTGCTAACTTATCTTGGGAGGTCATAGTGTTTAATTATAAGGTTTTGGCTAAACTATTGCTTGGTTTATAGTTTTTCAGAAATAGACGTTATTTCATTATTTCAATCATTAATGTGAGCAAGATTAATGAACATCCATCATCTAGTTAGACAAGAATACAATAAATTTATTAAAAAAAAATCACAAAAAAAGACATCAAATATTTTCGATTTGCTCGAGCAGCTGAACGGTGGCGGGGTGTGGAGGAAGCACGACGGTTGATCAATCGAAGGGAGAATAAAAGAGGCTCAATCGAAAGATGTATTATGAAAATTATAGGGAGGCTCGCGTGGCTTATGAGAGACTCACGTGGATTATGAGAGATTTAAGCCTCTTCAAAACATTTTTACGGACTCTACAGTGGTGATTTTGACCTCTGCTAATTGTAGTGATTTAAACTGCCACCATTATCAACCGTTTAAACCACCGCTATTAACATAAATTAAAAAAATTGAAAAAGTCATCTATAGCTGTAATTTTAAAGCCACTTCTATAAGTGTTGTAAAAATAACACATTTTTTATAGTGATTATATGTTATAGTTCTTCCATTTCTAAAATTTTCATATAAAAATTTTGTACTTTGTAAGTGTTGCTCTTTTTTAATTAATATTAATTTTTTACAAATATATATATATATATATATATATATATATAAACTTTTCTTAAGTATTCTACACGCTATAATTAAAAGCATGTTTTTACGATTTTTGCTACTATGCATTATAGCATACAAATTGTTTAAAATGAATACTCGCAATCGCATTTTAATTTAGCACAATAACACAATCAATGTACTTTGAATGTCGTAAAATGGCAGTTTTTTTATCTTTTATCGCATGAAACTAAAACATAAATATTTTTGACAAGACGTAAAATAATAGCGTGATACATTTTCCTTATTTGCGTTGGTACTCAAATTTGACAAATATGAAAAAATAAAACAAAATTAATTTGGTAAGTAAAGTTTGTATTGTAATTAATTAAATTTACGTTTCACACTTTTAAAAAGTTAATATATTTGATACGAAAAAAAAACAAATAAGAATATAAAAGCAATTACTTATTCATATATTACTTATAATTAAGCAAAAAATAAAAATATATTTAAAATATAAGTATGAAATATCAAAAAAGTTAATGCATCGGGTTTGAGTCTGACTCAAATAATCTGATTTGAATCAATTTAACACGAACTCGACTTGTTTGGCAAAAAAAGTGGGCTTGAATCCAACCCGTCGGTAATACGGGTGATCTAAATACGACTTGATACCTGACTTAAAATTGATTCACATGCATTATTAATGTTTTAAAATTTATTATGAATAGTTGTTTTTAATGCTATAATTTTTAGTATGGCCCTTACTAAAAAAAACTTATACTTCTTTAAATAGGAATTTGGCCTATGGTATGCGTCCCATCATACATCACTCCTCATTTTGTGTATTTATCCCAATAAATGTCTTGCCACATTCCTCCATTCTCCTCACTTACCAAAGTCCTCCTCTCCTTCACATTATTTAGACTTAATTGTGTTTATGAAAGTATGTTGTGTTTAATTTCTCTCTTATTTAGGAGACATGAATAGATAATTATGTGGCTTTCTAATTCAAGCTAAAAAGATTTAAGAAAAATTCAATGATACATCTAGGTAGTAATAATGGTAGAACATGTTTAGCATATCTATATCTTCAACATAGTGATATCTTGTTTGAAACAAAGCCCATATCCATTATCTTCGAGGCGATTTTTCTAGGGTTGGCGTTTCTGGCTTTCCGACTGGATTTCTCCGGTGATATTCGTCCTTTAACTTTGGTTTTGCTCGTTTCTCTGGCTTCTCTCTCTTCTGAGGGTTTTCTCTCCTGCGGTTTTGGTATGGGAAACCAGGAATGGATGGTAAATCTCGGTCCTTCAAAGATGCCCTTGCTGGGGGTTCCCTTTCTGCTCCGAAACTGTCTTTTGTGCATGCTTCGGTTAAAGGAGTTCCGGTTTTACTTTTTGAGGAAGCTGTTGTTGATCAACTTGCTGCTCCTTTTGCTTTTAGTTTAGTTGGTAAATTTATTTTACGGAGGCCTAATCTTGACATGATTAGTAAGTTTTTTTTCAATCTTAAGCTCTCAGGTTCCTTCCATGTGGGATTACTGGACCAAAGACATATTGCTATTCAACTCTCGAATGATCTAGACTACAGTCGCATTTTCTCGCGTAGAGCTTATTACATTCAAGGATGTCAAATTAGATTGTTGAAATGGACCCCGAATTTTGATGTGAGGGAGGAATCACCAATAGCTCCTGTTTGGTTAGCTTTCCCTAACTTGAGACTGCATTTTTTTAACCAGCAGATTTTATTTGGTTTAGCATCGATTTTTGGCCGTCCGCTCCAAACGGATCAAATATTAAAAATTGTCTTGCGGGTTTAAATTACTCTTTTGTCAGTATGTTACATGGGAGCAATCTTTGTTCTGCTTGGCTTGCCCAATTTGGCTGTAATTTAATGGATACTCAGGACTTCACTATGATTAATTGCCCTAAAAGGTTATTGGGGTATTTGAAACTGGAGGAGTTGGAGGTGCCGTATGTTTGTAGTTGAGTTTTTTTTTTGGTGGTGTGGGCTTTTGTTGTTGCTGGTTTGCGGTTTGTTCCTCTATTTCTGTTTTGCTGTGGCTGGGTGGTTCATCTGGATTGTTGATTGGTTGGTGTGGCAATCCAGTTTCTTGCTGTTGAGGTTTTTGTTTTATTGGTATATTTTCGGCTACTGGTTGTTTCTGCTTACTGGGAATGTTGTTTTCTGTTGCCTCTCTCCACTGTTTTAGGATGGTAGCGGGTCCTGTTATTGTCTGTTGATGATTTTGGTCTTTTCTTTCCTGGCTCTGTGTTGTTCTCTGATCAGTGGGAGGGAGTTTTGGGTTTTCCTTTTCATCAGGTTTTTTGAGGTTTTTTTTTGGCATTTTAGCAAGCTCTGTGCTCTTACTGGGAGCTTTTCTTTTTCTGTTGGGGGGTTGGCGGTGCCCAGTTGCGGCATTCGTCTCTATCTTTGTATTTTCGGTTGGGGACTGATTAATCTTACTTCTATCAATGATATCAATGATAAATATATGATTTCTAATCTCTATTTATGGAGGTTTTTGTGCAGGATTATCAATTCGTCTTATCGGGACATTTTGGATGACCTCAAGGTACGCAGTTATTTTATCGCACAATCTTTTTTCCAGTTAGTTGTTATTTTTTGCAGGAAGTTCGTCCTGAACGATAATTATTGAATCTTCATTTTTTGGGTGCTGTTGCTTATCAGCCCGTCTTTATTTTGGAATTATTTTTGTAACTTTAGGATAAGGACTGACCGGATCATAGGTTTTCTTTTCTTTTTTTGGATTGTAGCTCTGTGGAGCATTAGTGATCTGGTCGGACCTTTTAAGGACTTTGTAACCGCTTTTTCTAATCAACACGTAGGCCCCTCTGTGGTTTTTAATTAAAAAAAATAAAAAAATAGTGATATCTTGTATACCGCAAACTAGGTGATGCGAAAATTGCAAATGATATATAATATGCCCTCAACATTTAACAATTACTTGTTTTTAATAGTTTTTGATTTAAATCTTCCTCCGTATATACATAATGTTAACACAGTCATAATTTAACTTTTTATGGGATTACAGTAACCTATTTATAATGGAAATAATATATATTAAAAATAAAGAATATATTACAAAGTTTAACAAGATTTTAAGAGCCTTATTATTGTCGCAAAAAAAGAACTCTTAATCCACAAAAAAGATTTAATCATAATTTTGTGAGTTCTAATTCAATATTCATAATAATTACAAGATCTCAATCACAATTTAATATTTTATAGAGTTAGTAAGGGGAAAATTTAAACTATATAACATCCACACAAAAAGTTGTTGTTTAAAAGATATGCTCTCTATAATAAATATCTCATAAAGAGTTAATATGAATCTCTTGCTTGCTAACTTATATAGCGAGATCATAGTATTTAATTATAAGGTTTTGGCTAAACTATTGCTTGGTTTATAGTTTTTCTGAAATAAACATTATTTCAACCACTAATATGAGCAAGATTAATGAACATTCATCATTTACTTAGACAAGAAGACAATTAATTTATTAAACAAATATATCACAAAAAGACACCAAGTGTTTTCGATTTGCTCAAGCAGTTGAACGGTGGCAGTGGGAAGGAGGGTATTGGTTGATGCTACGGCGGCGCGGTGTTATGGACGATAGTCGATAAATCGAAGGGGTAATAGAAGAGGCTCGATCGAAGGAGAGAAAAGGAAAATTATAAGGAGGCTTGACCCTAAACTTATGAGAGATTATGACTCTTCAAAACATTTTTACGGCTTCTATAGCGGCGATTTAGTCCTCTTCTAATGATTAGCAACAATTTAAACCACCACGCCACTATTATCAAAGGTTTAAACCACCGCTATTAGCATCAATTAAAAATGTTCAAAAAAGTCATCTATAGCTATAATTTTAAAACCGCTTCTATAAGTGTTGCAAAAACAACACATTTTTGATAGTGAGTATATGCCATAGTTCTTCCAATATAAAAATTTTGTACTTTCTAACAGTTACTCTTTTTTAATGAATATTATTTTTTCAAAATAAAAAAATATAAAATTTTTCTTAAATATTCTACATGCTATAATTAAAAGCATGTTTTTACCGTTTTTGCAACTCTGCATATATCATACAAATTGTTTAAAATGAATACTCACAATCTCATTTAATTTAGCACAATAAACACAATCAATGTACTTTGAATGTCCTAAAATGGCAGTTTTTTATCTTTTATTGCATGAAACAAATTTTTTTATTTTAAGAACATAAATATTTTGGACATGATGTGAAATAATAGCGTGATACATTTTCCTTATTTGCATTTGCATTGGTACTCAAATTAAGTTGACAAATATGAAAAAAACAAAATTAATTCAGTAAGTAAAGTTTGTATTGTAATTAATTAAATTTACGTTTCACACTTTTAAAAAGTTAATATATTTGATATGAAAAAAACAAATAAGAATATAAAAGCAATTAATTAAGCAAAAAATAAAAATATATTTAAAAAATAAGTATGAAATACATCATTCATTTCCCCCTTACAAATAAGAGTGTCAAATAAGTTAATGCACCGGGTTCGAGTCTGACTCAAATAATCTAATTTGAATCAATTTAACACGAACTCGACTTGTTTGGTAAAAAAGATGGACTTGAATATAACCTGTCGGTAATACGGATGACCTAAATACAATTTGATAACCCACTTTGATTAATAAAAGTTTGTAACTTGTCAATTATAAAGTTTAGATTTTTGTTAAAAAATAAGAATAACATACTAACAAATAAACAAAATATATGAAAAAAAATAGTTAAATAAGTCATCGTTAGGAGTTCGTGGGTCCATTTAGACTCGTTTCACCAATTATATGTGTTACGATTTCAAACTCGTACTCGATTTGTTTAGTAAATAGGTCAATCAGAATCTAAAATTTTTGAATTGAATTCAAATTCGAACCTGATCATTTATTGACACTCTTAAAATTTGAGTCATTAAGATAAACTCATACACATATTATATGGGCAACGTAAGTTTCAAATCCGAGATCTTAGCGCAAAAATATAACAATTTTAAATTGTTTTTAATCATATTAAAGCAGGTATTACATTTGGTTAGTTATGGTGGGGACCAGTGGAACGTTCTATAAATTAGCGAGGTTTTTTCCACTCTCCGTCGCATAGAGAGCAAGTGCGTCTTTTTTCGTTCGCTCTTGCTCCTCCTGGTTCCCCTTTTCCCTCTCTTTATATTTTCTTCGCAAGCACAGGTAAGAGACTGAGAGGGAGAAGTGGAAGTCGAGGTGCCTGCAATGGCGAAGAACTTGAAGTTTCTGCCTCTGTGTGTTATGGGCTTTCTTGTGCTTCTCGCAGGTGGCCTGGGGTGGATTGGTGCCGGAGGAAAGATCTCTGCTGCCAGGTGCATTGCCCTTTTCAATTTCATTCTGGCTTCTTTTTTTGGGGGGTTTAATTTTATTTTGAATCTTGGTTCCCGGATTTAAACGGTTTTGTTCAGAGATGTGTTCTTCTTCTTTGATGGCAAGAAAGGTATAGGCTGTGTGAGCAAATTGGGGGTTTAATTTGAATTTCGTTTGGGTTAAGCAGTGAAGAAGAGAGTCATGTTGGGGTTTGTTGCATATGTAAGCTGTTCTATGGGTGTTTGTGAAAGTCGAGAGAAATTGGTTGGATTCCTCGTCGATTCGCATTATTTTTTTTTTCATTTCTTCAAGTTGTTCTTCAGCTCATTATAGTTGGAAGTTATAAATTTACTCTCTTGTCTTCCGAAGCAAATGCTGGAGCAAAGAGGAACTGATCTGTTAAATTCGAGCTAAATTAAGCACTATAATATCCTTACAGGACTACTGGAGCAGCTAGGCGGAGTTTAATCGAGAAGGCAGAGAGCGCAAATTTTTCTACCACAGCGAGGTCAGTTCAGTTACCACAAGAACTCTCTGTTTCAGATCTTCGTTTATTCCCATTATTTTCGTCTCCGGTGTGATCTGCACTTCAGATCTGGTTACGCCATTCCCGCTTTGTTCAATTTGTTCTTTGAACTCGCTTTCTTCAAGGCAGAAAAATTATGAATGAAATGAAAGAAAAAAAAAGCTAGGCATGAAAATAAAGAAATTAAGTAATATCAAATCTCCCCTCTCCATTGACCGTCAAATCAATGCTCTTTTTCACTCCCTGAGACCCACCAGTCAATCTAGTTTCCCCCCTTTTTTTCTCTCTCCGATTGAAACCGACCACCTCGAGCTAAGTATTCTACTACTAATATCCAGGCAATGCCCGAGGAACTGCAACTTCTTTTTCAGATTTCCCTTATTAAACTTTACTTTTTGGATAAAATTTTTAGTAAATTATTAAATTATTTGGATAAAATTTGGAAATTTTTTAATTTTCTTCTCATTGTCTTGCAGGTCTGAACTGGGGCCGGTGATCGGGGCTGTCGACGATCCAGAGAAGGTTGCCTCTGAGGTTCACATGTAAGTAATCTCCCTCTCTATCTCTCTTGTTCCCCATATAATTTTTGAGCTTTATATAGTTCATAATAATCTGATTGAATTTTGAAAAAAAAAAAAAACTGATATCTTATAGCTTTCGGCATGCCTTTTCTGTTCTCGGAGGTCGTTTGCTCTGCACCGTTGTCGGACTCGACTTTGGAAGCAGAGCCTTCCCTGTTTTCACTGGGATCTTTGGATCCGTTTTCCTCCCATTGGTTCCTTTAATTCTTTCTTGTCGAATCTTTACCTATACTATCACGTTCTCTCCATTAATGGCTCGCAGTATTTAGTTGCCTTCTTTCTCTGCATCTTTACCCTTTCTTGGGCTTTTTCTCAGAACCTCGACCCCTGTCCCGCCCTTTGCTCCCTTTCCTCTTGTGCGCTGAGAATGCTCCCATTCACATGAGTTGTACCACCCCACACTTTCCATTTATTGCATCTGTTGCAGTTATTGCCTCCAATGGCCCTCCATCTCGCCCGATCCATTTTTCATGTGCTTCGAATTTATGGATCACATGCTCTGCTTTTTCTCAGTAACAATGTGTCCGTAATTCCAGTGCAGCTTATGCCTTGAATTAAAATGTGGAAAATTTGGAAACAGGGCGATCAACGCAAGCACGACGAGGCGCAACCTGGCTTTCCTGTCATGCGGCACCGGAAACCCCATCGATGACTGTTGGCGCTGCGATCCTAACTGGCAGACAGAGCGCAAGCGGCTCGCCGATTGTGGCATTGGTTTCGGTCGCAACGCCATCGGAGGCCGCGACGGACGCTACTACGTCGTCTCCGACCCAAGCGACGATGATGCAGTGAACCCCCGGCCAGGGACTCTCCGTCATGCCGTGATCCAGGATGAGCCGCTCTGGATCGTGTTCAAGCGCGACATGGTGATTACTCTGAAGGAGGAGCTCATCATGAACAGCTTCAAGACCATCGACGGCCGTGGCGTCAATGTCCACATCGCCAACGGAGCCTGCATAACCATACAGTTTGTGACCAATATTATCATCCACGGGCTTCATATCCATGACTGCAAGCCCACCGGAAACGCCATGGTGCGAAGCTCACCTTCGCATTATGGTTGGAGAACCATGGCTGATGGAGATGGGGTTTCCATCTTCAGCTCGAGCCATATTTGGGTTGATCACTGCTCGCTCTCCAACTGCGCCGACGGACTCGTGGACGCTATCATGGGGTCGACGGCCATTACCATCTCCAACAATTACTTCACACACCACAATGAGGTAAATTTCCCGTAGCTTATTGAAGGGACCAATGAAACAGGAATGAGCAGTACCTTCTGTGGATGCAGGTGATGCTTCTGGGCCACAGCGATTCCTACGACAGAGACAAGGCGATGCAGGTTACCATAGCTTTTAATCATTTTGGAGAGGGTCTTATTCAGCGAATGCCAAGGTAACTTTGAATACTATCTTTCACTGAAAGAAATATGAATTCAGAGCTCATCAAGCAGAGCTTTCTCAGATGCAGGCATGGCTACTTCCATGTGGTCAACAATGATTACACTCACTGGGAGATGTATGCAATTGGTGGAAGCGCAGATCCCACCATCAACAGCCAGGGCAATCGATATCTCGCTCCGACTAACCCATTTGCCAAAGAGGTAAATAAAATTCGATCAAATTAAGCGAAAAATCCGAGCTTTTTTTTATCAAAGGAGCCTGCTTGCATGTTCAGGTGACGAAGAGGGTTGAAACAAATCAAAACATTTGGAAGGGGTGGAATTGGAGGTCAGAGGGGGATCTTCTTCTCAACGGAGCCTTCTTCACTCCCTCCGGCGCTGGGGCATCTGCGAGCTATTCAAGAGCATCAAGCCTTGGCGCCAAGTCTTCTTCCATGGTGGCATCCATCACCTCCGGCGCCGGAGTTCTTTCCTGTCGCGCCGGATCTCAATGCTAGTCTCTGCGTCAATTACAAGAATGCAAAAAACAGAAACCTCTTGAATTGGACGATATCATTAAGAGTTTTCTTTGATTTTTTTTTTTTTTTTTGAAGTTTAAAGGCCGGTTACAGTATTATCCAGGTCACAAGTTGTAACCTCCCCCTGCTTCTACTGTAACTCTGAAGATATGAAGCAGGCGTGGACGCGTTGCTGATTTGATTTACCAAACCTTTATTTTAAGATTAAGCCTGCTGCCTGTGTGGTGCCAATTACCACTTGTTCTACCTCTTACAGTCACTATCCTCATTCTATGATATTGAAAATGGATACATTGCAAACTTGTTTGAATTAATGCTCGGCTTCCCTCTTTCATCTTTCTTCTTTATCCACATGGATTTGAGTCTCAATTTTCTCTTTTAATTTCTTCTAATCATGCTATAAGATTCGAACTCAAAACCTCTTAATATCAAATAGACAAAAAATTATTGTTGCAAGTATCCTAGTGATGGAAATTATGGCTACAAATGAACCGATAGGCTTGACAAGCTGCATGTAAGTCATTTAGATTTGAATTTGTTCATGATCATTAGATTAACTTATCTCAAAATTTTGAAAGCTTTTATAAATATTTGGTTGATAAGTTTGAATAACTTGGTTTTTGGTTTGTTTAATCATCATAGATAAAATCATTTAAGGCTGATAAAAAGCTTGACAACATGATTTGAAAGTAACGTTGAAGAGAAACCACTAAGAATGGCCCAAGCAAAAGGGGGTGGCCAAACAGAGCATTAAGGTAGTGGAATGCACTATAAATGTTGGACAAAATATCCCTCAGAGGTGGCAATAAAACTAAAAGTCTTGAGAGTTGAGCATTGATTAAAGGAGATTGAGATAAATTTTCTTTCTTGAAGTACCAAAAGTTGATGAGCACAAAAATAAGTTTTCTAAGGTGATTACAATTGTTAGATGGCCTTACTCCTAAGCCAATTTGATCGAATTAACTTGGTCGAGGTCAAATCAAGAGCTAAAACTTCAATAAAAACACACACTGATTTGTAATATTATAACAAAAAATAACAGGTCGATATATTTTGAATTGAAATAAGCAACAAATATAAGAGATTTCTTGAAGACTATTTTTCATAATAAAAGAAAATATTTTATCTTATAAAAAACTATTTACTACTTTGTTGATTATCATCTTATAATGTAAAATAGATGTCTTTTAATTAGAAAGAAATATTTATAATTCAAAAAAAATATATTGTACTCTAAGCTAATTCTTTTTAAATATATTTTTATCTGTATTATTTTGAATGGCTAATATATAGACATATAAAGGTAAACAAAGTATTTAATAATATTAAATTCTTGAATCCTAAGTGGCCTAACTTTAATTTAATATGCTAATCATAAATAGTCGGGATAACACTAATGATGATTATCCTCTGATATGATATTCTCTTTTCCTCAATCTTTAGTTTAGCTCTCCCATACCATAGGAGAGCTATGATCTTGTCCAATGAGTCATATTAGCTAATTGATTCAATGCAAGTGAATGTTTCAACCTTATGTTTAGGCTAATTTCACTTATTTGGGCAACATTGCTTTCAACTAACAAAAAAGAGTGCTTGATCAAGATTTTTCTCTTTTCTAAATGAAGTAGATCTTGTGATAAAATAAGGGAGTAAAACCTCTAGGCAATTTGGATGGTATATGTTTACTTCTTTAAAAGTTTGAAAAACTTGAAGCTTATTTTTAATGGGAAAAAAAGACAATATGAGAATATTCTTTTTATATAAGAGATTTTATAATTAAAAAAAATGAAAAAAGAAAAAGGTCCACTAAAGTAGGACTAATAAATTTTATCTCAACTCATAGAAAATGCTTATGAGAATCAAATTATTAAAGTCAAATGTCATGTTTAAGAGGAGAAATTGGATTAATCAGTCTTTGAAAGGGATCCTATTCCCTTAGATTATAAGATTGCTTACTAAAGAAAGCCTATGCCATAAGAACTATCCATTTAGATTTACAATTATGTATGGACCAAGACTACCAATAGCTAACTTGTTACAAATCCACCTAAGCATATTCAATTAAATTATGTTGTTAAGTTAGGAATCATCCTCAAAGAAATGATATAAATGCAAAATTATATATCTTTAAAGTGAAGAATTTACGTATCTTGGCGCAGTAAGTAGACTAATAAACTTTATAATTTGTATCATACCAAATATAGCATATACAAACAAGTATTATATAAATGACTAATCTTAAAAGAGAACATTAGAAGGATATTAAGTGGATCTTTCGATGCTTAAAAGGGTCAATTGGTATTGATTTGTTTTACCCAGAAGGAACTAGAGATTTAGGCTTCATTTGGAAAGACTTTCTTATTGCATCTTAAAGCAACTCTCTAATACAAAAATTAAAATTTTGTACTAGAAAACTGCTTTAAGAAGCAATAAGAAAGCTGCCCCAAACAAAGCTTTAGATAGAAAAAAATTCATGAAAAGCTATACTTTCTATGTATGTAGGAATTCTATGAGTTGGAAGGAAAATATTTATTTTGTTTTTGCCTTGTTATCTATAGAGGAGGAAAACATGGCTATTGGTGTGCTATAAAGTAAGATTTGTGGGTGAAATTAAAATATTAAAAGAGCTTAAGAGTAGAAGAATGAAAATTATAATCTACTCTAATTGTCAAAGTGTCATACAACTTAAGAAGAACTAGATATTACATCATATAGCAAAATACATTGACATAAGATTACGCATTATCAGAGAAAAATCTTACTAAAAAAGGGTTCAAATAATTAATATTGATGAAAATAATAAATATATGTTAACTAAGACTTCGTTTGGAACGACTTTATTACTGCTTCTAAAAGCAACTTTTTAGTACAAAAATTAAATTTTTTGTACTTAAAAACTACTTTAAGAAATAGTAAGAAAGTGTTCAAAATTGAATTCCAAAACTACATTTTTCTTCAAATTGGGAGAAACCTTTGTTAAAGTGATACCAAGATTTAAAGAGATTTATTTGGTCAAAAATAATGATCTAAGGTGAAGATTGTTAGTTTGATGTGGATCAGATTCTGATTGTTTAACTTTTCATTTGCTATTTCTTGATATATAGCTATTTTGCTTTCATGATGTTTAATCTTCCTTTATATGGCATTTGTTGTTGCAACTTTATTTTTTAGCTCTTCTTTTATTTCCTTGTAGGTAGCTACATTGGGCAAAGAGGAATAGGAGATTGGGCGAGAAAATACATAAGAAGGGTTTGAACAATAAAGAAATTGAGAGGTAGGAGAATGGCTATTAACAATTGTGAGAGTTACTGTGTGCATTCTTTCTTTTGTTGGATGTTGGGAGGCACACATGTAAGGGTGGTGTTCGAGGGGTTTCTTCCTTAATTGTTTCATGATTACAATAACAACAACAATATGAAGCCTTTGTTCCACTACGTGAGGTCGGGGAATCATTTTTTCTCCATTGTATCATTTTAAAAGTCAAATTATTGCTTAAATCTAAAAAT
This sequence comes from Dendrobium catenatum, assembly GCF_001605985.2. Taxonomy (NCBI): domain Eukaryota; kingdom Viridiplantae; phylum Streptophyta; class Magnoliopsida; order Asparagales; family Orchidaceae; genus Dendrobium; species Dendrobium catenatum. The sequence continues at coordinate 3,598,686 of NW_021319486.1, forward strand.
GAAAGATCATTTATAATATTGTATAACAAAGTCTTTTTAGGTCTACCTCTACTTTAATATAATTCAAATATAATACCTCCACTTTCCTAACCGGGTCATCGGAAGGCCAATGTGGTGACTCTCTCTAATTTTATCTTCCACTGGATCAACTCCAACATTTTCATGTATATGCTCATTTCGTATCCTATCTCCAAGGGTAAATCAACTCATCCACCTGAGCATCCTCATCTTTGCAACACTTATTGTTTCATGATTGAGAGAGATAAGAGATATGGAGCAAGGCTACCATTAATGTTTGAGAGCCAAGAGTGAAAAATTAAGGGCTATTGTTGGTTTCTTCTTTTTCCTTCTTTACCGCTCAGTGCATGGAAAAACTATGAGTGTGCTTCACCATCTTCTTCCTCCATTAAAGTGCTTGGGTTGGATCAAGAAGGATTGCAAGTCATATCTATATGAACAACAACAGTGAAAAAGCTTACAGATCATGTAATTGGCAGAGCAATGGCTTCAATAAAATGAAGTCTCTTTTTCTCCCTACAGATATAGACACCCACTATACCGAGCCATGCATTTCCAGTATGTTCTTGCTACCATTTTTCTACTGATTGTTCTTGCAATTACTATACTGTTCTAAGTTTTTCATTTGGCTGGATATTTCTATGCATTGTATTTATTAGTTTTCTCTTATAAGAGTAGGCTTGCAATTTACAACATAGGAGAGATCCAAACAATTAATTTTTTTCTACCCTCTTTCAATTCTATCAAACCACACAGAGCTTAAATATTTGAGAAATCAAGCTTTATCAGGCCCTGAAGATTTGAACTGGCTGATATTGCTTGAAATCAAAGGAGTATTTTCATGAGAAGACAATAGTACATAGGTGTACTTTTGTTGGCTTGCTAAAAATCACCACAATAAATCCCTCACCAAAGCTTCAGCTATATCTACATTCCAAAAATTCAAGTACATGATTTCATTAATGATAACTAATACATCACCTAAACTTGGACCAGACTCTTCATCACTAATACAAGAGAGACAACCGTTGCATGTGAGTGAACTGCCCATCACTATTCTCGTGGCTGTAAGAACATTTAAGACGCCATGTATTTTGGAAGGTTTTCATTGAATTTGAGACCCACATACAGAGAGAGAGAGAGAGAGAGAGAGAGAGAGAGAGAGAGAGAGAGAGAGCAGCTATTCTCCAATGGTTTGAAGCTAGAGAAGGATGTAATAAAGAGGAGGACACTCTGTAGTCAGATACTAGACATGGGCTTGTCGTTAGTTTTTTATTAGACCGTATCTCTCACATCAGATCCATTTATCTTCCAAAATGGCAAGCCAACTTGTCGGCTGGGCACAGCAATCAGTTCTTGCCACCCCCAGCCTGTAAATCTATGATTTGGCAACTCATAATTATTATAATTTCAGGGGGGTAATTGAACGAATCATGGTAAGGCTTAATGCCCAAAGCTGTTGAAATAGTAAAATCAATTGTTATATCATGTGAGCAATGTTTCAGTTCCGTCTCAAATCATTCCAGCTTGGCTGATAACGTATCTATTTTGATTGAGACATTTGTGAGCGGTCCAAATCTTCTTATTTTCTAATGTCCTTTGGGCCAATTTTTTTCTATGAAGACATATGACAGTGTTGCAGTACAGACTTACAATTTCTCTAAATTGTTAAAAGTTGAATCGAATGACTTTGTGTAATTTAACAAAAACACTTAAATTTTAGTGTTTATCTATAAACAAGAGATTCCCAAGGAACCATAAAGAAATCCCATTAGGATCCAAAAAGCCTCATCCAACAATTTGCCACTTTTGAAGAAGCAATGTCATTCGTTTGCGAGAAAAAAATATTATGGGTGGACCTAGACGGCGTCCAAAGACCAACCAAAACATATCTCGTCATTTTTTTGCTTCATACCAGTAATTGTTACCACTATGTACTGGGTGACGTGGCACACTCTAATTGATCTCTAAACCGTCTGATATCCACACAAAATAATTCCTCCGCTCGCGAACACATGTTGTCTAACTTTGCCTAGCACTCACCCCCCTTGACTCAGCTACCAATAGCATTAGCTCAACAATGGCGATGACAATGACAGTGGGAAATATTCCGTGTAATTTTCATTAAAAATGTAAGAACTCCTAAAATTTATTTCGTATTTCTAAAATAACTTGTTTTGTTTTTAAAACCAAAAACAAAAAGACATCAAATATATATATTTAAAAAGCAGTGTTGCCACGCATGCTTGCCTACTTGTATGGTTAGTCCACTCATCTATAATAAACGCCCCATAAGAGTCCCACATGCAGACGAGCGTAGGTATGATAATAAGTATTTGAAAGTGATCGAACTACAGTATTAAAAAAACAAACAAACTAGCAATCACTGAGACACATTTCAATGCACTAACTTCCTTCGATTAATCTCCAATCAGACTTAAAACGCTTTCATGGTTTTAAAGAGCTAATCTGTGTGATGCTATGCCCTCAGAACATGGCACGCTGATGCAGTGTATGAGTGCATGACATAGCATACATTATGGATAATTTATCTAATTATGTACGCATGCGTGACAGTAATCATTGCTACAATAAGGGCAATCTTGTGTTTTCCTTACAGTTACAGTGAAGCAAAATAGAAAGGAAATAAAATTTGATTTATATGTCCTACAATATCTGAAATTTGTTTAAAGCTTCATTTTGGACCAAATTACTTTTCTTGTATTCACACACTTTTTATTGAAATCCATCGAAAGAAAAAAAAAATGATTCAAATTACTTCAAATTCGATTATAATTTGAACGCATTTGAAAAAAAAAAAACATGATTAAGCAGAAGAATGAACAAAAAAAATTATGCAAGATAACTTGATATAATTTTGTATTAGGATGAGTTAAAAAAAACAAACTTATGTTACTACTAATACAGTATAAACTCTTCAAATATAAGACAAATATCAAAATAGAGACGATCATTTTTAAGTTCATCCTCATATATAAATTATATCTAAGATATTTCAACAATTTTTTTGCCCAAAAGGTTAGCTTAATACTTAAACGTCTACCAGGTGATCCAAGTGAATTAGACACTCAACAAAAACCAAAGATAAAAGAAATTTCATGATTGTAAACAAAACCTTTTAGGAAAGCATCAAAATGAACTGCGTATTTGCACTTCCTATCAGAAGCATTTCAGGAATCCAGTATTCGAAATCCTACATTTGCGAAATAAATTCTCCTATGACAAACAAATTGGTGTTTTGGTGAAGATAATTAGAAGATAAATATAGTTTTTTTTAATGGTTTATAGCTTTGGTTTTCACAGGCTAAACAATACAGAAAAATCTTGTCAGCTAATGCAGTGCAAGTTACTGGCTCCAAAAGAAACCAAGTGAAACGAAATTTCAAGATTATAACAAAACTATTAGTTAAAAACTATTCAAGATATGAGGCTTCAAATGGGCTATTCTTCCTATAACAAGCATTCTAGGAATCTGAAACAAATATCAACCATCGTCTTTAAAAGAAGGGTTCCCCTTTGACAAATGGGTCAGTTAATAAAACAATGGCATCATACATATAATATTTTTAACATGGTTCCAGCTTTATCTTTCATAGGCTAGCCAATAAAGAAACAGCTTTCAGCTTAGCAAGAATAAATTAATTTTAAGTTAAATCCATAAATTAGATTCAACAAAACACTAGAAACTTCACATATTAAAAGCAAAAAATGATTTATAATCATAGAACTCAAAACTCACTCATTAGCATCTAAATTTAACTACTTACTCACATAACAAACAAACCTTCAAATAACATAAAAAATAACACCCTCCCTATAAGAACACTTAAATTTTAAAAGAGTAATTTCATCTATAACATAAAAAATTATTTCATGAGTCATTATAAGTTCAAATAACAAACCATTTTCACGATAACATAGATATTGTTGTGCTTTAGCTTCACTAATTTTTCCCTAATTTCTAGACATTGGCGCAATTCCTTAAAAAATTCACACTTGTCGGTACAAGTGGGATTCCCAACAAGTGTGATTTTTGGGACTATTAAGTGTCTGTTTTACAAACCGATTTCACCAGTGTTTTAGACAAGCTTAGTTAATTTATAAATATTTTTTTATAGTTTTTGTATTCTGAAATTTGAAGATATAAAAGGATTTATTTAAATTTTAAGCTTAAAATTAAATAATTAGAATAATTTCCTATTATTTTATTAAAAAAAATCATAATCAATTATTAAATGTTATTAAAACTCCATTTTTCCCATCCCTTTTCGTTTTTCCTTACATAGAGAGTAGGTAAGAGAAAAAAGAGATGCGAGAAAAATAAAACTAAATTTTGGAGGTCATTGAGCCATTTTTTGTAGTCAGCCCAGTTGAAAAATTTGTACATATCGAGGTAAGTAATATTGTATCTATCTCAATTTTTAAAAATACAATATCTTTATCGAAATTTTCAATTAAATTTATGTTTCCATTACCCAAAAATAAGAATAACTTTGCACTAGTAAAACTTTCACTACGCAACTTTTTATATGTTATAAAGATTGAAATTTTGAACAAATTGAATATTTTTTGAAATATTTATAATATGGGTTTTGAAATTTATACATTTTTTATCGAATAAAACATAATCTGAACTCTGAAAAATAATGTAGTACAATTAAAATCTTAAAATAATATTATGCACAATCTTTAGTAATTTAGTTATTTATTGAAAATGTGCAATTTTGCTTATTAGGGTTTTTAGTTACCTATCATTATAAAAAACTGTGCAATTATAAAATGTTCTCAATTATATTTTAATTATTTAATGTGATGAAATATATGTTTATATGATTGAATCAGGTGATATTGAACAATTTTGATATGAACAAAAGTTTGCTGGGAGATTCAAAGGATTAGAATCCTTTGAGATTACATCTAGGACTCAAAATATGGTGCCAATAAGATATATTTTGGTGGTTATAAATCATGTTCTGGTGTTGCAAACACAAAAGGGAGTCATATGAATTTTTAGATTGGTGTTTGTAGCCTGCTGAGAGTTTTGAGTTCAGGAAAAGAGAAAAACGATATGAATTATTCTGTGATATGAATTTCAATTTATTCAACTGCTCGGGTATTCTTATTATTAAAATCTTTGGATAACTGTTATTCTCTTACTTTGCTCAACATAGTGATTAATATACTGCATTTAACTGCTTTTAAATATTTTGAAATATTTAATAACATAAATAATTTAAAAGTTTAGATTGGTGTTTGTAGCCTGCTGAGCCATTTGAGTTCATTGTGATTTTGCTTTTGATTTTTAGGATCAAAAAAGGGGAAGAGTTGGTTGATTCGCAATTTTAAAATTTGATATGAGTTCATTATATTTTTGTGTTTTGATGTGTACAGTCATGGCTAACTTTTGTTATCTTTTACTCTGCTTCATGCTCAGTAGCCATATACTATAATATAGATCTTGCAGATACATTTTGATGAAATGAAATATATCTTATCGATAAATTTATTTACAGCACTCTTGATGTTTATAGCAGCTTTATAGTCTATAATTCATTTTAAAATTTAATTAAAAGAAGAAATCTAAAACATTTTCAAAACTAGATCTTGGGATTTACATGTCATAACGCAGTACGATTGGATCTGTCCCCATCACTGGGTCTTGTCAGCTTGGGTTGTGATAAGTTTTTGTGGTATTAGAGCAATAGTTTTGGAATAGATCATAAAATAGAGATATATGAATTGATCTGCAAGTCAATTGTCGTAGTTTTGAGTTTGTTTATGCATTTATTATTATTTGTTTCATGTGCATGTATATTCAATTTTATATTCTATGGCTTATAGATTCGCTAGACCTAAATATGACAGATAAGAGTGGTAGTAAGGCAACTCCTGTATATACTACGACTCCGACAGTAAGTTTTGACATAGTTTCACAGTTTGCTAGTTTGATACCCCAGATGATTGGTGAGGCACAAAGCCAAGTTCTTGTTGTTAGATATGATGAGGTAAATTGACATCAATAGATGTTTCTGAGATTGAAGCCTCCAAGGTTTTAGGGCACTGTTGAGCTAGGGCAACATAGAACTGGTTGAGAAGGCTGAAGAAAATATTTGATAGTAGCATATAACCTCCTGAGAGGAAAGTATTATTAGCAATTTTTTTGTTAAATGGAGAGGTAGAGAGCTAGTGGATGGGACAACAGGAAAAGTTTCATAGAAGGTTAAAATCTTTGATTAGCTAGGATAAGTTCTCTAATATATTTTGTGCTTGGTTTGTGCCATCTTCTGCTTATCTATAAATATAGGAGACTTTTTTTGAGATTGGTTCAGGGGAGCAATACTGTAATGTAGTTTGAGGAAGAGTTTACTTCTTTAGGTAGATATGCTCTACAATTGGTTAGCACTCCCGCAGAGAAGTGCTATAGATTTCTGAGAGGACTTTGAGACAACTAGAGACAGCCAATAGTTCTATTTCATATTTCTAATTTCTCTGAGCTTATGGAGAGAGCTTATTTGATAGAGAATGATTTGATAGCCACTCAGTAGCAGTAGACTACTAGTAGAAAGAGGATTAGTGAAGAGACTTCATGTAGTAGATTTTCTGGCAAGAAGAATATATTTGCACCTGGAGTTTTCAAAAAAGGCGGACAATCTATCTGATAGCCTTTAAGTAGGGGCATTGCTGTTGATTCTGAGAGTTTTATCAATGGGGCACCTATGTTAGAGTTGTGGCTGACGTCACTTTGATTAGTGCTATAGGATGACTAGCTAGTGTTTTAGATGTGGATAGGCTAGACATAGGATGGTGGAGTGCACATAGCCGGGATTTAATCATCGATCTAAGCCAGATTTGAGAGTTATGTTAGACCAACAAGGAAATCGAGGACAGTTCCACTTCGCACATTTGTTGAGAGTTCTATGGTACAGGTTGTGGTTCTAGTTCTATGATAGTGAGGTCATCCAGCGGTGGTCAGAAAGAGCCTAATAGTTTTATTGCTCCAGCTCTAATTCAGGCATGTATGTATAGTTTAATTCAACAAGAGGCTTGAGAAGCTCCATATGAGGTTATAGGTATAATTTATATTATTTAGCGATAGATCCTCCTCTCAAATAGAGGATCGATTGTATCTTGCTATTGTTCTCTTACCTTTCGTCAAATAATATCAATTATATACTTTTTTCATGGTTTTGTGCGAATTTTTGTGGAGAATTGTAGCTGCTTTTCAAAGACTGATAGGATATACTTGAGATCCACAAGAGTTTCTTATCAAGTTGGTATCATAGTAGATTTTGAGACTGTTTTGGGATTTTTTCCCGGTAAAAATTAGCTGTTGTTTTTCAGCCGGAAAATGGGCTATTTGTTATTTTCAAGGGTCGAATTCCAGATTTTTGAGTCTACAAAGATCCGGGTATTAATGGCGGCCAAGAAACTGGATGCGTTGGAGGAACGCCTTGAAACGGAGATCGGACAAATGAAATATGAAATTTCATATCTATAAACTCAAGTTTCAGATTTAAAGAAAGACATTTCAGCCATCCACAAGAAGATGAATGAGATTTTTTCCATCATGGGGGAGCTATTGAAGAAAGTGCTCGAGGGACAAACCTTAATATCTGTCGGAGGGAGGGGAAGGCACCGACAGCTAGGGAGATGGGAAAACACTAAGCCAATCAGGGAAATGGAAGATCAGGAGGTGGAGACTCGAAAGAGAGAAGAGAGAATACCTCTCATAGAGCCTGTTCATAGGAAAGAGTCAGGCAGAGGGTACGAGGAGAGGTGTAAGGAGGTAGGGAAAGAACGAAGATATGTTGATTTGGAGAGGAGAGAGGCGATATTGGAACGGGAAATGGGTAATTATGACAAAAGGGGGGCTGAATTTGAAAAGGGAAGGGTTTGTAATGATCCAAGGTGTGTTGAATTTGAGAGAAGAATTTGGGAATTTGATGAAAGGCTGGGGTATGAATGTAGAAGAGATGATTGGGACACTTGGGGGGAACTACCTCTTGAGAAAGGGGAAATTATGAAGGGAACAGAGGCAATGGAGGCGATCTGAGGGTGAGGAAACTGAAGGTGCTCATCTTTGAGGGAGAGGATGCATATGGGTGGATCTATAGGATGGAAACATACTTTACTGTCAATAGATTTGATGGAGAAGAAGCTGATGGCAGTCGGCATGTGCTTGGAAGGGAAAGCCTTAGCATGATACGAATGGAGGGATCCGAGGCGATCAATAAGGACTTGGAGGGAGTTTAAGGATTGCATGTTGGAACTTTTCCAAACTAACAGGGGAGGAGACTTCTACGAGCAGTTCTTCGCCTTGACATATGATGGTTCAATGATGGAGTACTGGAAGAGATTCGAGTACCTTGCAAGTCGAGTGGACCGTCTTCCTGAGACAATGCTAGAGGGAAGTTTCATGAAGGGACTGGCGCCAAAGATCCGGGCAGCAGTTGGTGTAATGAGTCCTCGTGATTTGGGAGAGACTATAAAGCTAGCTCAATTGGTAAAGGATTAGAGTCATCTTGAGAGAGATACAAGAGGCAACAACTCGGTCCAAACAGAAGGACCACCACCTTTTTGGCACCCAAGGAGCCGCCACTGGGTACTCTTCGAGAGACTTCGAAGGAGAAAACTATAGGAGTAAGATCGGGGGACAACTTCAAGAAGCTCATAGAAATGGAATTAGAGGAGAAAAGGGCGAATGGGCTCTCTTTCAGATGTGAAGAGAGGTATATGCCAGGGCAAAGGTGTAAGGACTGAATTTTTCAGTTTCTTACCGTTTGTGATGAAGAAGGAATAAAGGGTGTCATCTTTCCACCTTGTGGACAAGGTAGATCTTTTGAAGGCGAGTATTGTTAGCGTGGTACAGCCGGTTCATACCGGACCGGCTTACGAATAATATAGGCGGAACCCTCCGCATCATGCATGCCAATCAAAATGCCAATTCAAAAAGAGCATTTTGGAAGGATTTTTGATGAATTTTAGGAGAGAAATTGAATGTAGAGACTGTTTAGATATTTCCTTTAAATTGTATGCATTATATAGTTTGTTTTCCTAGGGTTAGGGCATCTTGAGTTTCGCTGAAATTAGAGATCTCTTAGATTTATGTTTTCTTTTGGGCTCTAGCGGTGTCTAGAGATTTGGAAGAGATAGATCCTCCTCTCGAATGGAGGAACGATTGCATCTTACTATTTTCCGTTTCCCTTTCATCAAATAATACAAATTATCTACTTTTCGTAGTTTTGTGACGATTTTGTGGAGAATTCTAGCTGTTTTCCAAAGAGTGGTAGGAAATACTTGAGATCTACAAGTGTTTCCTATAAGAAATCTTCTAGAATTTTATTTCTTCATTTTACTTCTGATAAGTCCTTGATATGAGATATGGAGAGATTATAGTTGGAAGTGATTTCTTCTTCAGATTGAGATTCTGGTATATTAGCTCAAATAATTATTTATTCTTCTTAGCAATAAAGAATTCAAGAAACGCAAAAGTTAGATGTCAAATATCTAGGTTGATTGATTAAATTAGATATAGTAAGAAATCTAAATTACGAGTGTAGATTCTAGTATTATATTCTGTAAGGATAGGTTATGGGTTCCTATTTTTTGATATTTAAGGTAAGAAATTCTGCATGAGGCTCACCATTCAGGCTACGCTATTCATCCAGGAAGGAACAAAATGTGCAGTGATTAGAAAGCTATATTTTGATAGCCTGGATTGAAAAAAGATGTAACATATTTTATAACAAAATGTGAAGCCTATCAGTTAGTGAAAGTATAATATCGACAACCAAATGATTTTTTACAACCAAATGATTTTTTACAACCAAATGATTTTTTACAGCCATTACCCATTCGAGAATGAAATTAGAAAGACGTTACTATAAATTTTGTAATGAGTTTTTTTAGGTCAATACAGGGATATGATCTTATTAGGGTTGTTGTTGATCGACTAACGAAGCCTATGCATTTCATTCTGATTTGACAGACTAATCTAGTAGATAGAATGGGACAGATATACGTCAAGATACTATCAGATTACAAGGTGTGCCTTAGATGATTGTATCTAATCATAATGGCCGATTTACTTCCAGGTTATGGAGAGGTATTCAGTAGGGACTGGATACAAAATTGCACTTCAATACAACTTTTCATCATCAAATAGATTCAGATATTGGAGGATCCTCTGAGACTTAGTGTTCTAAATTTTATGAGTAGTTGGGAGGATCATATCCCACAGATAGAGTTTGCATATAACAACATTTATCAATCAAGCATAGGCATGAATCCTTACGAAGCTCCATACGGTAGAAGTGCATCACTTCTTTGACTTTGATAGATGTGGGAGATAAAAAGGTGATAGAGTCGGCTTTTGTGGACGACACTACAACAAAGATTCATTTGAGTGCAGAAATGTTGAGATATGTACCTGATAAGCAAAAGAAGTATTACAATTAAAAACACAGGCTGATGAAATTTCAGGTTAGCAATTTTGTTTATCTCAAAATCAGCCCTAATAGAGGTATCAACAGATTTGGAAGAATCAGTAAGCCAAGTCCAAGGTACGTTGAACTTGAGATTATTGAGAGGATTAGTAATTTCTGCTTATAGGTTATGTTACCTAAGCATTTGTTAGATATACACAATGTATTTAATGTATTTTATTTAAGTGGTTATCTGATTCTGAGAAGAGATTATCCACTGATGATGTTGAGGTTCATCCGAATATGCAATATAAGAAGGAATATGATAGAATTTTGACATACGATGTGATGAAATTAAGGAGCAAACATATTAATATAGTTAAGGTACTGATAGGAAAAACTTGTAGATATCAAGTATTTCCTATCAATCTTCGAAAAACAGTTAGAATTCTCCACAAAAATTCATACAAAACCACGAAAATAGTAGACAATTTGTATTATTTGATGAAAGGGAAATGAAAAATAGCAAGATACAATAGATCCTCTATTCGAGAGAAGAATCTACCTCTCCCAAATCTCTAGATATCCCTAGAGTCAAAAAAAAAAAAAAATCTAAATCTAAGATATCTCAAATTTTAGCCAAATTCAAGTTGTCATAACCCTAGAAAAACAAACTATTTAATACATACAATTCAAAAGGAAATATCTAAATAGTCCCTACATTCAATTTCCTTCCTAAACTTCATAAAAATCTATCCAAAACTGTTCTTTTTGAATTGGCGGTTTGATAGGCATGCAGGAGACGGAGGGTTCCGCCTCTAATGTTCGTAAAGCTGGTTCAGTATGGACTGGTTGGACTAGTCTAAAAATTTTCTGTTGAAAGTGTCCGCCACAACATTAGCCTTATCAGCCTGATACTAAATAGTCAGATCATAGTACAAGCCATCTCCTTTGCCTCAGATTCAAATTTTTATGAGTGAATATATATTTTAAACTCTAATGATCGGTAAAAATCTCATACCTGACATTGTATAAATAGTATCTCCAAATCTTCAAAGCAAAAATTATACCAAGTTCCAGATCTTATGTCGGATAGTTCTTCTCATGTCGTTGTAATTGTTTGGAAGCATAAGCTATAATTCTACCGTGCTACATTAACACACACCTCAGTCCTCTTAATGAAGCACCACTGAATACCTGAAATTTTTCTGTACTAGATGGAAGAGCTGAAACTAGGGTAGAAGTCAAATAATCTTTCAATCTCTAAAAATTGGCCTCATACTCCGGTGTCCAGACAAAAGCTACTAACTTATGAATTAGTCTCGTTAAAGGTGTAGAAATCTAAAAAACCTCTTTCACAAACTTCCGCTAATATCCACCCATACCTAAGAAATTGTGTACCTCAAATACAGTAGCAGACGTCGGCCAATTAGAGACTGCCTAAACTTTCCGAGGATTTATAGAGATACGAACACTACTCACCACATGACCCAAAAAAGAAATACTCTTAAGTCAGAACTCACATTTGTATAACTTTACCTATAGCTAATGCTGCCTCAGTCTCGAAAACAATCTTTCGATGTTTGGCATGATCTTTCTCAGAAGTATAACATACTAGAATGTTGCTTATGAAAACAATAATAAATTTATCTAGAAAATCTCTAAACACTTCATTCATCATATCTATAAAGATGGCTGGTGCAATCATCACTCTAAAAGTTATGACTAAGAACTCATAGTATTCGTACTTCGTACTGAAAGTTGTCTTCATCACATCAGACTCTCTCACATTCACATGATAATATATGGATCGCAGATCTATCTTCAAAAATAAGACGATCGAGCAAGTTGATCAAATCGATTATCATTCTGTTGTGAGGATACTTGTTCTTTATAGTGATTTTATTCAACACTCTGCAGTCAATGCACATATGTATTGTGCAGTCCTTTTTCTTAACAAATAGAATAGGCGCTCTCCACAAAGATACACTAGGACGAACAAACCCCCTGTCAACCAACTCCTGAAGCTGAACCATCAACTCCAGAAGCTTCTTACGTGTCATCCTATACAGAGCTCTGGATATTGGGTCCATACTGAAAATACATCAATGCAAAACTCAATATCTCTATCCGAAGGCAAACTAACTAACTTCTCAAGAAATACATCTGAAAATTCCCGCACTACCGGGACCTTAGAAAGAATCAAAATTTATACTTCTGTCCTGGACTGATGCCAAAAATACAATACAACATTTCTTTCACAATCTATCTATTCTCATAGTAGATATCAAATAGGATAGAACCCTTCTAACACCCAGAAAGATATAAACTCTCGCTGCTCAAGAATAATGCGATGCGCTTTTTCAAAGCCTTGTATCGACTAAATCAGTCCATACCCAAAATAACATCCAATACTAGAATGGGAAATAAAATTAAACTTGACTTTTACTTCCTATCAGAAATCTCAATATCATAAAAACAGACTCTACTAGCTAGCATACCATCTCCAGTCATAAAGTAACAGACAAAGAAGCAGAAATACTAAAGGCAAGTGATGTAATTAAACAATTGATACTTATTAGTACAATTAAAATATTAGGCATTGATGCAATTTCTTAAAAAATTGATACTTATCAGTACAAATAGAATTTTTGGGATTGTTAGGTATCCGTTTTGCAAACTAATTTTATCATAGTATTTTGGACATTCTTAATTAATTTATGAATATTTTTACATAATTTTTTATTTTTAGATTTGAAGATATAAAATGATTTATATAAATTTTATAACAAAAATTAAATAATTAGAATAATTACCTAATATTTTAGTATAAAAAAAAATCTTAATCCATTATCAAATATTATTAAAACTCCATTTTCCCCATTCCTTTTTCAATTTTCCTTAAACAAAGAGCAGATAAGGGTAAAAAGAGAAAAAAAAGGAGAGACAAATAAAGCTAAGTTTAGAGGTCATAGAGCCATTTTTGTTAGTCCGCATAGTTGAAAACTGTGTTCATCTGCAAATAGGTCATATTATCAGATGAACACAATTTTCATCTGCAAATAGGTCATATTTTTATAAAAAAAATAGGTCATATTATACCTATCTTAATTTTCAAAAAAACGAAGTTATTATTGAATTTTTCGATTAGATTTATATTTCCATCAATAAAAAATGGGAATAACTTTGCCCCAGTAAAACTTTCACTGCGTAACTTTTTATATATTATATAGATTGAGATTTTGAGCACTTCGAATATTTTTTGAAAATTGTACACCATGGGTTTTAAAATTTATACAATTTTTATCGAATAGAAAATAATTTGGTCTCTGAAAAATAATATTGTAGTACAATTACAATCATAAAATAGTGTTATGCATGATCTTTGATAACATGATTATTTATTGAAAAAATGTATTTTTTCTTAGTAGAATTTTCTGTTGCCTGCCATTATAAAAAACCCTGCAATTATGAAATGTGCTCAATTATATTTTGATTATTGCAATTTAATGAAATGTGTTTATATGATTGAATCAAGTGGTTATTTACAATTTTAATATGAAAAATATTTGATGGGATACATAAAGGGTTAGTATTCTTTAAGGGTGTCAATTTCGAGTCACAGGTCGGGTTCGGGTCGAATCCGAAATTGACCCGGCACTATTCGGGTTAACCCGAACGAGACCCATTTTGTCAACCCGAATGCGACCCCTTTTTGCAAATGGATCAGTTTTTCGGACCCAAATACTACCCGCTTCGGGTCCGGGTCAACCTGACACAACCCGAATGACCCAAGACAGTGAAAACATTGCTAGTTTTCGGGTCAAAAAATGGGTCAAACTCCACTTTTCGGGAAAAAAAAACGGGTCAAAAACAGGCCAATCTTGGGTTTTCGGGTCAAAAATAGGTTTTCATGTAAAAAACGAGTCACTTTCGTGTCAAAGATTTAACCCGAACCCGACCCAATTTTTTAAACTGGTCTAATTGTTGAACCCAAACATGAACCGTTTCGGGTCCGGGTTGACCCTAATCTGGAAATTTTGGGTTAGGTTCGAGTCAGGTTTTTGGGTCGTCTCAAATATTGACACCCCTAGTATCCTTTGAGATTCTTTTTATGATTGATTATGCCTATGATCGAAAATCTGTTGCTGTTGACCTTCATATAATACTCAAAGGAACAAAAGAGAGGAGAAAACAAAGTGAAAATCCAACGTATACATCTCATACCCGACGGATCCACGAAACTTGCCGAACTCCTCCAGAAATTCCGCTGAATCACTGCGCATTCGGCGTCGTTCCGCGATTTTTGCTCAAATCCTGCGGCGACAACCTTGATCACACCTCCCTCAGAGTCGTTAAATACTGACTCAAAGGCCCTTCCATTTGCTGCTTCTGCTCTCTGTTCTCCCACGACACTCCCCACATACAGAGTTCCTCTCCGACCAACTCTCGAGCTCTTCCCGTGCTTGATCTCCACGACCTCTCTTCTCTGCACGACCACAGCTCCGACCTCCTCCCTCCTTTCCCGTCAGCCGCCGGAGCTCCAAGTCACGATCCACTTCCGATCTCCCTTCTCTACTCCAGACCCGAACTCCATCTTCATTGAATCGTGC
>NW_021319486.1:3613933-3649762 GCF_001605985.2 Dendrobium catenatum
TATAATTAATTATTTTAATTTAAATTAATTATTGTTATTTATAATTAAAAATGATTAATTATTATAATTATAATTAATTATCATTTATTATGATTAATTATAACTAATTATTTTTAAAAAAAATTAAAAAAAAATGGTTCTTTTCTCGATGCTTGCGACGGGCCGGCAAACCCCCAAGGCACTCACGTAGCGTTGAGGGCGGGAAACCGGTGCGATGCTTGCGACGAGATAAGGATCCCTCTTCAATGCTAGCAACGAGCCGACAAACCCCCGAGGCGCTCAAGTAGCGTTGCAGGGCAGGAAACCGGTGCGGCGCTTGCGGCGAAAGGGATAAAAAAAATGTGTTTTTGTTTTCTTCTTTATTTTTATATAAGTACCCCCGAACGCCCACGTGGTGCAGAGGGGGGAAATCTGTGTTCTTTCGAACATCATGTTTTCTTCTTATAATGAACAATCCTAAAAATCCTTAAACGCTCACGTAGCGGGCGGGGATAAAAAAATACTTATGCGACCGCGGTGTCATTTTTGACACCTACCTAAAGCGCTCACGTAGCGTCGAGGGGAAGGTTGCCTCTTGGTTTTTTCCCCTAAACGGGAGAGACGTCGGGAGGCTGCCGAAATTTGGATTGAAAATCCAAGGACTTAAACAAAAAAAAGGAACTTGCAAATGGATTTGATTGAACTCAAAAGAACGAATGCTAAGAACTTGTACTCGAGATCGTAGTTTGGGACAACTACAAGGATCACTTGAACTTGGAACTTGAACTCAATTCTAAAACGAATCCAAGCTTAAATAAAGATACATGTTGATTATTTGGAATTGTACTCAGAACTTGAACCAAGTTGACAACACTTGGACTTAAACTCAAGTGATGAAGAAACTTTGACATTGAACTTGAACAAGCAAAGGCGAACTTGAATGTGGATCGGAGTTTATAAAGACTTGAACTTTTATTTCTTCAAAATGATTCATGAAATACTCTAATCTAATTGAAATGAACTACAATAACTGGTGGTGAACAATGTTCCAAAAGAATCATTTCAATTTGTAAGCAAGTGTCAAATAGATTTGTGGAGAATTTTGGAATAAATCTCAACATATGACAAGGGACTTGTAAAGGAGAGCATCCAAGCATGGTCAATGTTCAAGCAAGAATCAAATGAAAATACAATCAAATAATGCTGAATGAGCTTGTGGTACAACTTGTTTTCAAGCAAAGGCTCACACACAAAGTCACTACAAGCTTTGGTATAAAGCTTATTTGAGCAATCTCATCATACATGATCCAAGTCTTTTTTTTTATGTGGCAACAAAGGACTTGTGCCAAGACTTCAAATGAGTAAGATTTGCCCATGAGCAAATAAAGAACTTATGAGGATCATTCTACATGTTATAGGCCATGAATAACGATAACAAATTTTGATTTGAAGAATGGTCAAAGTGCCAATCAATGATCCAAAACATTCAAATGAACATCCATTCATGAGATTAAAGCAAATTGTCATCTTCAACCAATCAAGCTACGAGCATGGAGAAGAAACTTGTAACACAACCATTCTTCTTGTAACTGAGGATCAAAGACTTGTAATAACACTAATCAAAATCCTACAAACATATGCAAGAAACTTATGGTGGAGGCAATGACATGTTTGAAAGAGACATGCAACAAGTGAGATATCAATGGACCGCCACATTGATTGGAATGTAGATGATGATCAAAGCTCTGTATTATTCGATTGAACGTTAATAAGCATAAGAAGTTTGAAATCAGATCATGAATGATAAGGAACAAGAACTATGAGCTCATCTGTGAAATGTTGGACCCCACTTACAATATGAAGGTGTGAAATAAGGTTAAGATTCTCAAATACATGAAACAATGTGTTATAATGACTAAGACCACAACAAATGCAAGAAACTACGAGTTAAGGCAGGAGATTAGTTAGTGCACTATGATCCGCCTATAAAAATCAACAAATAGTGTACGACAGTCCACCTGTACGAAGCAGCGAACAACTCCATTCAGAAGCTGCTACACCACACCATCAGATCTGCAACCCTTGTACAAGCAGACAAAAGGTGTCAACAAAGTCTGAAATAAATACCCCTGCACGTGCACTATAATTTGTATACACATAGGTACACTAAAGGAGAAAATACAATCTCCACCCGCATGGACCCTGGCGAGCGTGTTATTGGTACACACGTGACTTCTAGGGATGCTGCGCGGGTTGATAAGTGAATACAGGTTCGAAACCGATCCTTCTATACGGGTCAATAGAAGTCGACAGGGTTTGAACCATTAAGCAAATATAAAGTTGTGGCGACCAGTATATTTACTTTAAAACATTCATATTAGGCCTTCAAGGCCTACAACAGAAAGAATTCACTCTCAAGGGCATAAAGCCTATGAAACCCGATCCTTTGTCGACAGCCCGACAGAATTGATAAGGTTCAATCAATAAAAGAGAAATGACCTCGAACACCCTGATGATGGCCGTGTTGAATGTTTATCTCAATCGGAGTAGAGGTATTAGATTTGACTTTTGTTAAGAAAGGTAGGGGTAGACCTAAAAAGACTTGGTTAGAAAATATTAGGAATGACCTTTCTTTATTAGATTTAAACGAGAATTTGACTTTTAATAGGACACAATGGAGAAAAAGGATTCATGTAGCCGACCCCACGTAGTGGGATAAAGGCTTGATGTTGTTGTTGTTGTTGTATTGCAATTTAATGAAATGTGTTTATATGATTGAATCAAGTGGCTATTTACAATTTGATGGGAGACATAAAGGGTTAGTATCCTTTAGGCGTGTCAATTTCGAGTCACAGGTAGGGTTTGGGTCGAACTCGAAATTGACCCGGCACTATTTGGGTCAACCCGAATGTGACCCATTTGGTCAACCCGAATGCGACCCATTTTTGCAAATGGATCAGTTTTTCAGACCCAAACCCTACCCGCTTTGGGTCCGGGTCAACCCGACACAACCCGAATGACCCAGGACAGTGAAAACATTGCTAGTTTTCGGGTCAAAAATGGGTCAAACTCCACTTTTCGTGAAACAATACGGGTCGAAAACGGGCCAATCTTGGGTTTTCGGGTCAAATATAGGTTTTCGGGTAAAATACGAGTCACTTTCGTGTCAAAGATTTAACCCGAACCCGACCCAATTTTTTAAACTAGTCGAATTGTTGAACCCAAACCCGAACCGTTTTGGGTCCGGGTTGACCCTAATTCGAAATTTTTGGGTCAGGTTCGAGTCAGGTTTTCGGGTCGTCTCAAATATTGACACCCCTAGTATCCTTCGAGATTCTTTTTGTGATTGATTCTGCCTATGATCAAAAATCTGTTGCATATATAGCATGTTCTGGTGGCTATAAATCATGTTCTGATGCTATAAGTACACAAGGAAGTCATAAGGGACCATAATCCTTTAAGATTATACATGTATCTGGAGAAAAGAAAAATGATATGAATTGTTCTACAATATGAATTTTAGTTTATTTAACCGCTCAGTATTCTTACTATTAAAATCTTTGGATAATTATTATGCTGTTCCTTTGCTCCTTATAGTGATTATTATACTACATCTACCACTTTAAATATTTTGAAATATTTAATAAAAGAAATAATTTAAGAATTTAGATCAGTATTTATGGCCTGTTGAGTTGTTTGAGCTCATTGTGATTTTGCTTCTAGTTTTCAGGATCTAGAAAAAGGAAGAAGCCGGTTGATTAGCAATTTCAGGATTTGATTTGAGTTTATATGTATTTCTTTGTTTTGATTTTGTATAATCATGGTTAGCTTTTGCTATATTTTACTCTTCTTCTAATTTAGTAGTCATGTATTATAGTATAGATCTTGTAAATATATTTTGATGAAATAAAAGAGATCCAATAAATAAATTTATTTATAGTACTCTGAATGTTTATAATAGATATGTAGTATGTAGTTTATTTTAAAATTTAAATTGAAAGAATAAATCTAAAGCATTTTTAAAACTAGATCTAGAGATTTGACTGTCATAGCTCGACACGATAGGACTTATCCCATTAGTGAGTCTTATTCGATTGGATTGTGACACTTCCCACCCACTCCATTACCAATGTGTCACCACTGCCACCTCACGCCCTATCAATCCCATGAATCCCCTACCTAGTTTCATCCCATCGTGACCCTTCCCAGTGAAATCTTGTCATGAATTCCTTCTCCCATCATGGCTTCCTCGTCCTCTCACGATTGGTTCATCCTGATGCACTCAACAAGATCCCATAGCAACTTCCTCATCCCATCATGGTGATTTCCGGCTCGTTAAGATCCTATTTCCCTTCCTTCGTTGTCGAGGGTTACGTCCATTAATGGATATTAAATAATTGTTATATTTTATAAAAAGAAAATTTTAGATGTTAAATATATAAATGAATGAATTACTTAAAAGCAATAGCATCACATTTTAAGCAAACACATTGCTAGCACAAAACAATCAAACAGTGGAAGCAAGGAACCCATCTAGAAATGTGTTTTTAGTGTGCCTAAACCGTTATGCCAAAGATCTAGGATGAAAAATTTCTCAAGCATGTATTACTTTCACCCTTTCTTATTAAATGCATTTTTTATCACTTCCCATATTAAGATGTTAAATACTGTAGAACCATATGGAAAACCTATGTCTTCCAACACTATGAGTTTTAGAGGTTTGCAAGCATGAATGCTTCTGATCAACGGAACTGAAATTTATATCTCCAACGTCAGATCTGCACTAAACAGGTTATCTTCTCTTTGAAAGTTTCATATATCTTCCATTATTCTATCATTTCACATAGGATTCCCGCTCATGGTACCTTGGAACCTTTCCTATCTAACCCTAAGAGATCGCCACAAAGGTTACTTGGTGGCTTGCACTAAGACAGCACTAAGAGATAATGAATACAGTCCAGTTTGCAGTTAAGGATCATCTCTGATTCACAGCTAGCATATGTTTGTGGGAATCAGCTCCTTTAAAGCAACCTTACATTCAAAAAATAGATCTCCATGAAAATTTAAAGACATCTTTTCCAATTGTCCCTTGAAGGGATATGTCACTGCATAAACAGATTTCCCTCCAAGATAATACGATCACCCTAAGTTATAGAAGTAGGAGAACATGCTAGCTATAAATCTTAGTGCACTGTACACTAGAATATAAACCATGATAACACAGCGACTCTATTCTAGATTAATTTACCCAGATGATAGTGCATGCTTCCAATATTTGATCCTTCACATGTAATAACTACAAGCATAAGATAAACAATTTTCTTTTGCAGGATGACTTCATTCATACAAGTTTTGGAATGACCTAAAGATTTTATTATGATATTGGTCCAAGAGAATCAGTGCTAAAAATGAAAAATAATTTCACAAACATGATCATTTATTCTCCAAGAAGTGCCTGATTTGAAGCTTCTAATATGCTCAATTTTAATTTTCCCTGAAACCCAATTATAGTTTCTTGCAGTGGCTCATTAGATGATGGATTAGCATTAGAAGAACATACCACTGCCTCTTGGAGCCGAATGATCCAGGTACCGGGAGGGAGGAAAGCGGCAGGTAGCAAGGCATAACCGGCATAAGAATACCAAAGCATCTCCTGGTGTTTTATCCATATGCTAAGTGAAGTTATTTCCTTGTCTGCATTATCTCTCTCTCTCTCTTTTCTGAAAGGATGCTCTTTTCATTTTTCTCTAATAATTATTTTCTTCTCTAAACTTGCGTATGAGAACCCAAAAATATACTACAAATCTTTTTTAGATCTATATACATAGTTATTTATGAACTCAAAACTTATCACATTTGTGAATCTGAATTACAACTGTGAGACTTACTGAAGCTCCACAACAGAAGTACCAAAATACTGAAATAGTTTTCAATTTGAGTTCCAGGTTGGCTAGAGCATATAATTACTTCTAGGAAATCAAGCTTCAAACGCTCATCAGACCTATGGTTCAGTCCTTTTACAACATTCTGACAATAGCAGATATATGAATATATATACTAGTTATTCTTTACCAGTTCAGGCAAGGTAGCGTAACAAATCCACCAGGCGCCTCAAAGATAACTACTTTCTCACATCCTTAACAGAAATAAAAGAAAACTGAAATGACACTCAAGGGCCTACATGCTTAAGGTTGGTTAATTCCCAATGGATTCTTCTATCCACTCAAAATAGTGGATTCTGTACTTTGTAAATATTCAAATGAATTCAGATGCATCTGTGTCTCTTAAGGAGTGAGACTTTCAGATTTTCTTGGAAAGCTTAACTTTATATGCCTCACAATGCATATGTTCAGATAACGATGCCCCTTATATTTGGGAAAATATGCGCATAAATTCATTTAGGAAGAAAACACCTGTATATTGAAATATGAAAGATACTCCCTCATATTAAAAAGAACGTTCTAACATAACTATAGCTCAAACTTCTCACTTCTAAGCATCTTTTGTGGCAATCTTAAAAAACGTTTGATCGGACTATAACTCTCATTGTATCACATTTATTTCAAAGCTTTCAGCAACCAATATCAAACCAACCCTTCCAACATTAGTAAGAAAAGTTAATGTCAATATATATTCTTTTAAGATTAGAATGTATTAGCCGTCTCTACCAGCAGTGAATGTCTTAGGTTATAGTAGAAAAAAGATGAAAGGTAATGTTTTCTAAAGCTAGTTTCGATCAGGAGCTTTTTGGACATCAGGCTAAAATCCTAGATTTGAAAACAAACATCAAGCAAGTTTGAAAAGTTTTGTACCCATAATATGAGGCTCGAATTAAAGTTCAAATATGGTGTTCAAACCTTATCCAAACCTGGTTTGAAGCATAAAATTTAGGTTTGAGTCATATTTTGTGTTCAAACCTTATTTAAATCTTATTCGAACTTCTATTTCAAATATAAGGTTTAATCATTATCTTCAAAACAAAAGTTTGAACAAGGATAGAAAAAGTTCTAACCTTCTTCAATCTTCAAACCTAGAGTTAGACCAGTAGCTTTGAAACTGAGGTTTGAATTCAAACCTTTTTTGAATCTCGTTTGAACTGAGTTTGAACCAAGTGTTTGATCATTTGCTTTAGAGCAGAGGTTCATGCCTAAGGATTCAACTTTATTTTTTCCCCTTATCTTGTTTGATTTGTTTTGTTATGCATACAGATATCCAAACGAGTTATTTCGTTGAAGAAGCATTACATTGACAAGGTCACATATAAAAGTAGAGTGATAAAGAAAATGATCAAGCAGTTTGAAAGTTGTGCTCTTTTTGAAAGAGTCAAGCAATATAGACCTTGAAGATACCTTTATGGATTGCAGTATTTGAGTAGATAACTGGTTTAGGATTTGGTGAATATCCTAATGATGAGTGTGGAGATGAGCAGGAGCAGAAGGCTCATTGAGTATTATCTAAACGGAAACAACTTTAAGAATACAAACCTTGAAGATGCATTTATGGAGTGCAGCGTTTGAGACACTCGTTTGGGATTTGGTCAATATACTAGTGATGAGAAGTGCGGAGATGAACAGGAGCAGTGCGCTCTGAGAATTTTATGAATGATAACAAATTTAAGAATATATAGACCTTAAAGATGCCTTCATGGAGTACAATGTTTAAGAAATGTCTAGCTGTTAGGTCTACGTTTTATTATTCATGGGATTCTCCTCAATCATGAAAATAACAGTATTACTTTTATTGGGATGTTAGCACTAGTTAAAGAGGAGGTAGAATTCTATGAATGTGTATGGGGAAGGATGTCATTGGAGAAGCAAAGAATTAAATGGATAAACAAGGATATTATGCACATTGAGGATAATATCTTGAAGGTGGAAAAGACAACTAAAAAGAAAGCCCCAACCCATTGCACTATCAGTGGATTTTCCATATAAATACAATATTATTTTAAGAAGTCATTTCAAAGCAGGAGAAGACCTATACTAAATTCCATAGAGAGAAAGCCCTTAAAGATGTTTAAACTATAATAGCAACAAAGTGTTCATAAGCAAAATTTGTAACTTCTCACAAATAAAGGTTACATGCAAATTATTGTATTTTAAGGATTAATTTAGATTAATTAGTAGTGGCAACAAACTTTAAATATTATATTATTTTTTTATGTGATTGTTAACCATAAACTGGTACACAGCTGATGAGGAAGATTTCTACAAATCTATTGTGCATACTACTCCTAACTAGAATTGTTGAGAAGAGATTGGAACACATTTTTCAGGAGAGTTGGTGATCATATTGAAAAGGTGTATGGAGGGAAAAACATGGATGAGTACATGCCTTCCTCTACTTAGTTGCAGAAATTATTATTATAGTTGGGAGCTGAAGAATAATCAATTTATATTTAGATCAGAAAGATGATCTCTTATTGATTTTGTATATAGGTGGAATAAAGGTGTAGGAGTGGATTGTGGTATACAAGTGAGCGTGGAAGAAATTGTTATTGAATCTACCATAGTCATACTAAATCGGATGATAATATGGTGAAGGAGGCTAAGGATACTAACCCATCTATGCAATGTGTAAATAAAGTTGATGTAAAGTTTATATAATTTAAAAGTGGGGTGTAATATGACAAATTTCTAATAGGAGAATTCATAGATCCATAGGAAAAATAGCATAAGTTAATGGATCCATGTGTCATTGATCTTTTTTGCCCAATATATGAATAATAATTATCCTACTTCAAAGCTTGAATGACAGACAAAATAGACTAACTCTAATAAAAAGGAAATTAGAGTAAGAAATGGAAGTTGGTCGTGTCTTCGACAGTTAAATATACATGGCCATATAGTAGGTAAAAATTATACTAGTTTATATTTAAATAATAACTTTTGAACCATATAAATGTATTGTGTTGCTTACGATATTTCAATATTTTTTGCAGCACATAAATTGTTTGTGTTATTTATTAATAAGCGGGTATGGCACTACCCAAAGATTAATGGATCAACTATCATTGTTTTCAATAAGTTAATTGATTAGTATTGCACATTAGCAGTCTTTGAATACATGAAGCAGAAGAATAAACATGAGAGCTTCAAGTGGCCTTCATCTGTGCTGAAGTATGTCATTGTGGATGAAGCAAAGTTCTTAAGTCATGGATAGATGCAAATCTCATATATAATCAAATGAACGAGAACAAAATTAATTGGATAATATGTGAGATTTTATTGACTGCCAAAACTATGATGTTATATGTCATGCCCTATGACGTCTCCTTGTGGTCAGACAAAAGGCATAAAAAAAATATAGATACAACTTAACTAACAAATACATGTCTGATTTGAAGAAATTTAACTATCAACACAAATAAATTGAGCGGAAGCATTTTCAAAATTTTTCATTCAATTAACTACATAACTTGTAATAAATATTAGTATTCATTGTATAATATTTAAATTTTCATCATACACATACCTAATCAGAATTCACCTTACAATAAATTTATATACAAAAATAAGAACCGATCAAAACATGATTCTTATTCAAGTCCACTTTGACTTTTCTTTTACCCGAAGTAACATTCAACATAATATCAGGTGAACTTAGAGCTCAACAAGATAAACAACTCTAATATAGAATTTAAATATCATATGAATTAAATTATAATCATTAACTAGTCTAGTGAATTGCCCATAATTCATTAGCAATCTATTCATATACATGACCTTTCTTAAGCTTATTCAATTTAATTTTTGAACATTTGGGGTATACATCATTCATTTTCATTTATTGGAACATTAAAAACATACACCTCTCATTTTAAATATATTAATAAACTTTATAATTTAATATAAAGAACATTTCAATATATATATATATATATATATATATCTTACCCAAATAATAATCAACCACAGGATAAGTTACCTCCAATCACCTCAATAATTTGTGCTTATATAAACACCTTATTAAATGTACATATCTCAATTTATAAAACTGTCTTCTCAATTCATATTAAATTAAAAAAAAAAACTCAATATTTATTTACCTCAAAATATTTTTTTCTCATGCACTCCTCAAAGCCTATTACTTCGAATTTTATTTATTTATTTTTGCCTA
The DNA here is from genome assembly GCF_001605985.2 of Dendrobium catenatum. Lineage (NCBI taxonomy): Eukaryota > Viridiplantae > Streptophyta > Magnoliopsida > Asparagales > Orchidaceae > Dendrobium > Dendrobium catenatum. The sequence continues at coordinate 3,624,032 of NW_021319486.1, forward strand.
TTACTTCGATATGATGTCAATTCAATGAAGAAAAAAAAAATAAACAAAAAAATAAAATAAAATCAAAATTTCTAAAATAAACCTTACTTTCCATATCTTCTTTCTATGGCTTTTGATCTCACGGCCTGAAGTTGTTCTTAGTTTGCTTTTTATGGGAAAATGAGTAGGCATTGCCTTAGTGCTTTTATAGCTACGATGCACAGACATGAACACGGTGACACGGATACAACATGACATGGACACGAGACACATCAATCATTGAAAATATAGGACACGGATATGAGTTGGACACGACATTATAATTTTTATTTTAAAATATTATATTAAAATTGAATAAGTTTAATTTTAAAAATAATAAGTCATTTAACTAGAATTTGTGCATAAAATGATTAATATTAGGATATCGAGAGTCGGGCGTCAATGTTGTGTATCAGGCAATGAGAGAGATGATGACAATACTGTTGAGAGTTGGGCATTGATGTTATGCAGTACAACAGTAGGTATAAGATGTTGATGTCGAGAGGATATCTGTCATCGATGTTGAAAGGGCATTGGTCATCAATATTAAGATGACGTCGGACAAAAATGAGCAGTCAAGTAATTGGTGTATAAATTGCTAGTGTCAAGCATCAATGTCAAGACAATGTTAGGCATTGAAGTTGATATGGTTTTGAAATGTTGATGTTATAAAGACGTCAACAGTTGATGTTGTGATGGCATTGAGTATTATTGTGAAACCAAAGTCGTTATCCGTCAAAAGGAAATGAAAATGAAAACATTCAATGAATGAAGTATTAAGTGCGGACGATTGATTTGATGTTGTCGAGAGGAAATAAGAAATTTAGTTTTTATATTTTAAATAAATAAAAAATTTTAAATACAATAAATTATTTTTAAAAAAAATTCATAAAGTATTTAAGATAGGCATGTCTAATTTATATTTAATATTTTTTTAATCAAACATGTTTTCGATGTGCCTAACACATCGAAGGTGTGTTGGACAAGTGTCGTGTCGGATACGTGTCGGACATTACACGCCTCCGTGAGGAGAAACGTCAGTGCATCATAAGCTTTTAGCAATTAGCTTTTAAACTAAGTAATTTACCTATTAAATTTAAAGCGTTAAAACAAATCACAATCATTCATATCCATTCATTTCAAATCGGTCAATGCATGTCATTTTTACTTAAATAGTCAAAATCTCAATTCAATGCTACGGGAGGATTGTTTGGATGAATGGTGAATTAGATGTATGAACAGTGTTATTATTATAACTCAGGTTTAAATAATTTAAATTATAAAACAATTTACTTAAACCAATATCTTTATATATAATAATTGCCTAAATGTGTGCATATATATAATGATCCTAAACAAATATAAGATTTTATAAAAAAAGTATTAGTCATTTTTGAGAGATGTGAAAAACCAAGCATACAAATTTTAAATGAATCTTGACATTTACCATTTCAAAATTTTGAATATTACAAATCTGGACTCCTTTCTAAAATTTTGCCCCCAAATTTCACTTCCTTCATAAACTATCAAACAAGTGGGGGAATTTTTGTCGCATATCTTCCTCAATTCCCTGAGTTGCTTCTTTTTTTTAAAAAAGCTTCCACTTTACTTTCATCATAGGAATTTTTCTACTTTTTGTATTTTAATATGAGAAAAAGATCAAAATGGTCCATTAACTCTTTATTATTTTTTAAGACTATTCTCTTAACTCTTTAGGAGGGACCAAAATGATCTCCAACTCTTTTGGGGACCGTTGATCCCTCAACTCTTTAAAATGTGACTATTTTGGTCCTCCCATTAACTTTTAACAGAAAATCAAATGTCCCAAGCAAAAAAACATTAATACAGAACCTACAACTTTCATTATAGATAGCAATGAATCGTTGAAACCCTCGAACGCTCTAGGAGCATGAAAACCCTAGCAGTATTGTATAGCGGCGTCGACTCCCACATCCTGCAACGCAACTGGCGTCGACCTCAAATTCAACCCCCAGCGTTTGAAACCACTTAAATAAGAGAAGCTAAACTCTTAAATAATGAGGCACTTTTTGGTGTAATTGTTGAAATTCCATTAAAAAACTTCACAGTTAAGCATGCTCATCCTGGAGAAATCCTGGGATTAGTGACCTCCTAGAAAGTTACACCAGCAGGGCAAAACCAATAGTTAAGGCCAAAGCAGACAAGATCTCAATAGTTAAGGCTATTACAAATGGTATCGAAGAAATACACCAATAGGAAAATGGAAACTAAGTGTCAAACAAGCAAAGTGCTACGCCATGGGAGACATCTATTGAATCCTGTATGGAACAAAGTGCTATGTGGCAGAAGTCACCGCTTGAACCTATCTACCTGGTGGATGATTCTAGGATAAAAATACTGACGAGAATGTCATTTACTTAAGTGGGAAATATTGTGAAATCCCTTAAGTAAAAGAAACTAAACTCTTAAACATCGAGCTATCTTTTGGTGTAATTTTTGGAATTTCTTTAAGAAACTCCACAGTTGAGCGTGCTCATCCTAGAGAAATCCTGGGGCGGAAGACATCCTGGGAAGTTTACACCAACAGGATAAAACTGTGAGGTCTTTAGGCCAAAGCGAAAAATATCTCGATAGTAAAGAGTTTGGGTTGTTACACGGCATCCCGCATCACATGCATCAACTACCACATCCTGCAGCCCTAGCAAGCATCCATCGATCGAGTTGTGAGCATCGCATCTACCACCATGTTCCAAAGCCCTAGCGAGCATCCATCGATCGACCAGTGCGTATCGATCGCACCGAGCACCAGATCCCGCACTAGCGAGCTTCATTCGATCGATCAGGGATCATCGTTTGCGTCAATATAGCAGGTCTCACAGGTATATGATTTTTATTCACTTTTTTATTTGCTCGAGAGGCTTGTATTACAGTTAATTTTGATTATACCTTTCCACTACAGACATTTTGCCATGGATTTGTCGTTGTTTACCTCACCTACCTTGCCCACTTCTCCTGAGCAAATAGACACATAGTTGAATATTATCGAACGACAAGGAGAGGTATAATTCTAATTAACTTGATATTGCAAATTTGATTATTTATTTTTCTTTACATTTGATAACTTTTATAAATTTTACAATAGGAAAAAATAAAGGTAACTAAGAGGCAGGAAATCAAAAGAAATTGACAAAGTTTCGTTAAGCTTTTTAGTAAAAAAAAACTTATTTTTAAAGTTTCAACTTAAATTTTAATAAAAGTGATGTAAATTATATAAGAAATACCAACTGAGTGGCTTGAAGATTCAAATTTCTCACAATTATTCGGTGGTTTAACTGAGATAAATGATATTAACAGTAATGTAGAGGTAGAGATGGTGATGCTAATAACGATAGTGATGAAGTTGATGTTGATGACGACGATGATGTTGATGATTGGTTTAAGTGTGCAAAAAGTCAAACTTAATGGAAAACAAATCATTTCAAATATTGAAGAAAACCCTACTATATGATAGTGACTTATATGAGAAGTTATGAATGTAACATAAAACCTTTGAATGATGTTAATGAGCAGCCAATAAGTAACATGATATCACCATTGCCACCAAGGTATAATAAAGCAAAGAGGTGCGGGGCATTGAAGATGCAAAGAAGAATTATCGATGAAGAAGCAACAAATTCACTCTAAAAAAAGTTAGAAAGAGCCAATGTGAAGCTACATTGTGGTAAATATAGACAAAGTGGATACAATAGCATAACTTGTGATAAGAGAAGGCATACTGAGGAGGGACATAGAGAAGTTCAGGAAATTGTTCAACCATTGATTAAGATGATTTGTCATATCATCCCATCAATTTTAGTAACATTGATAATGATTTTCATTTAAAAATGATATTTTCTAAATAACCTTTGGAGCAGTTGAAGAGTCAACCACAAACTAAACCTGCTTTGAAAATTCTTACTCAAGAATCATCCAATACAAAACTTTTAGTATGTTGATTTCAATTTTTTTCTTAGTATATAACTTGTTTTTGCTATGTGAATCTAATAAAATCTCGTTTTTTCATAGGTTTACACCTCTAGAGGAAAAAAAAATCTCATTGAATGAAGCTTTTGAATGTAATCAAGAGAATAAACGGATTTACATTTTGTTGTTTGCTTTGATAATAGTTATTGATTATAGTTTATAATGTTTAATCCCTTTGTTAATTTTTTACAGATTGATGGTTTGGTACTAGAGAGCTTTGGAGCAAAGGAAAAGACTTAACATAATATCAAGGATTTATCCAAATTTTATCGTTGGTCCAAGTGCATATCTTTTTGCTTTCAACAATGGGGTTGAAGATGTGAACATAATACAGCTTAAAGCATGGGAGATGGAGAAACCTTTGATGAATGAAATTTAACTATTCAAAGTTAACAACATATGCTTCTTTAAATGCATTTTTGCTTTTACTTTTTTTTTTTTTTCTTTTGTATGCTTCTTTAATCTACAATGTCTGTAATAAAATAATGGATTTATCTAGTAAAACATTGAGAGAGTTTTTAATTCCCATTTTTTTTTTCATTTCCATGTAATTATCTTTGCTTAGCTGCTTCAAAATTAAAAAATTATGTATTGGAGTGTGCAGGTTGAATTTTTTTTGCACGGCTCTTTCTGGATGAACAAGAAAAATCATGATTAACGTGAGGAGTAACGAGAGACACTTACAGCCACATTTGGATTAAATCATTGAATTTGAGCCCTAGAGTATTATTGATTTACTAAAAACTTTTTGATCATTTTGATACAAAAGGATCTGCATATGATATTTATTGAGTTAGAGAAATCATATGCAAATAATTGTTATCTTATCAAACTAAAGAAATATTATGATTAACTTTTCAACTTAGTCATAAATATTTTACCGATCATATTTTTATAAATATGACTAATTTTTTTTAATTAAAATTAAAAATATTACTAATTTCTTTTATTAAAGGAAAAAAACAACAATAACAACAATAATCCTTTACCCCATTATGTGAGGTCGGCTACATAAAAACTTTTCTCCATTGTACCATATTAAAAGCTAAATTCCTATTTAAATCTAATAAAGAAAAGTCATTTATAATATTTTCTAACCAAATCTTTTTAGGTCTACCTCTATCTTTCTTAACATAAGTCAAATCTAATACATTTGCATTCCTAATCGGCTCATTAGAAAGCCACTGTTTTGTGTGACTAAAGCATCTAAGTTGACTCTCTCGAATCTTGTCTACTGGAGCTACTCCATGAAAGTTCGATAAGCATGTTAAGCTTAAGTGAACTTATCCTTAGGCATACCAAGATGGGTGAATTGGTGAACTTAAAAAAAATTGTTTACTTCAAAAAACAAAGATGATATTTTTGAATTTTTCAATTATTAAAAATAACAACTTTTATTTGATGACGAAGCAAATAATTTTATCAAATATTAAACCATAGCTTAAAATTGCGCAATTCGAGGAGCGCCTTTGCGCAATTTGCTCCAAAATAGCCTCAAAGCCTAGGCAATTCTCAGGAATCATGAGGTGTACGCCTTAGGTGGAGTGAGGCACGCCTCACTAGCATTATTGCACAATTTCCTTTGAGGCGTACACCTCTAATATGGGGGCCCACTTACTTAAAAAACCTCTTAAATTCTTCCTTATACCCACTTACCCGACCGAAGACGTCAACCGAAGCCGCGCAGGAAGCACGCAGACACCCGATCCGGCTCTCCCGCACATTTTCACCGGCGCCGCCTCTCGGTGGTGAGTCTTTTGTTTCCAGCCGCCCCTCTACATCACTTCTTCAAGTGTTCTTAGGATTTTTTTTTAAGTTTAGGGTTTAATTTTTCAACTTATAGGAAAGCTAGGGTTTTAATTTTTTTGAGTTTGTGTTTTATTTTGCATTTGTGCTTTAGGAAACATGGTTAGGGGCATGAAAAAGACAAATACGTCATTGCGACGTGACCCTTCTTGGAAATACAATGTGCAAGTTGATGTAGGAGGCGGCGAGAAGACATACGTGTATTTAATATGTAATTTTTGTGATAAGGTGGTGAAGGGAGGAGTAACTCACATGAAGGAACACTTATTCGACTCACATAAGAATGTATCACCTTGTGTGAATGTTTCGGATAAGGTGAAGGAAGAAATTACAACTTATATGAAAAAGAGGACCACAACCAAACATTTACAACATGAACAATTTGATGAAAGGGTCGAACATGGTGCTTACTTCGGGAGCGAGAGTAGAAAGGGCTCTTCCTCCACTATACATAATAGATGTGCACGAGATCCTATGGACCAATATATGACTAATCTAGGTGAGGATAGAAAACAAGCACAGATGATGCCTGCAGCTGGTACCAGAGCGGGTCAACAGCAGGTTTGCATGGATATTAACAGATTTTTTTTTTTGAGAATGTCATATCATTTAATGTTGCGACATCACCGGCCTACTTCAATATGCTGCGGTCTATAGGGTTGTATGGGAGAGAGTTTAATATGTTCTTTCTGATTTGTACTTTGGGAGTTTTGATAGACTTATATTTTGTGGTTCTGTACATTCGGGCATGATTTTATTGCATTTATTTTCTTACTTTTCACTAATTTCACTTTCCATTTAGATGTTTTTTATTATATGATAGAATCTTACTATTATTTGCCTGCTAAAACCCTTAAATTTTCATTTACGCAATTCTTCGTCCGTGAGGCGTAATCGTCCGTGAGGCTTACGCCTCACACCGCCTCGAGGCTTATTTACGCAATTTTAAACCTTGTATTAAACCAATGATGGTGATATTCTAATTAACAGAACAAAGCATTAATCATCGATTTTCACCAAGTAGTTTTCATTGAAATAATGTGCAGAAAAAGTAAAATGCGAAAGTAGAAAATAAGAACAAACACACCAGAGATTTATAGTGGTTCGGCAAATAATGACTTATGTCCACTCCTCGGAGTCCTCCGCTCCTAGTATTGCGCGATCATTATAGTGTCTCTACTTTTGCCCCTACACCAAGGCGGACAAGTTCTTGCACAAATCACTTCCACCAAATTCAGTGCGGCAGAGAACCAGAAGCTTTGTCACCCTCCTCTTGACAGTAGCAGACCTTCAATCGTTTTTCTCCCTCCTAGAGACGGCAAAGAATCTCAATTTCCTTTCTCACCCTCTTGGTGATGGAAGAGAATCACAAACTCCTTTCTCACCCTCCTAATGATGGCAAAGAACTACAACTTATTTCTCACCCTCCTGGTAATGACAGAGAACCACGAACTCCTTTCTCACCCTCTTTGTGTTGGCAGAGAACCACATCCTTAAGCTGAAGAATTTCTTCTAAGAGCCACCCAAGAAACTTAGACAGACACTTGGAGGAACAAGATAAGGCATTTTCTTGGAGCAACCATGTGAACCCCTCATACTACTTCTCTCTTACACACAAACTCTCCTTTTTTTCTTCTCAAAGCTCTTCTAAATCTTCTTCTCCAAGCTCCCTCTCAAGAACACTGTAGCCAAAGATCTCTTCTAAATCTTCTTCTCCAAGCTCCCTCTCAAGAACACTCAGTAGCCAAAGATCTTAAAACAAGTCTATTGAGAGATTAAATACAATGTCTCACAAAAACTCCTAAAATTCAATTATACTGATACTGATTGTAGAGTATGATCCAAGATCATACGGTACGATTAGCTCAAATCACCCTAATAATACTGTACCAATTGTGGAGCGTTGTACAATCAGTTTAATGTATTGCACTGATAGTCCAATATAATATAAAAGGTCATCCATTACGATTAGTCGAAACAACATGGTTTATCGTCTTGTACGTTTGACAACTATAAATTATCGTCCCGTGCAGGGATTTGGTTGTACAGTATGATTGGCTCCAATCGTCCAGTACGATTGGCTCCAATCGTCTAGTACGATCTGCTTGGTCAAATTAACCAAAATTGTTTCCCTAATTCTAGGATTAATTTTGGCAAAGTTATAATTAGATCGTACAGTACCATACCTATCATACAACATGATTAGTACAAAATTTAAATTTCAAAATATTGCCTAACATGTGATTGGCAGTTGGGATCCTGATTTCAATTGATCTCTTGTACGATATGTATTGTGCAGAACGAATAGTTCAAATTGCATTAATTATCACAATTAGCCATTTTGATGATTTTTTGTATTAGCATATCGTATAGTATGATATGGATCATATAGTATGATTAGTTTAGAAAATTTAATTTCTAATTTTGTTACTAACTCACTCTCTTGAGTGACTGTGTGCATGGTCACCAAGCTTAGTACTCACCAAATACATAATTTGACTAAAGAAATGTAGAAATAACAAAAAGTAAAATTACAGACTCTCCATACATTTTAATCCTATCCTACCTAGTCTATACGATGGACCTGAAATATTGGTGCACAAGAAAAAAAAAGATATGCAATAATAATAAAAGCATAGTAAGAAATCCAATAATGTCTGTTATAATCAAAATCACAGGACTTGAATTTAGATTTACAACAATCTCCTCCTTTTTTTATAATGATAAACATTGTTGGTTTTGATCCAAGTAAAAGTTTTGTTGTCCTAAGCTCCACCGTACTAATTGAATTTTTGAAATTAGGGAGAGTTTTTTTTTTTTGTAAAATAAGGAATAAGAGAAACATAAAAAATGAGTGAAAAAGCAAAAGACAAAACAGTGAACTAATCATAATAGAACATGAAGTACAAACAACTAACAACAATCTACTCCCCCTTTTGACATCACAAAAAGGAGGAAATAACTAAATAAAACACCATAATAAAACATATATCACAAAAACATGGACATAAAAACAATACAGACACAAGCATTAAAATAGAACAAACTAAAAATATGAAGGGCTCTAATCAAGTGGAGGTGATAATGGTGGTTGGAAGTATCTGTGAATTGAAGCAAACTGCTCTTCAAACCAAGCTATGTCCTTTTCATGTTGTTGGTACTGCTATGCTACATAGTTATAAAAATGAGCCATATCATTTTCATGTTACTATTGTTGCTCTTCTACGTAGGTGTGAAAACGAGCCTCCCACTGGTCAAACCTCTAAACCAGTATATCGTATTGAGATTGCTGGTGAAAAGATGCTAGTGATGGAATAGGTGTTGAACCTCCCTCTGCTTCCTTTGGCTTGGGGTCCACATAGTAAACATTGTGGCGGCCAGCACTGTGAAGGACGTGGAAGGAACTGTTTGAATAAAAAATTGAGAGATGATTTGATGGTGTAGGGAAAGTGGAAGTTGTATTTATATTCAAGGACGAAGGCAATTATATGACCTAGGGTAAGATTTGACTTTATTTTATATCTAGAATCTATAATGGAAGTAAGATTCTCAATATATCGAATAATAAAATCAATTGCATTGAAATCAATTTCAGTCATTATGAAGTAAGTGATTAGCAGTAGAAGAAGTGCGATATTAATACGATCCACAACTTTTGGAATGATTGAGTTTCAAAGGATATGTTGTATGATTCGAGCATCATAAACTAAGGCATTGACATGAGGAATGTGGTATCTGACAGTCGATTCCCTAAGAGTAGTGTGATAGGAAATACTCGATTTCAAGTATTTCCTAACCACTTTAGAAGCAATAATCAATGACAACCTGCTGTCCACAGCAGAAATCAGCCCCCAAAATAGTGGAAAAATAGCAAATCGGAGAGAAACAGTGGAGAAAAGACTTGTATTTTTCTAGTAGATGCAACAAAATAGAAAAGATACAATTGATCCTCAATTCGAGAGGAGGATCGATCTCTCCCAAATCTCTAGACGCCGCTAGAGCCCAAAGAAACCTAAATCTAAGAGATCTCAAATTTCAGCCAAATTTCAGATACTCAAACCCTAGAAAAATCAACTATTTAATGCATACAAATCAAAAGGAATTCCCTAAACAGACCCTACATTCAATTTCCCTCCTAAAATCCATTCAAAAACCTTCCTATTCAGGCGTGCGGCTGAAACGGCGGGCGTGCGTGCGGAAACGGGAGGCGGAACTTCCACCTCGTTGTGGTTGGGCCGGTCCTGCGTGGACCGGCTAGACCGGTCCATTGGACCGGTCTAACAATACTCCCCTCTCAAAAATCCACCTTGTCCTCAAGGTGGAGATATGCTCGTGTTCCGGTGGAGGTGGCCATCCTTGAGGTGACTGAAAATCCTTACTGTATTGCGGAACCAAGGGCTGCACGGAAAGAGAAACATCCCCTCCCTCCTTCCTGATCACATTCAGCTTGTGTAGTCCCACCAGATAGTCTTCCCCCACCTCCTGTATATCCCTGACCATGGTCTTAAGTGATGTCATGGCTTTGGATAGCCCTACATCTCCCCTTATAATCACCTTTCTCCCATCCACCATTAATTCCATCGTGAGTGCTCCCCAATTGTCCTTAGTTTCCCCCAAGGTTTGCAACCATTTCATCCCCAGGATGACATCCGTACTCCCCAATTCCAAGGGAAGGAAGTCTTCCTTTACATGGATCCCTTGAATCTTCAGTACTACTCGACAGACTCCTCTACCCATCTCCACCTTCCCCGTGCCCATCATCACTCCATAGCCTCCGGTATCCACTAACTCCATCCCCAATGACTGCCCCTCTTTCTGCTTTCTTCTGATCTTCTACCAACTGCGCCAGCTCCATAGCCTTTCCCAGGTTCCTCGGCTCCAGTACCCTGACTGCTGTTCGGATCTCTGGTTTCAGCCCCTTGATGAAGTTTCCTTCTAAGGCTGACTCTGAAATGTGATCCAGCATCTCCTTCTCTGGCTCAAACTGATCCCGATAATCTGCCACAGCCCCTTCTTGAGTCAAGGCAAAGAATTGCTCATAGAAGTCTCCTCCCCCGTCGGTTCGGAAACGCTCTAATAAGCAATCATTGAAAACTCTCTCCAGCTCCGGATGGGTTCCCTCCTGTCATGCCACTGATACCATGCCAAAGCTTCCCCTTCCAGACACAGACCCGCCGCTGTCAATTTTTCATCCTCTGTCAACTCGTTGACAGTGAAGTAACGCTCCACTTTGTAGATCCAGCCATGGCCGTCTTCGCCCTCAAAGACGGGCATTTTCAGCTTCCTCACCCGTGGGTCTCCTCCGTTTCCCCGGTACCCTTCATAACCTCCCATTCCTCGAAGGGAAAGAGTCCCCCAAGGGTCCCGATCATCCCTCCGACGATTATATTCGAATCCCACTTCATACTCACCTCTTCTTCCTTCGAAATCATCACCTCGACGCTGAATTCCTTCAAATTCAGCACCACGACCATGACGTTCCTCCCTTCTTCCTTCAAAAACAGCCCCTCGACGCTGAATCCATTCGAATTCAGCACCTCGGCGATGAATTTCTTCCCTTCCCCCTTCAAATTCAGCACCTCGACGTTGGATTCTTTCAAATTCAGCACCTTGGCGATTGAATTCTTCCCTCCTTCCAACCAAATCAGCCTCCCGTTGGTCGTATGCCCTACTCATCTCCTCTCTAGAAGGCGGTTCTAGAGGGGTCATGTCGTTTTCCTCCTCCGGGATCTCCACATCCGAATTTCTCCTCCCCCTCAAGGGGTTCGGATTTCCTCTCATGCCATGGCCGTCGGTAGTCTCCCTTACTTCAGATGTCGTCGGATTGGTCTTCATTTCAAGTAGTTTCTTCATCATTTCCTCCATCGCGATGAACTTCCCCTCCAACCTTTCATTGTTGGAGGTAATTTGATTTTGAAAGTTGCAGAATCTTTCCTCCAAATTGGCTTTCAATCGGCCGACTTCACCTTCCAAGACGTCAACCTTCTTTTCGGTCATCTTTCTTCCCAACGGATATCAAAAATATCACTTCCGGAAACCAAAAGCTCGCTGAAAAATCAGGATTTCAGCCGCCTAAGGTCCCAAAAACCTGGGTCTGATACCGATTTGATAGGAAATACTCGATTTCAAGTATTTCTTAACCACTTTAGAAGCAATAATCAATGACAACCTACTGTCCACAGCAGAAATCAGCCCCCAAAACAGTGGAAAAAATAGCAAATCTGAGAGAAACAGCGGCGAAAAGACTTATATTTTTCTAGTAGAGGCAACAAAATAGAAAAGATACAATTGATCCTCAATTCGAGAGGAGGATCGATCTCTCCCAAATCTCTAGACGCCGCTAGAGCCCAAAGAAACCTAAATCTAAGAGATCTCAAATTTCAGCCAAATTCAAGATACTCAAACCCTAGAAAAATCAACTATTTAATGCATACGAATCAAAAGGAATTCCCTAAACAGTCCCTACATTCAATTTCCCTCCTAAAATACATTCAAAAACCTTCCTATTCGGGCGTGCAGCTGAAACGGGAGGCGAAACGTTCGCCTCGTTGTGGTTGGGCCGGTCCCGCGTGGACCGGCTGGACCGATCCATTGGACCGGTCTAACATAGTGTTAGCAAGGGTCCAATCATAGTCAGTGTTAGACGTTACAAGGTGAACTTTTTTGCCAGTGGTAGAAAGGTATACGAATTGGTCAAAATATGAGAAAGTGATTTCAGCAGGTCTTCTATTGACATAGGATTGGAGGGAAGTACCCTCACTATTGATTCGAAGGCTTGCGAAGCATTTAAAAAGTAGCTCGGAGTTGAATGGGTAGGCAAGAGTAAGGATGAATTGAAGGGTGGTGGGAGCGAAGAGAGAAAGTACCTGGAAGTTTAGAACTTCCTGATTTATGATCTTTGAGGGTGTGATCCCAACATATTTGTAATGTTGGTAAGCCTCTTCGTCTGCTGCTTCGCCGAAGCAAGGATCCACTTGTCGTCGGGAAGAGCTTCCTACCGATCATAGTAAGATTTGAGATCATCTGGAGGAAGAAGGATGTTTGAGTGAAGAAAAACTTGTTTTCTCTCCTTTAAATAGAAATAAACCACATCGTATAGTACAATAGGATATCGTATAGTACAATCAAGTGCATTCAATTCATCCAGTTCGATCAATCAAAAAGATTAACTTATCATACAGTACGATCAGAATCGTACTTGATGATTATAGTGAAGATGTTTGTCCCAAGGCATCATTTTGGATGATCGTTGACTAGTCAGATCATCCTGTACGAACATGTGTTCGTACAGTATGATACAATATTAAATATCGTACCGGCCAAATTCAATTCGTCCAACATCTAGTGCCACGTGTATCGTATAGTACGATCTCAAATGGTTAATCAATCAGAACCGTTGGATGCGTTGCGAGCAATGATGTGATACTTTGTGTATATCGTATAGTATGATGTGGTATTGTACAATACGAAGTGAAGAATTATTAAATGGTGTGTGATGATCAAGAAAACTTCATAAGAAGAAGATAAACACAAAAACCACACATAAAATAGATCACAAATATAAAAACAAAACACAAATAATCATAAAGCAAATTCAAGATAAAACATACAAAAACATTTTTTTTTCAATTTCCAAAACATCCTAATTCAAGCATGAATATCTATGACACTTCTAGTCTTCAAGGTGCTAAAAGTTTCAAAAGTTAAGGGTTTTGTAAAGATATCTGCTAGTTGATTTTTAGTAGCTTCATGATGTAGCTCTATATGCCCCTTGATTACATGGTCTCTAATGAAATGGTGCCTAACGTCTATATGTTTGGCCATAAAATATTGGATTGGATTCTTTGATATGCAAATGGAAATAGTTTTATCACACGTGATAGGAATGGTGCCTACATGAGTCCAAGATCTAAGTTTTATTGCTTTAACTATAGGACTTGTGCAACACAACTCATTAAAACTATGTATTCTGCTTTAGTAATATATAGGGCTACAAAGTTATATTTTCTACTGGACTAGGAGACTAAAGATTATCCTATAAATAAACATGTTCCAGAAGTATTTTTCCTATGAACTCTACATCCTACAAAGTCTGAATCAAAATATCCTTTGATTTTGAAAGAAGTACTATATCTAGGATATCAGATTCCTAAGTTTTGGATTCTTAAGGATATCTAAGAATTCTCTTAACGACACTCATGTGGGATTCCTTGGGATCAGCCTGAAATATAGCACATAGACAAACACTAAACATGATATCAGGTCTATTGGCAATCAAGTAAAGAAGTGATCAAATTATTCCTCTATACTTCTTTTGATCAATTAATTTTCCACTTGGATCTTCTTCTAATTGAATGCTAGAGCTCATGGGAGTATTAATTTCCTTAGCGTCATCTATCTCATTTTTTTTAAGAATATCTTTAATATACTTTGATTGGCTAAGAAATGTACCATCATCCTTTTGCTTTACACTAAATCCAGAAAAACATCTATTTAATATAGTTTGAATCCTTTAAACCAAGTAAAGGCTAACAACACTCTAAAGGCTTCTAATCTTACTACAAGGGGCAAAGGCCTCTTAGAAGTCAATCCCTTCAATTTGATTATACCCCTTAGCTACTAGCCTAACCATATTTTTAATTACTAAGCCAATGTAATTCATTTTGTTTTTGAAAACCCATTTAACCCTATTGAGAATATAGCAAGTAGTGTTCACTACTTCTGCCCATAAATACTTAGTAAGTATTAGGCTAGCATGACTCTAGCAGCTTCTACCAGGATTCTATTCTTTCTTTCAGAAACCTCATTCTGCTAAGGAGTTTTAGGAGCTGAAAAAATTGTATTATATGCCTATCTCTTTATAATATGATTCAAATTTATCATTTTTAAATTCCCCACCATGATCTGAATGGTTAGAATTTCACAATCTAATTTTTTCTGGATCGATGTGGTGTTCTAAATTCCTTGAATGATTCATTTTTATATGATAGAAATCTAATCCAAGTGAATTTCTACTAACCATCAACAATCACATATCCATATACTTTTCCCCCTAAGCAAGCAGTGCTAACCAATCCAAAACAAATTCATGTGAAGGACTTCTAAGAGTATGCAGGCGGTAATTTCCTTAATTGTATGGAAAGAAGTTTTGATTTGTATTTCTAGTTGGCAGGCATCACAGAAATGGTCTTTAGAGAAATTTAGTATGTGTATGCCTCTAACTAGGTCCTTTTGAGTTATTTCCCTAAGATTTTTATACTTGTATGACATAGTCTCCTATGTCATAGCTAGAATTCATCAGTAACTATTTTCAAATAAAGTGAATTAGTAAATTCAATATAGTTCAAGTCAACAACAACAACAATATCAAGCCTTTGTCCCACTACGTGGGGTCGGCTACATGAATCCTTTTTCGCCATTGTGTCCGGTTAAAAGTCAAATTCTCATTTAAATCTAAGAAAGAAAGATCATTTCTAATATTTTCTAACATAGACTTTTTAGGTCTACCTCTACCTTTCTCAACATAAGTCAAATTTAATACCTTAACTTTCCTAACCGGGTCATCGGAAGGCCTTCGTTTAATGTAACCAAAGCATCTAAGGTGACTCTCTATAATCTTATCTTCTACTGGAGCTACTCCAACCTTTTCACGTATATGCTTATTTTGTATCCTATCTCTAAGGGTCAAGCCACTCATCCACCTAAGCATCCTCATCTCTGCAACACTTAGTATTATGCTTCTCTTTTAATGGCAAACATTCGACACCATAAAGCATTGCAGGTCTCACATCTTATAGAATTTTCCCTTAAGTTTAAGGGGGACTTTTCTATCGCACAATAAGCCCGATGCATTCCTCCACTTCAACCATCCAACTTGAATTCTGCTGATAATATCCCCATTAATTTCACCATCAATCTGAACAATAGATCCAAGATATTTAAAACGTGTACTCATATTAATGACTTGATCGCCCAAAGTCACAATCCCCTCACTAGGTATATTGCTACTAAAATTACACTCCATATATTCAGTATTAGATCTACTCAAGCGAAAACCTTTAGACTCTAATGTTGACCTCCATAATTCAAGTTTACCTTCAACTCCCTCTCTAGTCTTATCAATAAGAAGAATATCATCAGCAAAAAGCATACGCCAAGGTACATCCTCTTGCAAATGTCTAGTAAGAACATCCATGCATGAATAAAGCAAAAAGATATGGACTTAAGATGAAAACCTTTGTCAAGCATGTAAAAAAGCATTTCAAGCAATGTAAAAATTTTTCATTCTCTCTTTCTAAAATAGCATTTCCATTCAAACTAATCACACAACTAGTAGATAAAAAATTAATGTGAAAACCTTTATCACATGATTGGCTAATACTAAGCAAATTATGTTTCAAGTTATCTACTAGTAATATATTTTCAATATTAAAATTTTTTGAATTACTAATCATACCTATGCCTACAATTTTTATGATGGTATTATCTCCAAGTCTTATCTTGTCTCATGCCCTGGCCTCTAGTGTGATGAATTATTTTATATCTCCAGTCATATATGCCTTGAGCATCCGCTGTCCAAGTATCACATGCTCTCACTAGGCCTTTTGTGAAAGCCCCTACAAAGCTAATCATTTGTAGATTTGGGAACCCAAATAAGTTTGGGTTCCACCTTATGTAATAATGGATGACTTATATGCATACTATAATGTAATGCATGTAATTTTAGTCTCACACTAAAT
Source organism: Dendrobium catenatum (assembly GCF_001605985.2). Lineage (NCBI taxonomy): Eukaryota > Viridiplantae > Streptophyta > Magnoliopsida > Asparagales > Orchidaceae > Dendrobium > Dendrobium catenatum. The sequence goes on from NW_021319486.1 coordinate 3,640,597, forward strand.
GTGTTCTATAGTGTATAGTGGAAGTGCGGGCTATGTGACCTAGCATGGTATAATAATGACACCTAACACTAGGGAAAGGGTTTACCAATCTACATAGGTTATGGTGCCTCCTCCTAGGGGTATATGATGCATGCTGTGATGAGTTATGTCACTGTGCTAATGTAGGTGATGGTTTATTATTTTGAAGTGCATTGACTTCTGCTTTCAGGAATTCGTAACACTTGCAAAACTCGCAACTTCTAATTTCAATGCATGCTCATTATTATTTAATTGACATGCAAGTGCTTCTAATTCTTTAAATGATCCTTCCAATTCAATATGTTTTGACATCAGGGATTCATATGCATTAGTTAAGTTAATATGCTTCTTGTTTAATGCATCATATTCATCAAGACATACTCCTTATCGAATGCGGAATGATCTATTCTAAGGTAATGATGTTCTTTTTGCAAATTTGAGAAATTTGAGTTTAAACAATCATACGTTTTCTTCAATTTCTTATATGCATTGTGAATTTTTCTGAAACTTCAAATAACTCATTATAAGAAAGCTCGCATACCTCTTATTGATCAGAATGATTAAGACTATTATCAGTCATAAGGCACATATTGGTTACCACGCCTTCTATTTTGCTTTCGATGAATATGAAGCAGTTTGCCATAATGCCTTCTGAGTCTGTTGCATGCCCTTTTTAAACGTTATCTTCTCTTCACCCTTCTCCTTGATCAGGTGAACGAGCTTTAAGATTGGGATAAGCCGTCCTCAAGTGTTCTGACTTTGCATTCAAAACAAATAGTATCATATGACACCTTAAAATTTTTATTTAATTTACCTTTATTCCACTGTTGATGACGCTTAGTTTTCTTCTTATGAAGCTTTTAAATTGTCGTGTCATCAGTGTTATGTTATCCTCTCCTTTAGCTGCGGAGCTGTCACTTTCTGACTCATTTGTTTTTAGTGCTACCACCTTGTCCTTTTTTCTTGTCTCCTACATCCTACAATCTCTGACTCACACCTTGCTCATAAAGAATGAGTGAGACTAATAAGTTATCTATAGAAAATGTTAAGATCTTTTGATTCACAGATGGCAGTAATTTTAGCATCACAGTTACTCGATAAACACCTAAGGATTTTGTTTACTTTTCAGAGTTGAAAATTTCTCTTCCTAAAGGATGCAGGGATGTTATGATTTGTGTAAACCAAGTGTACATGTCTGAAATGATTTCACTAGGTTTCATGCAAAAGAGTTCATATTCATGCAACAGAACGTTCAGCCTAGATTATTTTACCTCACTGGTTCCCTCATATGCAATACACATTTTATCCCAAATTTCATTGTCAATAGTACAAGTAGAGACTCTCATATAATCCTTGGACCTAAGAGCACAGAAAAAATAACTTAAACACTTTGCATTCAATTAAGCTAAGTCTCCATCCTCATTGCTCCATTCATTGAACGGTAATTCAATTTTAATGTCATTAATGAAATGGGATAGTGCAGTGCAACCCTCTTGTACTAAGACCCACATGTGAAAATTTATAGATTGCAAGAAAATAGACATGCAAATTTTTCAAAAAATCAAACGGTACATTATTAAACAAAGGTGGATGAGTAATAGAGTAATCTTGATGAGTAATAGAGTAATCTTCTATGGTGTTCCTATTTCTAAAATGTGTTATGGATTGTTTTCTCTTAAATTTTCTAAAATGCTGTTTTTGAGTACCGCTCTGATACTAATTGAAAGTTCGATAAGGATGTTAAGCCTAACTGAACTTGTCCCTAGGCACACCAAGAGGGGGGTGAATTGGTGAACTTAAAAATTGCTTACTTGAAAAGATGATATTTTTATATTTTTCAGTTATTAAAAGTAACAACTTTTACTTGATGCTGAAACAAATAATTTTAACAAATATTAAACCAACAATGATGATGTTCTAATTAATAAAACGAATCATTAATCATCAATTTTCACCAAGCAATTACCATAGAAATAAAGTGCACAAAAAGTAAAATACGAAAGTAGAAAATCAGAACAAACATACTAGACATTTATAGTGGTTTAATTAAACAATGACCTACATCCACTTCCTAGAGTTCACTCCGAGTACTGTACTATAACTATAATGTCTCTTCTTTTGCCCCACAGCAAGGAGGAAAAGCCCTTTCACAAATCACTTCCACCAAACCTAGTGCGGCGGAGAATTGGAAGCTATCACCCTCCCGGTGACGACGATGGACCTTCAATTGTTTTTCTCTCTCCTAGAGACAACAGAGAACCTCAATCTCCTTTCTCACCTTCTTGGAGTTAATAGAAAACCACGAACTCATTTTTCACCCTCCAGGTGATGACAGAGAACCACAAACTTATTTTTCACCCTCCTGGTAATGGCAGAGAATCACAAACTTCTTTCTTACCCTTCTGGTGATGGCAGAGAACCGCATCCTTAAGCTGAAGAATTTCTTCCCAGAGCCACCCAAGAAACTTAGACAAACACTTTGAGGAACAAAGCAAGACACTTGCTTGGAGCAACTGTGTGAACCCTCACACTTCTTCTCCCTCACACACAAGCTCTCCCTTTCTTCTTCCCAAAGCTCCTCTAAATCTTCTTCTCCAAGTTCCCTCTCAAGAACACTCAGCAGCCAAAGACCTTAAAACAAGTCTATTGAGAGAGATTAAATACAAGGTCTCACAAAAAGCTCTAAAATTAAATTCTATCGATATTGATCATATAGTATGATTAATTCAAATAACCCTGTTATTACTGTACAAACTATAGAACATTGTACGATCAGTTCAATGTATTGCACTAATCGTCCAATATAATATAAAGGGTTGTCCAGTACGATTAGTTGAAATATGGTTTATCATCTTGTACAATAGGTGATGATAAATTATCATCCCATATAGGGATCTAATCGTACAATACGATTTGCTCCAATCATCCAGTACGATATGATTGATCAAATTAATCAAAATTATTTCCCTAATTAAAAGATTAATATATGCAATATTATAATTAAATCGTACAGTATGATTAGTATAAAATTTAAAATTTAAAATATTTTCTAAATTGTGATTAGCGGCTGGGATCCTGATCTCAACTGATTGTTCTATATGATATGTATCGTGCAGCACGATTAATTTAAATTGCATTAATTATGACAATTACTCAATTTAATGATTTTTCTTATTAGCTTATTGTAGAGTACGATATGGATCATACAGTACGATTAATTCAAAAAATTCTACTTCTAATTTTATTACTAACTTCCTTGAGTGTATGTGTGTGCATGGTCACCAAGCTTAATATCCATCAAATACATAATTTGACTCAAGAAATGTAGAAATAACAAAAAGTAAAATTAAAGACTCTTCCAGACATTTTAACAATATTCTACCCAATCTTGAGATGATCAGCTTTGCACAGTGTACGGGTAGACCTAAAATATTATTACACCAGAAAAAATAGATATGCAATAATAGTAATAGCATGGTAAGAAATCCAATAATATTTGTTATCATAAAAATCACAGGACTTGGATCTAGAATTGCAATACTCCAACCTTTCACGTATATGCTCATTTCGTATCCTCTCTCTAAGAGTAAAGCTAGTCATCCACCTGAGCATCCTCATCTCTGCAACACTTAACTTAATATTATGTTTCTCTTTCATGGCAAACATTTTGCAAGTTTAACCACCATCTTATAGAATTTTTCCTTAAGTTTGACGGGACTTTTCTATCACACACCAACCTCGATGCATTCATCCACTTCAACCATCCAACTTAAATTCTATTAATAATATTCCCATCTATTTCACATTCACTCAAAACAATAGACCCAAAATATCTAAAATATATACTCTTATTAATGACTTGATCACCCAAAGTCAAAATCCCCCCACTAGAACAATTATTACTAAAATTATACTACATATATTCAGTTTTAGATCTACTCAAATGAAAACCTTCATTATGGGAAAACACGCGATTACCGTCGAACGTTCCGGCGGATTTTTTTTCGTCCAAAAATACGTCGTTAACACAGTCGTATTTTGCGACTGAGAAACAACGGCGTTATTTCCGGCGGAAAGAGCGCCGGTAGTTTTCCGACGCTTAATACGCCGGTGTTGACGTCGGAAAATACAAGAATTTCAACTTGAGCGATGGATTTTACGGCCGAAATATACCGGCGCATTTACCGGTTGATAAGACGACGGTCATTTTGAACTCAACGATTTGTTACCGGCACAATAGATGCCGAAAAACTTTCCAGCGCAAAAGACACCGGAAATGCCACCGGCAAAAGCCCTATTTCCGAACCCGAGTCGGTCTGGCTGCTCATTTGCTTCCACCATTCTCTCGCATCTCCGCTCTCATCGACCCAGCATCACCTCACCCTAGATCGCCGTCGCCGAGGCTTCTGGACGTTCACTCGACGTCGCCGACAATCACCGCCTTTGTCGCCGCGAAAGGAGACTGGTTTGGCAAAAATCCACTGTGAGTTTCCGAAGTTCGCCACCTCCTTATTTCATCGATTGTAAGATTTTTCTTCATGTAATTTGTTATTAGACATTTGCTAGAGGATGTGCCTTCGTGTTTAGTTTTGCTTAAGTTGTTCTTTTGTTGATAAGTTTCTCAAAACCAATTTGGATTCATGCCGGGTAGGTTTATTATGGAAGCCATACATTTATTGAGAGGTTTGATATATAAATATAGAGAGAATAAGAAGGATCTACATATGATATTCATTGATTTAGAGAAAGCATATGATAAAGTTCCAAGAGGAGTGCTATTGAGAGTTCTTGCAAAAAAAAGAGTTAATAGCGCTTATATTCAAATCATTAAAAATATGTATGCATGAGCTATTACTTGTGTTAAAAGTAATTTTCTATTTCGGTTGGATTACATGAAGGATAAGCCTTAAGTCCATATCTTTTTACTTTAGTCGTAGATGTTCTCACTAGACATTTACAAAAGGATATAAGTTGGTGTATGCTTTTTGCTGATGATATTTTTCTTGTTGATAAGACTAGAGATGTAGTTGAAGGTAAACTTGAATTATGGAGGTCAATCTTATAGTCTAAAGGATTTTTCTCTAATCTTATCTAACACGAGAGCTATTCCAACCTTTTCATGTACGTATATGCTCATTTTGTATGAGGAGTATACACGGCTTCGAGAGGGTCAGGCCGCAGCAGGTGAGGGTTCTTTTGGCGGCTCTGGGAAGTATTCTGAGTACTGCATCTGGTCACAAGCCGTTGGAGGAATGCAACATGGCAGGGTTTATGGTTTAGGTTCGCAAGCTCAGGCATACGAGGGGATGATCTCTACTGGATCCAGCTTTGCAGCCAGTTCACATGTGGCCTTACATAGTCAACAAATAACTGTCCTTCAAGCGGAGCTAAAACAAGTAAGAAAATCACAAGCTGATTGGCAAGTTCAGTTACAAGCACAGATACAAATGCATATGCAGGAGCAACACAATCAGTTGGATGAAATGTGCAAAATGAGGGAGCAGTTGAGTGGAAAAGAGGTAGCTACAGCTGAGGATGAGTCCACGGATTCATAGTAGTTTAGTTTTTTCAATGTCATATGAACTTGTTTAATTTTTTGAATCTGTGTTATTAAACAATCTGTGATGTTTTTAATATTAGTTGGTTGATGCTATTGAATAATCTGCGTTAATGGATATTTATGTTTTTAAGTATTTGTTGAAGTTCTTGAGATCTGTAATGTGTAGATATGTGTTGTGGAACTATTATTGTATGTATTTGTATATATTTGCAGGTGTGGAAATTCGATTGATGCCTGGGAAGACTTTTTTTTTATTGCTACAGGTTTCCGGCGGATTTGGAGTACTTATCTGTATCGTTTCCGGCGTTGTATGTCCGCCGGAATTACTGGCGAAAAATGCACCGGTAACAAGCCGTAGCTTTAGTTACGGCGTTTTATCCGCCGGAGTTTCCGGCGGATAAGTACGCCGTAATTTCCTGCGTATTTAACGTCTGAATAATCAGCTAATAAAAGCCGTTTTGTTTACCCATTTTTCGCCGATAATGCATCGGAACGTGCGACGAAAAAATTACCGGTGTCTTATATCCTTCGGAGGACATTTTCCGACGCGCACCAAACAGACATATAAAATTTCGACAAAAATGCGCCGGAAACCCAGTCTTTCCGTCGTATTGTATGTATTACCGGTGGATTTTGTCCGCCGGTAATACCGGGTTTTCCTGTAGTGCTTTAGACTCTAAGGTTAACCTCTATAATTCAAGCTTACTTTCAACTCCCTCTCTAGTCTTATCAATAAGAAGAATATCATCAGCAAAAAGCATACACCAGAGTACAACCTCTTGCAAATGTATAGTGAGAACATTCATGACTAAAGCAAAAAGATATGGGCTTAAAGCTGGTCCTTGATGTAATCCAACTAAAATAGGAAAATCCTTAGTCAAACCACCTTATGTCTGAACACAAGTAACAGTTATTGCATACATATCCTTAATGACTCGAATATAAGTATTATTTTTCTAGTACTCTCCATAGCACTTCTCTTGGAACTTTATCATATGCTTTCTCTAAATCAAGAAATATCATATGTAGATCCTTCTTATTATCTTTATATTTCTCTATCGAATCTCCTAATAAATGTATAACTTCCATAGTAGACCTACCTGGCATGAATCCAAATTGATTTTGAGAAAGATTAGTATCACGCCAGAACCTATGCTCCATAACTCTCTCTCATGATTGTAAAGTATGGCCATATTAATTACTTGATTGACCAAAGTCACAATCCCCTCATTAGGTCTATTAGTACTAAAATTACACTCCATATATTCAGTTTTAGATTGACCAAAGTCACAATCCCCTCATTACATCTATTAGTACTAAAATTACACTCCATATATACAGTTTTAGATCTACTTAAGCGAAAACCTTTAGACTCTAAGGTTGACCTCCATAATTCAAGTTTACCTTCAACTCCCTCTCTAGTCTTATCAACAAGAAAAATATCATCAGCTAAAAGCATACACTAAGGTACATCCTCTTGCAAATGTTTAGTGAGAACATCCATGACTAAAGCAAAAAGATATGGGCTTAAGGTTGATCATTAATATAATCCAACCAAAATAGGAAAATACTTGGTCAAATTATCATGTGTTTGAACACAAGTAATAGCTCCTGCATACATATCTTTAATGATTTGAATATTAGCGTTATTAACTCCTTTCTTTTCAAGAACTCTCCAATAGCACTTCTATTGGAAATTTATCATATATTTTCTCTAAATCAATAAATATCATATTTATATCCTACTTATTCTCTCTACATTTTTCAATCAAACCTCTTAACGAATGTATGGCTTCCATAGTAGACCTACCCAGCATGAATCCAAATTGATTTTGAGAAACATTAGTATCACGCCTCAACGTACACTCCATAACTCGCTCCCGTAGTTTTAAAGTATGACATATTAACTTAATTCCTGTATAATTTGCACAATCTTGTGCATCATCTTTATTCTTAAAAATAAGAAATAACACACGCAATCTCCACTCATATGACATCTTTTTAGTCTTTAAAACAGTATTAAAAAGTTTAGTAAGCCAAGAAATTCATTCATCTCCTAAGCATTTCCACACCTCTATTGGAATATCATCAGGTCCAACAGCTTTCCTACACTTTATTTTCTTTAAACCCACTATAACTTCGTTTTAACTAATACGACAATAAAAATAGAAATCTTTATTTTCATTTAGGGCATTAAGGTCACTAAAGTCAATCGTATTTTCATATTATTCATTAAAATTTTTAACAAAATATCTCATCCAGCTTTGTTGAATATCATTTTCTAATAAAAGCACTTTTTGATCTTCATCCTTAATACACTTCAGTTGAACTAAATACTTACTACTCCTATCTCTTTGTTTGGCTAATTTATACATATATCTTTCTCCCTCCTTAGTATCTAATCCTTTATATAAATTATTAAAAGCTAAGATCTTTGCACGGTAAATTGCTTTCTTAGACTCCTTACGTGCATCTTTATATATTTCTAAATTATCAGAATTTTTACATCTAAACTAATTTTTATAACAAATCTTCTAATTTTTTATCTTTTCTTCCATATTTGAATTTCACCACTAACTATTTTTACTATTAAGAATTTTTTCATTTGATACTCCAAAAACATCTTTTGTAATATTCATAATATCACTAGCCATATTTTCTCACATAACATCAATATTCTCATACACATACAAAATCTTATTACTCTAAAAAATATATTTGTTAATATTCTTTAAATGCCCTCATCTAATTCTAAAAAATCATTTTATTTTATTTTTTATATTCTGTCATTTTATCTTAAAGTTCAAAACTAAAATCGATGTTGGGTACATAAATTTTCACTCGAAATAACTTTACAATGTTTATAATCTAAATGATCTAATTTTCTCATAAGAAAATAATTAATCCGAGTTTTACTATATTCATTTTTATAAGTGATGAGATGCTCTTCTCTTTTCTTAAATAAGGCATTAACAATTAAAAAATCATAAGTTATAAAAAAATCTAATATGCCCTTACCACAATCATTTGTCGTTCCAAACTCATGGCCACCATGAATGCTTTAAAATCTACCTCTACCAAAATGTTAATTTAAATATCCTCCAATAAAAATTCTTTCTTTAAGAGCTATCTTTTGTATTAATTCTTCTAAATCATTCCAAAATTTTAATTTTGAACCCATATTCAAATTTACTTGAGGAACATAAGCACTAATAATATTAACAATCTTAGCATCAACAACAATTATTAAAGTTATAATTATATCTTCAATTCTATTAATTTTTATAACATTATCCTTTAAACTCTTATATATAATCACACCTACATCATTTCTAGTACGACTTATACCCGAATGCCATAATTTAATACCTAAACTATCAATATCTTTAGCCTTTCTCCAACCCATTTAGTTTCCTGTATGCACAAAATATTTATCTTCATATGAATCATAATATTTATTAATTATATTAATTTTTTTATAAGAGAACATATATTCCAAGTTCCTATCCTAATTATAATTTCATGGACTAGCTTCTTTGACCACATCTGTCTTTGATGTGGGAACCCTTGCCTATTTAACACTGCACC